>NC_068946.1:8117328-8417970 GCF_026419915.1 Harpia harpyja
ACGCCCTCATTGATAAACCTCAATTATGCCCCCTAAAAATGCCATCTTTCCCCCTTTTTGGGGGTGAAGGGGAATAATCGCCTCCACCAAGCTTGTCAAAAATCAAATTACAAGCGCCGCAATGGCCGGCTCCGGCCATGCCTCGTCCCCCCACCCCACATTTACAGCACAGGAGCTTTAAAAAGTTTAATTTTTCCTCCCACAAGACGAAAGTGCCAACCATGGGAGGTGATAACAGGGCCCTCTGCTCTCCTGCCTGCCCCAACTGGCCTGGCTTAAGCCTTTCATCAGAAAGGCCAGATTTATTTTTCCTCATTTTATTTAGGGGTGCAGACCCCTTCCCCATTTCCTCCCATCCGAGGACCCCCCCCATCTCCCCTCTGCGCTTCCCCGGCACCGGTAGCTCTGCGGCAGCCCCAGCGCAGTGCCGATCCCGGCTTCTCTAATTGATATTGATTGGCCAAATCGGTCAACTGTCAGCCAGAGTTTCAGGGGACCACTTAGAGAGCAGGAGAGAAATCTGTTTAACAAATTCATTTAGGAATCAGAGATGCCCCCCCCCCCCCGCCCCAGACATCTCCTTTTCCCCCTTTATAAATAAATGATCCAGAGCAAAACACCACCAACTCTTCCTCCTGGGAAAGCATCCTCAGCCTGAGGGGCTGGGTACCACCTTCTTCTCCCAGGGCCCTGCATCACTCCCTCTACTCTGCCATCAGTCATTTTCGCAAAGGACAGATGCAAGAGGCTCTTGAGCCTTCCCGTCTTACTCTTGTTAGGGAGGGACACACACGTCCCCTCTCCCAAATGTCCCCTGCAGCCCAGCCTCAGGGCACACACGGCCGCCTTTACCTTTGTCGCCCAGGATGCCGTCTATGCTGTGCTTGGCCTTCTTCTCCCCATCTTCCTCCTTCTTGTCGCAGTCCTCCTCTTCCTCTTTCTTCCCGAATTTGATGCGTAGCACACGGCTAATCGAACTCACTAAACCTCAGACAGTCAAAGACAAAAAGGCAAGTATAAGCTGCCTGGGAAGGCAAGGTGGGAGACGGCCGGGAAAACCCAAACCGCGGCTGCATGACTCAGACAGGAGGCCTTGCACCCACATGAAGGGCAGCTGCACCCCCTTTTCCCAGGGGTACGCACCTGCCCGGCCCTCCGTGCCCTCCAAAAACCCCCATGAGGTCACCGAGCTGCCAAGCTGGACGTCCAAAGTTGGATGTGCTCGTCACCATCCCCCTGAGAAGCCTGGCATGAGCAGCACCCACTTGCGTGCAACACCCCACGGAGCATCACAGCCGGTGTGACACCCCGAGACATGCACCCCCAGGGTTACCGACTGCTTTATAACAGGGAAAAGGTGCCCCAATACCCGGCTTTCACCCCAGTCCCAAATGGCACCCCACAGCCGGGATTCAAACTTGGCCCCTGTCCTGCTCTGGGGGAGATGTGCCCTGCAGAGAAGGCTCAGCCCCCCCCAAAACTGAGGGGAACTGACAGCCAGGACCTAAAGAGCTCACCAGACCCTCAGCACACCCCTGCAGACCCAATATTGGGGTACAGGGTTGCTTTCCACGAGCAATGGGGATCCCCGGCTGATGGAAATGCTGCTCTGCAGCCCCCACTGAGCAAGCAAGTCCCAACAAGGCAGCCGGGGTCCCCTTTAACCCCAGATTTAGGGTCTGCCTCTGTGCATGCTCCCTCCACAGCGGGACCCCCCCCTTGCTTTCACGGGACTTGGAATAAGTTGGGAAAATTGGTTTGTTTGTGTTTGTTTTTCCAGCAGACCACAGCATGGCCAGGGTACAAACCCCTCTCACCTGGTGTTTCTTTGCTGCTGTGGGTTTGCTTGGGGTGATTTTTTTTTTTTTTTTCTTCCCCTCCCCTATCAAAGCAAAGGCTGAGAGGGTGTTTATGGCCCCTGGAAACATTTTCAGTGGTGATAATCATTTCCCTCCATCTTCCTGAGGGTATCGGGGTGTCCTTCTTGCCAAGCTGCCTTCTCACCTGAGGGCACGGTGCTCCGGTCGCAGTGCCCATCCTTCAGGAGCCTGTCTCGGATTTCCCAGCTAAACATCCCGGGATTTTCCCGTTTGTATTCCTCGATTTTCTTCTCCACGTCGGGAGTCGCAACCTGCTTTTGTGATCAAGGGACACCGGTGCGTGCCCGCGTGTGCAGAGAGAGGGAAGGGGAGAGAAAAAGCGCTTTTAATTGAAAAGCAAAAGCTGTTCATCTCAGTTCAATCCTCTGTGCCCTGGCTGCTAGTTTTGGGGCTGAGAATAGGGATTTGAAGGGGGAAAAGAAGAAAAAAAAAGCTGGGGAAAGGCCCTTCTCTCCCAAATGTTGGCCACCCTAAAAATAGAGTCTCTGGGGGCCCAGGAGATCAGCCAGGATGGCTTTATCCTGAGCCCCAGGGGGGAAAGAAGGCAGGGAGGGGGTGCAGGGGATGGTTTGGGGGGGGAGTTATGTACACCCAGTACTTTATTATTCCCCGAAACATCCCGGCTTGCCTCCTCCCCACACACCGGGGCCGAAGCAAATGCTTGAACGTGCACCACTTGTTGCACATGGGGAAAAAAAAAATCACTTTAATTTATTCATAGCCTTCAACTCGGCACCGGTTTCTACCCATCTGAGCCTGCAAATTTCAGCTTTATTAAAGCCCCTTCCCCTCCTCCCCCCTTTTACCTGCGTATCCACCTGAAAAACTTAAACCCCTCCAAAGAAATCTTGATTTTATTTTTTTTTTAGCCTAAGGAGGGCAGTTTAGCTCGGCTTCCGCATTGCACTCACCCTGGGTTTGCTGCCTCCGATGGCTCCGGGACGGATGGAGCCCGTCTCCTGGTACCTACAGAGGATTTTGGAGACGCAACCGTGGGAGACCCGCAACTGCCGGGAGATCACGCAGGGCCGGATCCCGTGGTGAGCCATCTCCACGATTTTATGTCGGATGTGGTTGGGTAGTGGTCGACCGTTGATGAACACCCCTCCGAGCTGGTTCACCCTGCCCTGGCCCAGTGGGGTGGAAACTGGAGAGCAAGGGGGGGGGGAAGTAAAGGAAAAACAAACAAACAAAAAACCAATGCAACAACGCAGGAGGGGGGAGAAAAGTTAAAAGAGGGAAAAAATCCAGCAAAACGGAGCGCATCCCTCCCCGCACCTTCAGCTTCTCTCCCGGTGTTTGAATCTTTAAAAGAAGGGAGAAACCTCTCACCCATCCCCTGGCCTCGGTATTTATCTCCGCGTTAAGGGGAAGACTTTTTCCCATCGAGAGAGGGAAAATAAAAATAGCCCGTGACCCGCACGCCCATCACCCCGCTCTCCGAGGTGGCCGCTATGTTTCTCTCTCTCTCTCTCTCTTTTTTGGCATTTCACACCTATGTTATAAATCATATCTGGCGTTTTAAAGACAGGAAAATTTAAAATCGCATAGCAAAGCCCCCCCCCCCCAACTTCCCATTCCCCACAAAAAAGGCGCTCTCCACTTCTTACTTCAAATTACAAAGCTATCTGCTTTCAAACAAACTTTTGGAAATAACCTCTTTAAATACTCTGGAGGGGCTTTTTAGGTTTTTTTTTTTTTTGTGGTTTTCGGGGGGGGGTGTTAAGCGGTTTGCGGGGGTGCGGAACAAGCGCGGATCCCCCGCGGCCGTGCCGCTTCCCCGACACCTTGCACGGCGCATCCCCGCCCGGAGCGTTAGTCCCCCTCCCCAATTTGTTTAATATCTCGCAATGTAGATCTTGCAGATTAATACGATTTCACAGGCTGGAAATTAAAAAAACCAAACCAAACCAAAACCGACAAAAAAAAAAAAAGAAGGGGGGAAAAAGTGGGGGGGAAGAACTCAGCTGGGTAATTTGCGGAAAGGCTGGAGGGGGCGAGGGACAGGCAAGGCGAGGGGGCTGATTTTTCTCTTTATACAAAGAAAAGTCGATTCCAGAAATTGCCTCGCGATTTAACAAGAATCATGCACCACTAATTCCAAGTCACTTGGCCAGCACTCCCTGGATATATCATTATCGACAGATAACACTCGAGTGGCCAATTTTACATTCAAGAGGTACTAAAACCGCCGGCCGCTCTCTCTTTTCATTATTCCCAGTCATGTTGTGCAAATATTGTTGTAATCCTTTGATCCTTTCCCTTGCCGTCTGTTTTACTTCATTTGCTACAGAAAAGCACTTCAACAAATCCCCCCAGCTTGTATGTTTTGCAGCCTGCGTGGTTTTCCACAGGTTTGAGTTTCGCCACTTGATCACGGTCAGGATGAAATTTTCCTGTTTAATAAATGCGGGGAGAGGGGTCCCGCTCTAATTTTGCCTTTTTTTTTTTTTTTCTCCCTGTGCCTAGAAATAATAACCCCGTAACACAAAGAAAAAGCAGATGACGGGAGAAGTGGATGCGCTGCGAGGTGGGGATGACACTTAGCGAGGTGACAGCTACAAAGTCCCCCCCCTTTCCCCTCGCCGGCCCCGGCCAAGGACATCTCGGCTGCCCGCAGCTAGAGGATACCCCCGGCTTAGCGATTTTTTTCTTATTTTCCCCCCGAAAAGTTGAAAACGATCAATTTGGTTGGTTTTCCCCACCTTTGCGGGAAGATGAAATCGTCGGGACATTTGCGGATTTAAAAAAAAACCAAACAAAAAAGCACTAAAAAACCCAAACCAGGAGAACCTGCCCCCCCCCAAAATCTCCGGGATGCCTGGAACTACTTTAAATGGAGGGGGGGAGGGGGGTTAAAAAAAAAAAAAGGCAAACCCCGATAATTTCGCAGGGACGGAGCAGCTACAGCGAGAAAAGAAGGAGCTAAATACCAGCGAGAAGTTGGATGCTCAGGTCGGCCCCCCCCCGTTCCCAGCTGCAAAGTTTAGCTGCATCCCCACCCGGAGAAGCCCAGCCTGACCCCCCCTCCGGGGTTATACCGAGGTGCTGGGGGGAAGGAGCGGTTTAGAGAGGTACTTTCCCAGACCTACCTTCCAAGGGGAAGCCTGTGCGAGGGTAGTTTTGCCCCGGAGCCGGACGCATCATCCGAGGCACCGTCCCGGGCAGAGCTGCCATGGTAGGGGAAGGGGGGGGGGGTCGGGGAGGTGGAAAGGGTCCGGTCCAAACCGGGGGGGGCACCTCTTAGCCCCGGGAGAGCCGAGGGAAGGAGGGGGGTGAGTGCTGCGGGGATGTGTCTCCTCGGAACCGAAGTGCTTCTGTCTTCCAGCCCGCGGCTGCAAAACAAGGGAGAAATCTTTGCTCCAAGGGGAAAAAAAAAAATCAAAATCAAAATATACAGAAGAATAATAATAAGGAAGGGGGTGGGAAAAGGAGGGGGGGGAATCACCCACCAGAAATTCCTCTTAAAGTTTTAAGGCTATGTCACAACCGGCCTGAGCGGGCGCTCCGGAGGAATGTAAGCCAGACTGCCGGGAGAAGCAGACACATCCAAAGTTGCCTCGGTGCTGGGCTGGGCTTAGGGCTGGGGGGGGGGGCGAGAGGGAGGGGGGGCGAGCCGACTTTCCCCCCTTATTTTGTTGTTGCTTTTTTTTTTTTTTTTAAGTGGTTGGTGCCTGTCGCTTAAGGGATGCTCGTGATGGGGGGGGGAGTAGGAAGGGGGGGGGGGGGAGATGTCAGATGGAGGGTTTGGAAGTTGTTAAAGAGCCGAAGTTGGGGCCGTGGGGAGGCCAAGCGAGCTGTGATAGGCTCCGGCTCCTTTCTTTTATTCATGGCCGGGGAAGGGGGTACCACAGCGGGGCCAATAAGAGGCAGCAGCTTCCCAACGCGCAGGCAAAGCTGTGGGCTCGCCTTATTTATTTATTTAATTATTTTAAGATGTTATTATTCATTACTAGGCTTGGCTTCCTTTGGATGCAAAGCTGGGGTCCCCCCTCTCCCGGTTGGAAAATATATTGGGGTGAAAGGAATGAGGAGAAACTTTAGGGAAAGGTTGTTTGTTGGCGTTTTTTTGGTTTTTTTTCCACCTAAAAGTTGGGCGCACCCAGAGCATCCGTGTGGGTCCCAGCGGGCTAAGGCCAGCCCCGGGCAGGGGCTGATCCCGGCCCAGGGGCTACAGCATGGATAAAAAAATAAAATAAAATAAAATAAAATAAAATAAAATAATAAAATCCCCCCCTTAGCTGCCGGCCCGAGCCCGGCACTCCCCACCTTGCAGCCTCCTGCCCCAGGAGGGGCTTGGGCCCGCTTCCAGTCCCTTCCCAGCGGTTAATGGGAGATAGCTCGCCCTGCCTCGCTGGTACCTGGGCCAGGCTCACAGCATCCCCCCTCCCGCTATATGGGGCCGGATTTGGGAGCAGCTGAGCAACCCCACCGCCTCCTTTACCCAGCCCCAGGTAGCTCCCTGCGCTCCTCCCTCATTAACATCACGTCTTTAATTAAGAGACAGGCTCCGAGCTGCCGAGTTGGTACTATTTTGGGGGGGGGGGCGGGCAGCTCCGGGGTGGGGGCTCCGGTGCTCCCCTGCTGTTCTCCCGCGAACTGCCCGCTCGCTCGCTCGCTGACCCGGGACGGGCTGAACAAATAGTCAATGTTTTCCCCCCAAAATAGGAGCGGGGCAGGAATCCTGCTCGCAGCGGGGCATGACGCCAGGGCTCACGAACCCTTTTGTTTGCAGCTGTAAAAGGACTTGCCGTGCAAACCGCTGGAAACTTCTCTTCCCTCTCCCTTAAAAGCATCCCGGGGGCGGGGGGCGGAATAAAGCGACCAGCGACAATTCTGATCCGTCTGGACCCAAAATGCGGTCTCTAAATCTCCTCCCTGTCCCCCGCCCGAGGGCATTGCCACCCCTAATCTCCCTCCCAGTCCCGCCACATCTTCATCGCTCGTCCTCATCCTCTTCCCCCGCAGCCCCAAAGCTCAGCCTAAACCCGCACCCGCCTCGCTGCGCGGCCCCGAGTTGGTTTTTCTCACGTTTCTACGCCTAAAATTCACCCAAACCCACCCAAAAAAACCACGGGACGGTGAAAAAAAAAAAAAGCAAAGCAATATTGAAATTCTTTCCAAGGTGTCAAGTTGCTCCCAAAGTCTCCTCATCCCGGCGCAGCCCCGACTTTGGGGCTCCAGCAAACGAAAAGAAAAACTCCCTCCTCCCCTCCGCCCCCAAAACGCCAATTCCTGAAGTTTTAGGCAGAAAAATAACGGGCAGAGCCGAGCGGGACCAGGTCGGAGCCCCTCGCAGCCCCTTCTCAACCGCATTCCTCCAGCGAGGCAGTAATTCAATTATTTGCCTTTCATTTGCTTAGATGGGGAGTGGGGAAAAGCCTGGGAATAAAGTTGAAAATTAAATGTTTCTGCTCCCCCAGCACCGGGGGAAGATTAAACTAAAGAACCCGAGCCCAGAGTCCCTGCCTTCCCCGCCGCTCTAGGGTTACCTCGCCGGGAGAAAAATATCTCACATCAAACACAGCATTTGTTTTCCCTCGCCCCCTCCTTCCCCTCGAATTGGGGTAAGATTTGACACTTTCAGGCAAAAAAAAAAAAAAAAAAAAAACCAAAACAAAACTTCACTTTCTCCTCCAGCACTTGCTGCCAGCTCCGGGCAGCTACTGAGCAAAGAGCTACTATATATGTATTTTAATTTATTTTTACTTAAGTGATGCGATGGCATGTGCGGCAGCCCCTAATTTTGTTTCCGGGGGGGGGGGGGGAATAAGGGGGTGACAGGGGACTGTCACAGCCGGGGGAGGCAGGGGGACACTCCTGCTGGAAAGCAATTTCACAAATCATTTTTCTAACAATTAAGGAGTGTGCAGGGGTGAAATGGCGATTTCACATGCAGGTCTGGGGGCCGGGGGCTGTTACCTGCGCACCCAAGCAGCCAGCTGAGGAGGAGGGAACCCCTTTTTTAATTTTTAAAAATTTTTTTTTTCCCCTTTTTTTTTTTTGCTCAGTGCTCTGCTTCATTACCCATGTTCACAAAAGAGAGACCCCTTCTTTTCTCTCCTGGGAGCAGTGAGCAATAGATTAAAACAAGCATCAATCAGGAAAGGAGCAAGTAACTGCTTAAAGGAACAGGGGCAGAATTCCTCCCCGCTTTCCCCTTTCCCTGCGCATCTCCATGGTTTCCTAAGGTATGTTTCTGGTTGATAAATGCCGTATATCGCTATTCCCTTTGGAGAAACGGCTTGTAAATCAGCGCTGAAAGCCAACTCATAAGCAGAAGGGAATGGGGTTGGCTTTTTTTTTTAATTATTATTTTTTAGGAGCATCTCTTGCCCCCAGCATCCATCCCCTGTATCCTCCGGGAGAGGAAGGGGCTTTTCAAGTGTGAGGTGTTAGATGACTCCTTGGAGGGGGCAAACACCACCAGGCTGGAGAGAAAAAGGGCTGTATATCCAATTCTCGACTTGAAAAAGATGCACACAGGTTAGCTAAGCGTGCCCAGAAAATCACCAGGGCATGAGCGCTGCGCCGGAGGCAAGCAGCCTCAATCATCAATTATTATTAATTATGATTCTCCTCAAAAGAAAGTCCTACTCTTTTTTTTTTTTTCAGGATGCCATCCCATTTCTCAAGCGATGCAAATCTAGAAACGAGAAATCTCCTTAGAAGATAAGTCAGATGCCTCTCATCTGGTCAACTAAAACCTGAAGAATTTGATCATGGCTTTCCCCCCCCCCCACCTCCACAAGTAGGATCCAAAAAAAACCCAAAAAAACCCCCAAACCTGCCCGGAGATGAATTATTTAATGAAAAGTTGCTACCTTCTGCAATTACAAGAAGATTACTAATGTGGGAAGGTTTTCCATTTGAGATCCCGGAGTAATAAGCATTATTTTTTTAAGCGATTATCCAATAAATCTCTCTTTAAAGGGCGATAAATCCACCTTGAAAACCGGGGATTTAAAAAAAATATTTCTGAGGGACTTCCGCATTTTTTAAAATGACCATTGAAAAAATCGTGAAAGGAATAGTAACACATTCAGGCTGAAGTGTTTGTTTTTTCAGAAAACCCAGAAAGGAGAGAAGGAATATTTGCAGCAAAGGCAGGCTCAGGAAAACCAGGCTGCTTGGTTAAAAAGGTGGCTGAGAGCTAGAAAAGCAGCTCCCGGTCCAGGACCAGGGAAGCTAAATCCACCCATCCTCAACATCACCAAAAAATTAATTTTTCTTCTTTGCCTTAAAGACCCAAAGCTGCCAAATGAAGCAGACGGGATTCCAGTGCAGATATTTGGTGCCTGATCCCACTCAAGCCTCTTGCAGCATCCCTGACTCGCTGATGCAGAAGTACCCTCCCACGTCCCAGAAGACCCCAAAGTATCAGAGGTCCTTGGGCAAGGCAGCTCCTCAAAGGGGGCTATAGGCAAAACCCAAACTGCATTTATTGCTAAAAATCTGCTGTTGGTTGCAGGTGGGTTAGGAGAAGCAAGGTCCAGGTAGGGAAAGAAAATTTAAGGTCTTTGCTTGGTTCTCCAGCTCCAGAGCATGGCCCTCAGGTTGCATGCTGGTCTCTAATTCTCTTCCTTCCTCCCCTTTCTAAGGGGAACAAGGCTCTGCTTATTTGCCAGAGGCATTCTTAACATCATCGCTGAGGAAGGAAAAAAAGTTCCATGCAATCAGACCATGGGGGCTTTGAAGGCCTAAAGCAGGGAGAAAACAGTTTCCACTTCCAGGACTATTTCTAAAGGAAAAGCTTGCACTTTGTTTTTAATACAGAGTGCTCCTGCACCATCAACACTGACCCTGCAGCTTCGCAAGGAACCAAGTTAACCATGCTGTTAATTCATACATGTAATAGGAATTAATTAATTTTTTTTGTTGTTGTTTTCCCCAGGGAAGGCAAGACCCAAACCCAAGAATAAAACTCCTCCAACTCCGCTCCCCGTCAGGATGCCAAACAAAAGGCAGAGTGTCACACCACCACCGGCCTCCTTGGATCTGCCTCTCCACTGGGTCGGGTTTAATTTGCCCAGGGTGCAGTATTAATAGGATGTAAGCTGCGCCCTTGAACAATTACCTTATCAAAGCATAACATCTATGGAATGAGCAAAGTATTTTCATTAAACAAATCAAAATAATAAGGCTGGCAATGGCCTTGTTCATTCTTTGAACCTATAAGTGGCTTTAGAGATATTCAACAGTACCGCACCAACTTCTATTCCACTGGTAGTCCCTGCTTAGTTTTTCTAAAGAAGATTAACTACTCCTTGCTAAAAGGCTCAGTTCTACTTTTGTCAGGGTGCACAGACTAATTGGGTTTTCCCTGCATACAACGGGATTCCTGTACTCCCGCTACCGGTCTCGCTTCCCATTTCGTGTGGTTTTTCAAGACAGGGAGAACACTTTCCTCCATGTGTTTGATTTGTTCAGTGTTATTGCAGGAGAAAATGCACTAAAATAGGACCTGACCATGCAGGGAGAACAATGACATTGAGAGATGCTGCTGGAGCAGAAGGGTGTGAGAGGGGATTTTCCTAACTTGTACCTTCCTGGAGCTTAGCAAATCATATATTTCAAGGGAACAGGCTGCTGGTGAAGGTGGCAAGGGACACAGCTGGTCCCAGGGGGAAAATACTGAGGCTGGGCAAACTAGGGGCCAACATGCTTTAAAAGGAAAGAGGACAGCCTAGGAACAAGGGGGAATCATGATTTTAGGGTGCCTTTCTTTTTAAGACACCCAGCTTCAGGCATGCTAAAGATGGATTTGCAAGAGAGAGCAGAGCACCTGCCCTCACATAATTCAAGCTGCCTCCACACTGGATATACATCCAAATCCCTTGTTATCTGGCTCATAACTCACCTGTTCCCAGATTAGTCCCACTCCAGTACTAAGGGCCAGAACATTTCTCACCCCCATAAAGACATCACTCTTCCTTCCTTACCCTGGGGGGTAAAGAAAGTACGCCCAGATGCCTGTATCTAACAGCCCAGCTACCCTCAGGGCTTGCCCAGCTGTCTGACTTTTCTGGGAGCTGAATCTACTGTAGCTACAGTCCTTTATGTAGGCAAGGGGGTCATCAAGCTCGATGAAGCCCTCGGAGAGCCAGGTAAACCAGTCTGGTCTGGCTGCCAGCTTAGAGGAGACCATGGCAGCAGCAGCAAGAAGTCCTGGAAGAAGTCGTGAGCATAGAGGGAAGAAACCACAAAGGGTTTGGTTTGGTCTTTCCTGAAGTGTAAGGAATCAGATGGAGCCAAGCTGCATATTTGTCTGGGTGAATTAAAAGCACAATCCTCTCTTCCCAGAGGGAGCAGTTGCTTCATATTTATACATTTAGTCTTACAGGTGTAAAATAGCTTCCCTTTATGCTTATATAATAATTTTTTCATTTGAATTTCAAGGCTTTATTCCCTTCTTTGGATTCAAGTCTCCTACCTGAGCCTGATTCTCCGTATTGCCATTAATTCCTTCATCACAGAAATGAATTCCATTTAATTCTCTATAGCAGTTGTTAAGGTAGATCAAAAAGTGCATTTGCAAAGGTTTCTTCCCCTTCTCCCTTATAGTTGCCAGCTCACCTGTGTCCTGAAAAGACTTGAATTTGAAGCCATGGCACTACTCACCACCTGTTTCTCTCACTGCAGAGGAGAAAGGGATGGACAGGAGAAGCCCTTTTTCTCCCTCCCCCAGTTCACAGCTGGGGTATTTCACCCTGACTGGGATTAATAAAGTTAATTATTGATACCAGCTGCAGATACAGTTTACCTGTTCTAGCAGGTGAGTTACAATTAGGTAAGACCTGACCCCAATTGAGTTGGAAAGCTGAGACAACAGCAAAACCCAGGACTTCCACAAGGAAGAGGATGAAGACAAGGAAATTAAGAGATTTAAGGAAAAACTTCCCCAACACACTGATTTCAGCAACCCCAGTCCTGCTCTCAGAAGCATCATTTAAGTAGAGCATCTCTAGACAGCTCACACTGGTGGCAATGGCAAATCAAGCAAGGCTTCCCTGACTGTATCAGATGCTTCCCTTTCTGATGGGGAAAGGCTTTTCTCAAGAAAAGAGGAATTAATACACAGACAGTGATTCGGGACAGCTAGTGAATAAAGGAAGAAGCTCAGTACTGTGCTTTTTCACATCTATATATAATGCACAAGGTGACCGTAACCATACGGTACCCTGAAACCAGCACATCTTTACACTATACTGTGTGGAAACACAGCAAGAACAACTCAGCTAACCAACATATTGATAGAAATCAAGCAATAACAATAATATAAGACTCACACAGATCATATCAGACTTCAAGAAAAATTACATAATTATGTCAGGCTTGTTGCTGTAACCCCAGCATTATGCAGACTAGCTACTTAGAACCTCCTCATTTAAAATTGCTTAGCATCTTAGCATAAAACCTGCTTTTTATTCCCATTTCAGTTTAGGTCAGGCATTTAACTCTAGTATTGTGTAAGTGGAGCTGCTTTAGTGCCAACTGTAACATTACAAACACATGTTGCTACAGCAATGAAAAAGAAAAAATATGATAGCTAAGAACCCTCTTCTAGTGCTTAATTATAATGCTGAGAATTAAAAAACCCCACAACACACCTTCACAGCTTAACTATAGCCAAACCCCCCTAGGATTATACCTAGCAAAACAACATTGTAATATTATTTTGCTTAAATAGTTGACAGCATAGAGTAAAGCACATACTAAAGACTGCAGGCCAAGATGTTGCCCAGGCATGGGAAGAGGAAGAGTAGGAACCATTGACTTTTATAGCACTGGAGCCCTCTCTGGAACTGGTCATATAGGAGCGGGCATGGCATACCTGAGCTGTATGAGCTCCATGTGTGATTGCTCGTGGGGCTGGTTGGGGAGGTGCTCCCAGTTTGGGGCAGTTGTTTTGGGGCTCACAAGGAGTACGAGTAGGTGAAGAAAGCCTCTTGGAGAGCACTTTGTATACTGCTCAAATTTATTTCTAAAGCTAGTAGAAAATTTAGGAAAGCATATAGGTAAAGTAGCAGAAGTGATCAAGTTTTGCAAGTTCTGGAAAGCATTTTTGTTTTTCTGGGCTGGCTTCTCTAATCTCAAGGTTGGTGTTATGTAATTGCTTGGCTTTTTTTCTTCTAAAAGCTGATAATTTTGTGGTTTTGTTCTTTGTGTTCTTGGTCTCTGAAGTCAAGATAGACCTTATAGAACAAGTCTAGTGAAGTATTAAAAAAAAAGTTAGTGTTTCTTTCAAAAAAAAATTTTTTTCTTTTTGTTTTCCTTAACTTTATGTGGCTGAGCTGACTATTTATTGCTCTCACCTTGTAAGGGTGTTTGAGGTGGGTGGTGGTAGGTTAGTGCTGGGAGGGCAGCTCAGGTGAAGGAATACACTGCAGTAAGTAACTTTACAGTGAGTAAGGTAGTAGTAAGTAAGGTTAGGTCTCTACAGGTGGCTTCAGGCAGGCTGGAAGGGATTTCTTTGCTCTGAGCCCTGTGCTGGGGGGAGTTTGGGATGGAGTGTTCCTGAGTATCAGCAGTGCAGATAAAGATGTGGATGCAGGAATAAACTGAGCTTGCAGGGGCTATTTCTTATATTGGCTATAAATGTTTAATATTTGGCTAAAAATCACTGGGTGAGTAGTGTGAGCCTGAAACAAGCTGGTTTTGAACCAATGCAAGCTGTTGTTGCCTAATGTGATTTACTTTTAAGGAGGCGGGTTTGCAAGCTTCCCTTGTGGTAGTAGGAGATAAAGTCCTTCTGGCTGAGGCACTTAGCTTTATCATTAAAATAATTGGTTTAATTCTTACTTTTGCTATAGATTTCTCTAACTTTGGTGGACCTTATCATAAAAGCAGGGTGATATTTCTGCTATCTCCTTGTTGTCTTCTGCACAAGCTCTACAGGGCAATGATGGGTTGTAGATCCTCCCAGTGGCCGCTCCTGAGTTTCCAAAGAGTTGCAATTCTGCAGTTTCCCTGGTGTGATTTCCATGTGGCTATGCAACTCTTCTTGAAAGCCAGTTTAAATTTTGGATGCTTCCAGTGCTGAGGAAGAGAGAAACAACAAGCACAGGGGAAGAAAAGGTTAAATCCCATGGAGCAAACCTCCAATTCCCCTCTTTCATTCCCACCAGGTAGCTTCTAATTACTCCAAGAGGAAAAAGGTCAGGAGGTGGGAGGAGGCTGCCACAATAGGGAGGAAAATGTTTTATTAGCTGCTAAGTTAAGGGCTCCCACCCCCTGCCCAGGCGTACCCCTGCACCCCGCTACTCTCTGCATGCTTAAGACTCTCAGCAATGCCAAGCTATTTCTTGTAGGTGATACCTTTGATGGCCAAGTATTTTTTTTTAAGTGGCAAAAAAAGTCCCTATATTGGTTGCTTTTATCTAACTTGAATGCTAGGTTGTGATTTCCATATGAATTTAGATTAATGCAATGTTGTTAGCTTGGGCAATATTGCGTGGAGAAGAGCAGCTCTATCTGCTTTGGAGCTCTTGGAGCTGCCTTTGGTTGTAGTAAAGCTGCACGTGATGCCTGAAAACTATGTTTCTGTCTCCATCTCTGCCCAAAAGTGCTTGGGATGAGGGATTATTTTCTTCACATGCAGGCAGTAGCAGTACTTCTTGCTTCTGTAAGATGTTTTCTCAGCACTATTGTTAAGACCTTGCTAAATTTGAGATGAAGCTGTTTGCTTTTCTAATGTGAGACTCAGTGGTGTTTTGTCTTCCTTTTAAAATGTGTTTTTCTAGCCATTTTTTCTCATCCTATAATAGTGATTACACCAATTCACAGTGAGACAAAACATTAAAGGGGGAAAAAAATCCTGGTCTAAGAAATACATAATTTTTTTGTCTGAAGGAGATAAGTCTTCAGAAACACAGAAAGAAATTTGCACGCGGCTCAGCCTCGTAGTGCTTAATCTCATGCAATAATCACTGCTGCTTGGGTTGGCAGAAGAATAATTAAACAGATATTAAAATTGCAATTGGCTGTCACTGAGATCTAATAGGAACCTTGGGTGATCAACATCTGACCTGCTGTCTGGGGGAGTCAAGGGGAACTTTCCCTGGATGGGTTTTCCCCATCCCTGATGCAACAACCTGGGTCTGGAAGTGGAGAGCAGTGGTGGGGTTTGCATCGGTGAAAGCTCTGCAGCTGTAGAGTCTGTAGGAACAATCTGTAGGATAAATCCTCTTAATCCAGCTGGAGTCCATATATATATAAGAGGTGGTTTGTTTGTGTGTAGCCGAGCCTGGACACAAGGTCTCTGATGTGCATTATGCTGCTGTACAGCAGCGATGTGAAGATGCTCTTGACTTAGTTCAGTTTGGTGCTGAGATGTCAACTGTGTACAAAGCCCATGAGATCCTTTGCAGACTGGCTTTAAGTCTGAAAAAGTGTTTGAAAACAGCAAGAGAGGGAACATTATATTATGTCTAACATCAAGGAAGTGAAGGATGGACTTTGGCTCAGAAGAGCCTGTTGCTGGGCAGCTTGTGGGGGCTTGCTTTAATTTGGTGCTGACTTTTAAACATAATTTCTTTTTGCTGAGACCAGTTCAGGGGCCTGAGATGAAAGACAATCTAGTCAGTAATGCACCGTAAAGCGGGGGGGGGGGGGGGGGGGGGGAACCACTGAGAACCCCAGTAAATAAGGCAGAGGAGTATTTCTTCCAAGAGTCAATTCTAATTTCCTGAATTTTCATTAGACAGGAGAGAGGTTTATTCTTTCCTCTTCATTCCTCTCCTTAATCAATTGTTTTGTCTTAATATTTGACATAGGTGACAAACTGTTGAAAGCAGGTAATTTAATTGTTTTGCTTTCAATGTGCTTAAGTCTTTGAAGAGTGGCCTCCTGTTTCTGGCACCATTAAAGCCTATGGAGATGTCCATACCTGCACTGGGAGAAGGGTTGTGCCATGTAAAAGAGGGCATGGTAATGGTAATACCTGACTCTGCGGATGGCAGTGGTGTGGGATCATAACGCAAACACTGGAGGAGATTTTGATCCGAATTATTTTGGCCAAAATTCAAAGTAACCCATTGAATTCAGTGTAGTTACTCTGCCTGGATGGATGCCCAGTGTAATGGAAAGCAGGGTTGGGGGCCCTCTCCTAAAAGCAGATATCTAACATTCACAAGTTACTTCTCAGCATTAAGAAAAACAAATTAACAAGCCTCCAAAAGGATTTCTTCTCCTGGAACAGTAAAATTGTTTTGTTTTGTTTTTTTTTCCCCCTCTTTGTCCCTTAAAACTAAAATATTTCTGTCTTCAAGACACTTTTGGTTTTTGGATTTTTTTTGAAGCCATTACCTGTATAATTTTTTAAGCCCATGGTTATATTAGCCTTGGATGATGCAGTATCTGTAAAAGAAGGGTCTTTTGCTCTAATGTGCTGGCTGCACTTGACTGTTTCCTATTGATAGGAGATAGAGCAGCATGGAAAATAGCCTGCGCAAGGCCAGGTAAAGGGAGGGAAGTTAGTAAGTCTGCTCAGCATATAAAACCACCCGTTCCCTTATCATAATCCATAGACCCACTTTCCTAACATCACCTCCGCTCTTCTGGGGAGAGGTAGAGCTATCTTCCCAGGCTGGAGAGAGCTAGATAGTAGACGAGCCGCACACTTATCACCCAGCGCAGCGGGCGTAATGGGAACTGAAAATTGCTCTAAAATAAAGTTGCTGGGGAATTAACTTCTAAAGGGTGGAAATCCTTAGAGGAAGGGGGTTGGGATCTGTACAGAATTAAAATCAGGCTTGTGCTTAGTCTTGCTCTGTTCCTGGGGACTTGAAAGCCTCAGGTTGGCCAAGTTTCTCCCCCTCCCCCCCGAAGACTTAAAGCTTTTGTACAGTTAGCTCTGATGGATCAGGCCCTGGAAATGCAATCCTAACGAAGGTGAGAGAGGCGATGTGATGCAAAGCTATATCGTAACCCCTGGCCGCTTTGGAGCGTGTCTTTGGGCTGCCCTTGCTGGCCTCAGTGCCAAAAGCACCCAGCACCTTGCTGCATTTGCCTTTGCTGTTGTGCAAGGCTGGCAGAGCTGAAATCGTAGCACAGCTTTAAGCTGAGCCTACCAAACCTGGCTCCTGGACTTTGGTGAAACCACGTAGACCTTGCACGGGCACTGGAGACTTCTGCCTTCTCCCTGTGCTGGCTCAGCAGAGGCTTTTGCCTCCATCCCTGCTCAGTCAGCAGTTGCCGGTGCCTCCAGGGTGTCCTCTGAAATTCAGGAGAATTTAAGCTGTGCTTAAAGCAATTTTTAACTGAGCAGGGGAGGGAACCCGCTGGAGGTAGTTGGGTAGTTTGTGGCTGTGGGGCATGAAGGAGGGAGTGCTGCTGGGAGGAGACTGTAGGCAGAGCAGGGCAGTCAGGATAGCCAGCTGCTCCCTGTAAATCCAGGGTCTTTTTCCCCAAGTTTTTAAATCTAGAAAGTAGGGTTGCTTTGTTACCAGTTGGCAGTCAGAAGTTGACTTAGCCCAGCATTTAATCTGCTTTGCTTTCCAAGATCAGGCTTGAAAATAAGTCTAGAAAAACACCCTGAAGTGCAGGCTTCATTCACCCCACCTCCCTGGAAAGATACTTCCCTGAATGGGAGGAGACCTATTGGGTCAAAGAACAACAGCTAGCAAGAAAATAAGAATTTGGAAGTATATTTACAATATCGTAATCCCAAAGAGGTCCCTGGATAGAGCTGGTTTCAGCATGGGAGTTGCTGCGATGCTCCTTTCCCCTATAGCAGCAGTTGCCCAGCTCCAGCGCAGCCAAAAGACATTGTTATAACCAATGCACTGAAAGTGGAATAGAAAATAAATTGCTAATAAAAACTCTAGGGGATGCCGTGTGAATGGGAATGGAAATAGAGCCTGGCATACGTTTTTAATGACTTCAATGGCATTGCACCATGTTGTCACCACACTTGCTTTTGGTGATAAATTACAGTGCATTTCTGACAGGGGTGGAATGATTAAGCTCAGATGTCTTATTAAGATCTCTCCTTTCCAAAATGTCATGTTGCCTTGATGTTTAAAGGTCTCTGTTGTGCAACAAACACGGCATTGTGGCGAGCAGCAGGCTCGCTGGTGCAGGCAGGCAGGACCCGCGCGGTCCTGCTGGGAAGCGTGTGGAGGGGGAGGATTGGCAGCTCCCCTCTTGCAGCTGGGCTCTTGACTGCTGGGGTCCCAACCCCACCGATATTCCGGAGAAGAGGGGCAATGGGATAAGCAATGCAGAGCCTGGGGTGAAATTTGCTGGTCCCTCCAACCCTCTGTCTCCTGTGCCAAGTCAACCGCTGGTGCCTTCAAATACACCCACCAAACTTCTCGAAGCAGGTTTGCAGCCCCTCGCTATTTAATATGACTGCATACAGCTCTGGCACGATGTCCTTGCCCTGTCCCGTATTGCTACCTGAGGGATGCATGTACCTGGAACTACGGCTCATGCGGGACCTGAGGGATGCAACCTTGGCATGTACCTGCAGCTCATGCAGGACCGACATGTGGTCTGAGAGCTGTGCCCTCAGACACAGCTCTCCATCAAGGGATGGAAGGAGTGTTTGAAAGGCTCCTTGAGCTCCTAAGGCCAGTCCTTTGCAGAGCCTGGGACAACTGTAGGCTGCCATAATCTTGCTGCCGCTCATTGAGCGGTGAAGGTAAGACTCCAGTTCAAGTCCCTCTGTAGCATTAAGAATATATCGGTGTCCTTTTAATGGTACAAGCTTAGCATGTGGTGAAGCACCTGGGTAGGTTCAGGAGCTTGGCAGCAAACCAAAGCCAAAAGGGCCGTACAGGGAGCAGAGCCTGGTGCCTTGGTTGCCCTCCTGGCCTCTGTGCCTTTGGCCCTACTTGCCTGCCTGCAGGGAGGAGGGGGTTTGGGAGTCCTTAGGGGGAAAAGGGGTTGTCACATGGAGGTCACTAGTGTGTCCCCTTCATCCTGCAGCAGTGACCAGCTGTGCATGGCAGCATCAGAGCTGCAAAGGGATGCTCGCCTTCCCTTCTTCAGACGGAAGACATTCACTCGGCTCTGCCTGAAGTTTATCAAACCTGCTCCTCGAAGCAAACTGCTGCTCGATTTCCCACCTCTGCAATTTTTCTGGGGAGCAGGGGGGAGAGCAGAATTGGTGCGGAGCAGAGACCATGGCATCGGCTGGTCCTCAAGGGTGCTTGGTCCCTGGCTGGGTGCCCTGCTCTCCATCAGCAGATCCCTGCTGCCACCCCGTGGCCTCGACCGGGAAATTTCGGGAAGAGATGCCTTCCTGCCTTGCTCCCAGCCATCCTCATCCTCCTGGGCAGCTCCAGGCTGGACTTGGGTCAATTATGGACCATCCTTGGGATGTAGAGGTCTGGTGTGTGCTGGGCCTGTCTTCCCCGGTGCAGGGAGTCGGTAGTGGTGATACAAGGAGATGTTTTGGAGAAACTGGATTTCGCTGAGTTCTGGGCATCTTTGGAGCAGGGTTGGTGTGTGTGTGTGACTTGGGTTAGAGCTGAACTGTCTGGGGGTCCCATATCAACCAGCTCCTTCAAGGCTTATTCTTGCACTTTTGCTCCTGCAGTCTGGAAAACTTGGAAGAAAACAGGGAGGGAAGTAAGCTGATATTTTCTTTTTTTTTTTTTCCCCCCTAAAAGTTTAGTGTGATTTGGATACTTCATTTTTTCCAGACTGGTTGAGCTTTTCCTTCTTCCTCTGGTTTGTCTGTCTCCTCCACTTGCAGTCTGGGGGCCTTTCCATGTATTTAATGGATTCTTTGGGGTGGCAACAGGGTCAGCTACCCCCAAAGTAGGTTTGGGGGAAAGGGAGTTTAGGCTGTGACTACCCATGGGACTGGAATGTAACTGCTCTTTGGTTAGGCCATTGCAATAAGGATGTGTGAATAGCCTGGTGACAAGGTTTTTCTCTTCCTCCCCCAAGGATTTTAGGGGTTTAGTTTGAGTCCGTTTCTGTACTATGTTTTTTTGGGGCGCTTGAGCACAAGCTGACTCCTAGCTTTGCTTTAAAAGCAGGTGCTTGTGTGTTTTGCTAAATTATATCTGGACTTGCATTTGACAGAAGAAAAACCTCAGGGCTTTTTTCTGCTTCTCGCAGTTTGATGCAACAAACTAAATACAGAATAGGTACAGAACAGGGGGTGGGAGGGCCAGGACCTCCCCTGGTCCTGATGCCTCTCCTAGCACCTGCCAAAATCAGCTTAGAAGGGTTCTGTGTGGGTCCTGGGTGCTATGGCATGGGGTGGTCACCCTTCCCTCCGCCTTGGCTTGTAAATCAGGAGCTGAGAGCACAGCAAGTCTGCAGACGAGCCGCAAGCTCAGCTCACGTGCTGTGGGAAGTCACTCATTTCCTGCCCTGGGCTCCTCCAGGGAGAGAAGCTGCTCTTTGACAAGCTTCTTAATTAGCCAGAAAGTTGGGTCATAACTACTGCTGTGTCTCCCCTTGTCATGGTTAGACTCCAGGGTGTGTGAAAAATCGAACCAGTACAATGAGTGTTTAGAGGAGCTCATGTTAATTTTAGAGAATGAAAGGAGGAATTTTTTTTTCCCCCTGTTGATAATGATTTTTCAATACCCTCAGGAAAGGAAGAGAAAGGGGTCTCTTTCAAAACGGCTTTAAAAACTTGTCCCTCCAAAGCGCCGGTGGTTCGGGAGGGAGGTGCTTGGCTCCTGGGCTGGTGCAACAGGCTCCTGTACAGGATGTCTGGGGCTGCCGGAGCTTGGGCTTTGCTTTCTCTGGGTCAGGGCAATGCAGTGGAGCCAAAAGCATTTTGTTTAACCCTTCCTCATCCCTTGGCAGCCCAGAAGTGGTGCATTTAAATTGTGAGCAGTGGGTGTGACAGAATGGTTTGGGCAAGCTTTTGGCTTGGGGTCAAGGTCAGCAGTTGCCTGCAGACCCTGATGCTTGGTCAAGTATGTGCTGTGATTCCTGTTTTGATGCCACTGGCTTTAAACTTACTTCTTTTTGTCCTCTACTGGCATTTTGCAAAGCACAAGGCATGCTTTCCTTGCAGGCAGGAGTTTGTTGGCAAACCTGAGGACTCGTTGAAGTCTGTTCTGGTCTAGGAGGGAACAGTTGTGACTAACAGGGTGGATTTCTAAGGTAATCTGCCAGACTTGACCAGTGACTTGCTTCTTACCTTTTTCTTAGCCCATCTTTTGCTGTGCTGGAATCTGAAGCTCCTTAAGATCATAGCAGAAGCTTGAGGCTGCTGAGCCCTTCGTGCGATGGGGAGATGGCCCCTCTTGCACTTTGTAGTGTCCCTGATACTTCACCTGGGTATTTGTCATTGATGACCTTAGGTGCTAAAACATGGTCCTAGCTGCTCAGACCCTTCCTGCAGTGCCTGATAGACTGGGTGGGTTGACACCCGTGTGCAGTGAAGATGGACCGGGGCTGCTTTGCAGACCGTGGGGTGCAGTATGCAGCAAGCATTGCTCTGCCTTCTCTAATATTGTCATTACTGGAGTGTCTGATTGCAGGATGTGATGGTGAGGAAAGGTACTTGAGCATGCTTTAAATACTCTCAGTAACCTTAGGTATGTGTGAAAGCCCTGAGAAGGAGTGTCTTCGGCTAAGGGCTTGGTGCGTGAATGAGACCTGTCAGACTCTCCTTTGGTGCCGCTTGCCTTGCAGACCTGGAGGACTTGGTGTAATTAGCGATGTCGAAGCTTCAGATCCTTCTTCTTGGAGCAGAGAGCTCTCGGTTTTGATGGGCTAAATGCCACTTAAGTCCTCAGTCCTTTTGGCATCCTTGTTTGGGGGACCTGGACAGCATGTGGTGTGGTCTTGACTCTTCCCAGACCCTGTGTCTGGATAATGAAACCTTGCTATCAAGGCTGACGAGGCATTACTGCGTGCTGAGTGTAGTTGTGGCCTCTAGCAGGAGCTGCAAGCAGAGTTTGAGCAGTGTCTAATGTGCTTGCAACACAGAAGGGAGGTGAGGCTGGGAAGGACCTGCCAGAGGTGTCACCCTCTGCAAAGTGAAGAATCGAGTGTCATGGGACCTGTTTTTCCAGCTTAGCTCCATTACTCTTGCACAGATGGCTGTGTGAAGGGTTGAAGTGCTGCAGGTTGGTTGTAACCCTGCTCTGTTAGTGGGCGATTTGGAAAACCAGACCCAGTTCTTGCTCAGGCCATTTATAGATGCAGAAGGAGGCAAAGCATGATGCATGACCAAGCTTTTATTCACGTTAGCCACAACCCCCTTCTTAAACCACCTTAGCCAAGTTATTTCCTGTGCTTGTTTTATTATTTCTGGAGGCTTACAGCCTCATTTAGCTGCTGTAATATTCAAAGCTTTGTTTATACAAGAAAAGCAGTTAAAATAAGGGTAAGAGTTGTGCACAGATTCTTCTCAAAGGCATGGGAGTCCAGAAAAATCTGTATTCATTCAAAAAAATAATTGCATGGAAGGTTTCAGCAGCAGTGAACACAAAACCCTGCAGTGTTTCAAAGCTGAAAGCCCCTGCCAAGCTGCTGAAGGTGAATGAGTCAGGTAGAGCGAGGCTGTCTCATTGCATTTCTCAGTTATTGGCTTACCCTGCCCTGGGCATGCTGCCATCCCTCTCTGCAACATCAAGCTCATGTTCCCTCTGTCTCCAGAGCCATCGAGCTACTGTGAGCACGTCTTGCCTGCCCTTGGGTCTCTCTGGGTCAGATTTGGGTCAAGGTTAGGTTTGAACTTTCCAGATTCATGGCTGACCTACACCAGCTAACAGGATTGCTTAAAAACAAAGTCCAGATACCAAGAGGTGAAATGTTGATGGCTTATCTTTGCTTTTTTTTTTTTTGAATTTGTGTGTGTGTGAATAGCTGGGATGGAGTGTGTTGGAGAGTCTTGCTTCTCTGGCACAGCAGAGCTCTTCAGTGTTGCGATGAAGGCATCAACATGCAGGAGTCATCAAAACTGATGGCAAAAAGGTGCTTACATTAAGACACTTTTTTTATTTTTAAGAGCAAGGGTAAAATAAGGTGCACCAAGCCAGAAAGCAGATTTGTGGTGTAGAGTGCATAAGATCCAATAGTTATATCGGCTATGGATGAGAGCCGAGGCTCAGAGGAGAGCAAATCTCACCAGAAAGCCCGGTTTGGTTAGAGAAGATGCAGGTTCATTGCTCCAGCCTCTTCTGGAGTTAATGGGTTGCCTGATGCCACTGTGCATGCGGCAAACATCAGACCCAGAAGGTCTTATGTAGACACTAGCTCTTCATTAACCTTCCTTCATGGGGTTGGAGCAGGAAGAAAGCTGCCTCATGATGGGGGTTTTCTCTCTTCCTTCCTATGGAGGCACTTATAAACACTAAAAATGGGTGGGAAGTCCATGTTAGTGCTGTGAAAGCAAGTCATACCTACATCTTCATCATGCAAATTCTGAGTATGGTCACCTGGCTTCAGCAGGTCTCGAAGCATGAAAAGGCAGAGGAAGTGCCCCTTAAGGCTTTGCAGTTATTTTAGAGGGAGATTATAGTGCATAGGAAAAGGGAATTCATCAGGGTAGACCTTTTCCTGTATTAAGGTATAGGGGAAAAAAATGAATTAAAAGGGTGAAATCTTTTGCCAAAGCTCCCAGTGTTAGCGGCAGAGTAGGAAGCTTCTCATTGTGGGTAAACATTAAGTATGGAACCAGAATAAGTGTCCATTTACCACTTGCACTGTGGACTAAAAGCTCTAATCTAGGCATTTCTCTTCTCTGAAGGCTGGTCCATGTGAGAGCACTCTGCTCAGGGGGTAGTTTGGAAAGAGAAATGTAAGGAGTACTAATGAAGTGGGACTGGCTTCTGAGGGCAAAGGTCCTTTCAAATGACGTCTGTGTGTGCATCTCTTCTCTTGTCTTGCTAGAAACCTTGCTTCAGAGCTGGTGCTGTGCATTCAAATGACGACTTTGTCTTTTCAAATCCTATTAAGAAAAGTCCTAAACACTGGAGAGATATGTCAAAGGACTGAAGTTTCACCCCATACCCCTTCTCCAGACTGACTTCAAACACTTCTCCTCGATGGTCACAAGATGATAATTGATTTAAACCCTTCATTCCCACTTGACCTTTTAAAAGCCAAATCATGAGTCCCTATGACATGTGTACATGCTTGCAGACCAACACCACCAGACCCACAAGTGCTCTAGCACAGGAAATCTAGCTTGTGCTTGTTGCTTTCTAAAAGGCCAAACTTCAGCAATTTTGATGCATTTGAGATGTTCGACCTAGTGCATTTAGGAGCTGTGTCCTTCAGTGTGTTTCTGTTGCTTGTCAAGATGGGCGGCCCCGTGTGCAGTGAGGAAATAACATAGATGTTGGGGGGGGAAAAGCCCCTCAAAGCTTGTACAACCACACAGATGGCTTGCTGCAGGTAAGGAAGGAGTAAATGAGGGAGGAGATGCGAAGGGATGGATGGTGGCTGTGATGTAAAACCTGGGATGGAGAAAGGGCAGGTCCTCCGCCAGGAGAAGCGGAGCGCTGGAAGCTGTGCAGTGGAGCAGCAAGGCAAGACAAGGAGCGAGGGCTTTGAGCCAAGACTGATGTGACTGGGAGAGAGCCAGCTGCCTTGGGGCAGGGGCTGGGGGAAGCTGGTGGATGAGCTCCCTTTGCAGTGGGCCAGGAGATGCCTTGCCAGTGCATTATCTCCACTGTTCGCCATCAAGTGACTATGGAGAGAGGCCTTGGGGGTAGGACATGTAGGACTTGTTGCCTTGGGCAGCTCCGTGAAAGGTGCTGCTGGCTTTGGAGGAGATCCGGAGATTCCTGTGTCTTTGTAGCAGGTGGCCCCAAATCACTGCAATGCACAAAGCCCTGATAGACTCTGATCTGCTGCAACGCTCAGCATCATCAAAGCACCAGGCAGGCTCTGGGAAGCTGGCCACCTCTGGAGCTGGGCTTTTGTGTGGGGCAGGTGTTTTGTGAGCTTCTTATTGCCTGTGCTGTCAGGGAAAAACATCTGCAAGGACTTTATCTGCTGGGCTGGGAACTGTCCTCCTTGTGTCATTCCTGCTGCTCGTTGCATCCCTCTTGAAGCATCTCTGCAGGATGGAGAGGGGGGGAAACATGGTGCCGCTGGGGCAGTTGCAGTTCTGCTGCGGGGCAGGGTGGGGGGATCCCATCTGCAGCTCAAATCCTGCAGGAGAGCTGGCAAAGTGCTTCGCGGTCCTTCTGAATAACTGCAAGTGTATTTATAGCCAGCCCCGGGATGTTTACTGCTAATGAGATGCATACAGGGCTTCAATCATATGAGTCAGTGTTGGCATTCTTTACTCAACCGATCCATGTTTGTTGCTGTTAGTGGCATGCGAGGGCTTAAACAAGGGGAAAAAAAAAAAAAGCTCTGGACTGCATCTTTGGAAGAGCTGGTGGTCTAAATAGACAAAACAAAAAGCCTTGGGGGGAGTAATGGAGGTGCATGGAGGGAAAGGGACTTGTGCCAGGTCCCAGCGGAGGTTGGTCCTGGCCGCAGGATGGATGGAGCTGCGTTCATCATCTCCTCCCCTTGCTGTCAGAAATGCATGGAGGTAGCAAAGCGCAGCACGGGGGTCTCTGAGGATGTGTTGCCCGGAGGTTCATGTGGATTCGGTTAGGGGCGTGAAATAGCGATGCTGGTAAGAGCACTCCCATGCCATTTATCACTGTCTGGATGGAGGGGTGTGGGAGATGGGTGAAGCCAGCTGACAGCCCTGCTTGGTAGCTGTAATGCAGGAGTGAATAATGACAAGCAAAATCCCACCTAACACACAGCCCTGTTCTCCCTCTGCCCACCACACGCATTTCTCCACTCAATCCTGTCCTCTACTTAGCACCTGCAACACCTCCAGCCCTGGAAAGAGGGGCTGGGGGCGTTTGTCAGCTGCTGTGAGAAATGCCCTTCATTCCTACTTGGAGCTCCTGTTCCCGGGCAGAGTCATTTGTTTCTCCAACTGGATTTTTTTGGTAGGTCTTCTGTGCCAAGATTATGTCAAAAGGGAGGTAGGGGAGCAGGCAAATTTGGAAGACAGATGTCTCACCTGCTATGTCATGTTAGTGTCAAGGCACAGAGATCAGTGTGAATGGATATTAAGCTGGGAAACACAAGGAGGGGGGGAGAAAAAATAAGGTGCAGACATAAGAAAAAGGCACTGTCACGCTGTCTGCTTGTTTGATGCAGAAGGCTTGGAGCGGCTCCACAGCAGCTTACGAACACTGCATGTTGGGCTGCTGTTTGGGTTTTTATTTATCATGATTTAGTATAAGGGTCACTTGAAGGCAGGAAGCAGCATTGTTGCTTGAGAACGGGTGCCTCCTGCCAAATACAAGTGGTCTGGCAAGGTGATGAGCTTCTGGTGAGCAATATCCTTTGTATTCATCCAGTCCGGCCAAGAGGAGTGAAGTTCAGGACTGGCTGAACATGAGAAACTGAGCTAAATAGGGACCATTTGCATTGAAATGGAGAGGTGGCAAGGGCTGCTGGGTGGATGTACCTCTGCCTCATAAGAAGGCGCATCCCCCACTGGCAGTCCCACAGCCTGTGTCTGGGTTTATTTGCATGTCCCTCATGCTTTGGGGTTGACTAACAAGGTGTTACTGCTCTCTCAGCCGTAGCAGGCAACCAGGGGATGTGCACTTGTGCTCTGAGTAACACCTTTGGCTGTTGGGGATGGAGGCAGCTGGAGGTAGGCAGAGGTTTTGGACCTCCTATTTGGGGGGGCAGGTGGCACAGGGCGTTTTTAGGTTGAGAAAACCAAACCCTCCACAAGAAATACTCAAAATCCCTTGGGGTTGAACAGTGATCATTCTTTAACTGCTACCTGTGGCTTAAGCAAGGAAGGGACAAAAACCTCCACTTCCCTCTTGCTATTCCTGTTTTTGGTGTTCTGCTTTGCTCGGTTCCTGCTGAACAGCCCGTGAAGCCTCAGTGTGCTCCTTCATGGGCTCTGGGCAGATGGAGCATGTCTAAACCGAGGTAAGAACCGACTCCAGGGTCCAGAGAGCAGTTGTCTCCTGCCAGCAGAAGCACCTCTTGAACAGCTCCAACAAGCAGAGTAAATCCAACAAATGTCTACCAAGTGGACTGAAATCAGGTGAAGAGGCAGGATACAGGCTTGAGGGAAGGTGGTGGCAGGGATGCTGTGGTAGCCACTGCTTCTAACCATGTGCTTTGGGGGTGATGAGGTGTAGGGAGGAAAATGTTTTAAGCTAAGAAGGCAAGCTTTGGAGAAGGGCAGGGCTGAGCAGAGAGACTGGGTCTTAGGGCTCTGGCTCCTCTGAAGTGCAAGGCTGCTTGACTTGGCACCTTTTATGAAGCTCTTGTACAATTAATAACCAGTAATCCAGGCTCTAGCCCAAATTATTGTCATCAGAGTCTTGTGTACACTATGTGGAGCAGCATCTGCTGACAAGGGAGGGAAGGTTTATGTCCTGCCCAGGGGAACTCTGAGTTTCAATTTAGGGAATCAAGCTGATGGAGCCAGAGGCTTGAACAGCATTGAGGTGCTGCAGTGAGAACATCAAACACCAGTTCAAAACATCTTTGGTAGGAAACCAGCTGGAGCTGGGCTAGGGCAGTCAAACTAGTTGAGGCTAGCTGGTATACAAAGGTCACATTTGTGGCTTTTTTCCTCCCTCTGGTCTGTTGCTGGACCACGAAAGCCTGTGAGAAGTTTGCCCCTAACCAGCGTGCTGCCTGTTGAACAAACAGCCGTTGAGCCCATGGGTCTTCACTGGCTCGTGTTGTACTGGCTCGTGTTGTGCAGCCTCCTGCTAAGGGGTGTGGGAGACAAACATCTATCAAATGAAATGGTTTCTACTATTTCAGTCGTAGAGGTAGTTGTGATCAGCTCCAAGTCATGGCCAGGGATGCTTGGCAAGCACGTGGCCACCGCAATGAAGCAGTCCATCACGGTTAAGCATCATGGGTGCTATGTTGCCACTCGAAGTGCTGTTGAGTCCAGAGGCATCAACAGCAGAAGCTGTCAACAAGGGTCTCTTGGATTGTGTGTGAGTTTATTTCACACCCATGAACACTAACGGCACGAAGAGCAGAAGCAGCAGCTGTGTTCATATCTGGTCTGCGGTTGCACTGTGGAAATAAGCTGATTTATCTGTGTGTTAGAAGTCGTTATATATGTAAATGAGAATAACTTGAGTCATTGTCTGGCTCTAATTTCTTTAAGCCATGCTTCAGTAACTAAGTACATGTGCTTAGCTCTAAGTAAGCAGTACTACTTGTGAGCTTAGCGAAGTATTTGCAGGATTGGGGCAGAAAACCTGTTTAAAACCTGCTGCAGTGATGTGACAGCATTGATTTGTGCTCAGGCACTCCATCACTAGCTAGGGACAAACACAAGACCAATACTCAAAGCCTGTGGCACAGATGTTTATATTCAGGTAGTCTTATTAATGCCACAAACCCTGCTCTTTGCATAAATACTTGTTGTTATGTGAGTGTTTCAGCAGTCAGAGATTCCGAAGAGAGTCTCGTGTTGCTGCTTATCCTATGGGACAGACTTGCACGGACCAGTTGGTGATAAAAGCTTCGTGCCAGTGGCTGGATATAGATCATGCATGTCATGAGGGGATGCCATGTGATGAGAAGAAATGGCTCGGTAGGAAAAGGTTGTCCCCCTTCTCGTTACTGAAGGCTATAAAACGTTGCCCTGTCCCAGGTTTTCCTTGAGTGTAGCCTCTGGTCTGGTGTCTGGCTTGGATCAATGGAGCTTGCATATACATAAGGGTAAGGAAGAGGAATAATTAGTGATCTGAAGATATTTATAATGACTTTGCTCTTCATTTCCTCACCCTGCAGCCATGCATGTGACCCAGCCTCTGCACTGGATAGACTTATTATTGTAGTGCCTTGGTCATGGTGGATGCTGCTGACACATGATAGAAAGATGTCAGGGAGACCATCAAAGCTGGCTTTTCACAGGGAGCCCTTGTCTGCATGGAGTCCTTTGGACTGACATGAAATGAATTTGGGTCAGCAGGGGGAAAGCCTTAAATGGGCAAGATAAATTAGAAAGCCTTCTGGTCATTAGACAAAATAGTGTAGTAGAAAAAAGCCGTGAACACAGGGGCCTTTGCTAGATGATGAGGTGGGTTATTAGACTGACATGTGCATAGGGATGCACATGATGGGGTGTAGAGGGATAACAGAGACCATGTCTTGCAGACACTTGGGGCATAGGCAGGTGGGGTGAAGCCCCTCTGCCTGTGTGGTTTTAGGCAAAGCCCTTGCCTTGAAAAGAAAACACTGGGCATGGACAGCTGGGTTAAACCCCTAGAATTCAAATATGCCTCTTGTGGCTCCAGGAAACCTCACTTTATTATTTATGACCATATTTTCCAGATGGGTGCTGGAATCTCTGCTTTTTCCTCCTGCTCTGGGCAGCTCTGTGTACTCCTCTCTGCAGCCCAGCACCAGTCAGTAGTGTCCATCTCGAGTCCACCCAAATAAGCAGAAAGTCTTATTTCTATATACCTCTCGGCACATTACAGCTTTCTATCCTATTTCTGACCCCTTCCCCAGGGCCAGCTCACTTTGCTGTGCATTGCTTAAGATTCATATCCAGGCAATAAAATAATTTTCCCCCTAAAAAAAAAGCAAAAATGGAGAAAGATGTCTTTATATCTCCTGTTCAGTTGGAGAGTGTGGGATGACCCCACCTCCCGGATACCTGTGCGAGGCTCTTTATCACAGCATGCTGTTACACATACAGCTGGAGGAGATCAGTGGTTGCAGGGAAGATAAGGAATTGAGTCTCAGGGGCTGTAAATTATAGCTGTGCTTGCAAACTGGCTGGCTGGTGAAGCAGCATACTCAAATATGTGAACCGGAGCCAGGCAGATTTATGCCACAGGCTGAGGGTGCCAGATTTGCTTGGTTTTGCTCTGGTGCCACTGAGGCATGCTTAGCCACAGGAGAATAGCTATTCAACAACTCCCTGGCCTTTAAATTTCCAAGGTCAGCCATGTGCTGCCACCCTTGCTTGAATCTCGCTTTCACTTGGGTGGTTAGTGATAAATGTCAAGTGAAAAAGCTGCCAGCTGTGCTTATGCGCAGGAAGGCTTTGTCTAGCTCGGGAAAATCCTTCCTGATGACGCTCAGGATATAGGGTGTAGTCACCCTTGTACAGGAGACCCTTTCCTTTGGTTAGGAGTGGAGTTGCATTGCTTTATAGGGAAAATGGTGGGGAAAAGCTATCTATTCATGCAGGCTTTAAAATCCTGATTTTTTTTTTTTTTTTTTTTTTAATGAGTGCTCTGCTGCTGTAGCTCCTGTGTAAGCACTGGGTACCTCTGTGCTTGGAGGAAGACCTCAGTAAAGAAAGCAGAAATAGATGTCTAACTGATGAATCGCTTGAGAAGAGCTAGCTGGTTAAGATGTGCTCCAAATGAGTTATTCCTTGCAGGCGGGAATGGTGAGGCAACGCAGCTGCTGGTTTCCATGTGCATAAAACTCTCTAACCTTTGGAACATGTAGCTAAGTTAAATATAATACTGCTAGCATCACTTTCCCAGCTTGTAACATGCTTTTTCATCTCTTCAAACAATCTCACGTTAAAGGCACACCAGGAGGCATGCGTCCTCCCTGGGGGAGGATGGGAAGTTCTCAGAGCTATCTCAGATGCCAGTGTTAGAAGTTTATAAATAGATGTTTTGGCTCCTCCTGAAATACGTCATGGACATAAACAATGCTGAACTGTATCCAACAGTGATTCTCCAGATCCGTCCTGTCACTGATGGGGGCTTGCAGTTGATGCTAGAGTAGAAGCTGCTGGCCCCAAGACCTTATGGATGTTGAGTAGGGTCTCCATAATCCTCAGGAAGAGAAGTTTGCCTCTTAAAAGCTTTAGGTTGGTAATAAAGATTGATGGTGGCTTAAGATCTACTGTAGAGTAGACGGGTTTTAGAGGTCTGGGTGTCTAGATCTGGCACTGGAGTTGCTCATCGGACAGTTTGGAGCCTGGTAGCCAAAGGGTAGGTGGGACACTGGAGAGGACTATTTTAACAAGATGAGGTGACTCTCTCAATATATCCTGTATGTTGAGCTCAGAGCAAAGAAATAGCACGACAGTCGCCTGACCATGTACCCCTGAATAACCTGCAGGACCCTTTGACCTAAGGGAGGGGATGTGGATTTCTTTGCTTTCTGAAGCACTGACTTGGCTTTCACAGCTTGTGTTCGGCCAGCTCAGCGCAAAGTTATCCCTGCACCAGGTAGGTGTGCATGCCCTCAGGAAGAGCTAACAGTGCTGTGTCCTGTCCTGCTCAAGCTCTGGTGTTGCAAGTGAGACAGGACGGAAGACAGAAGCTACAATATTTGGCTCCACTGCTTTCTTCCCCATCTGTGTGTCCTTGTCTTCAAGGAAATGCAACTGGACCTAAAACTTCTCCTTGGGCTTGATTAAAACCCACTTCATTGCAGTGTTGAGAAGAGCTATTGCCGCCTTCAGGGTTTCTTCTGAAACTGGGGATTAAGTCACTTGCACAGACACTTAAGGGCCATAGGAGCATCTCTTCTCTCTCCTGGTCCTCTTTAGGCTACAGTCACTGTTCCTCCTGGCTTGCTGGAGCAGACCAAGATGCTTTTTCCATCAGTGCTTCCTAGCTGGGGTCAACATGCCTACCTGGCCTTGGTGAAGGGGTGCTCCTGCCTGCAGCATCTTATCCGAGGTCTCTTCTCTTGGCTGCCCTGGAGAGTCTTCTGCTTCTCTTCTGCAGTGACCTCCTCTGCATTAGGGACTACAGGCAGAGAGAAATGTCACAAAATGTCATGTACCTGCCCTGACTTGCTGCTCTGCCGGAGGCTGCTTCAAGGCTTGATTTCTGCTGGAGGTTCCCATCAAGCCAGGAAAGAAGAGCCAACGTGACCATTGCTTTCAAGATGACCAATAACTTGATATTTGGGCCAATTCCTAGCCCATGCAATTAAAAACAGAAAGGATGTGGGGAGAGATGGCCTTTACAAATTTCCAGACCAGACTGGCTGGAGGTTTTTCCCCCTCTTGCCTTCCCCAGTATGTTGTGTGATTCCCGCCCCCCCCGACTATCCCAGGCGATACTATCTCTCCTTTCAAGTTGCACAGAGATGCCCTTTGATTCTCATCTATCTGGCTGTGCATCATCAATTTGCTAAGCTGCACTTTCCTCTAAGCTTCCCATTCCTTGTATTTAGCTTTATTTTAGTGGTTGTTTTCCTTCTGGATAACATCTGCAGCAAAACTGTGTCTTATTTTCCCCCCCCACAACATCTTTGGAAGATGAGTATAAGGGGTTAACTGTTTTCTGGCTGCTTGAAAATGAAAATACATAGAGAAATGAGCAGTGAGATAAATCACACCAAGGAGGAGGAGTATTCCTGCATGCTCACTTAACAGCAGCAAGTATTATCTTGTTCCTAAACATGGTTTTGAGTGGGTTGATAGGAAGAATATGCCACTGAGTAAGCACTGAGCCTTGTCAAATAGTGATTTCCAATACAATCTACATGATGGCAGACTAAGGCAAGCTATTGCCTGTGAAAAGGCTTATTAGTATGCCATGAAGTGCTCTTTCTGACAACTTCTGGGCTGAACAGGGCTCTTGGGAGGGATGAAATCACATAATGCACTGTGCATGGGGTCTCATGGTCCTCTAAATCAGCCTTGCCCTGCTAGAGCCAAGGGTCAGATCATAAACTGGCCAAAATCCACTGAAATGATAGGGTTATTTTACAGCTGTACTCTGCCCTTTCCTTTGTGTATGGGGTGAATAGTGTAAAGAAATGAGTGTCCTTCTCCATTGTAGAGTGGAAGAGGGAATAAGGGTCTTGGTGCGACCAAGGGTTTGGGAGCTGTGGTGGGACACAAAAATTAGTGTGGCTTAAAAGATTTTTGGCAATATAGTTTTATGGCCCAACCTGAGCCTCCTGGGTGTCCTTTTGTACCTTCAAGTTTTCCCTGCAGAAACATGCAACCCTTTGAAACACCGACTATAGTAATAAGATTGAAAGAAGAAAACTTCTGAAGGATCCAAGCCACAAATAAAGTAGGAGGAAAATATGGATGGAAGAGAAAAAAAAAAAATGCCATGTGTCTTCTGGTCTCATACTGCTTAAAGATGGAAATAGTGGAGGGAGAGGGAGGGGGAAAAAAAGGGGGATTTTATTTTATTTTATTTATTTTTTTTTTAGTGTTTGCACTCAAGCGAGAAGCCACTAGATGGCAAGAACACCCTGCCAGCAGTTGGCAGCTGGGCTGCCCTGCGAGGATGCTCAGGATGGTGAGTTTTTGGGGGAGATCCTGAGCCACATTTGATGTCTTTTCCCCTCCAGCACCGTCTCTGCATCCAGCACATCGCTGTGACATTTAGCTTAGGGCTGTTGCATTTTTGGTGTCTTTAATGTGTGCATGGGAGGGCTGGGGCAAAGTAGTGTGGTAATTTCTCTGCTCAATCAAATGCTTACCTGGGCAGTGAGAAATCTCCACCTGATGCTGTACTTTGTCATAGTGACTGATTAAAAAAAGCTGTTTTGAGGAAGATGCTGAGATCCTGCAGGCTTGCTGTCACTGCTGCTGCAGTAATGGAGAGATGGTCCATGACTTGGTCAGTGGTCTCAGCAAACTTTAAAACCTCTTTTCATGCTTATTCTTGGGCTGCCTGATTATTTCTCCTTTCCTTGTTTCACTGGTTTTTTCTGTCTTGGGGAAGATCCTCCATTTAAATCACAAATGTCACACTGCTAATGAATCTGGCCCTGATAAAAGGCTTTGGGAACATCTGGGGCAAGATGAAGGTGAAGAGGGTCCCCAGCTCTGACCATCTTGCAGGAGACCTCCTGACTGAGCTGGGCTGGCTTTATCCAGTTATATACCCTGTTTATAAAGTCTAGTTCCGCTGAGGGAGGAAAAGAACATGAGCCCAGGTCTTCCAGCCTTGTCTGCAGGCTCCAAAAGCTCCACGGCAGAGTGCTTCAACCCAGGGCTGAGCAGTACAAAAGTACCTGGAGTTTGGTTAAAAGATACCTTGACCTTGGTAGGGTTGGGGGTTTTTGTTGTTTTTTTAATATATCTAGGACTTTTGTTACTCTGGGGACAGGATCTCAAGTGCTTCTGCATGTAGTGAACCACAGCTGGTATCTGTTTTCCTCTGGAAGGGAGACTTGTGGCTTAATTTTTCCTAATGCCCCTTGCAAGAAGGTGCTCTGCAGCCTGCCCTGAAGGTGCACTCCAAGCTGGGTTGTTCTTCTGCATCGCCCCATATCCCCGGGGAAACGCAGGGATGCTCAGAGTTTGCTCTTCCTTTTCAGGACCAGTGAGAGCAATTGAATTTTCAGGTATCTTCTCTTCAAGGCACATTCATTTTCCACTGAGGGCAAGCACTGCTGTGTGGAAGGGAATGGTGCGGGTTTATGTGTTTATAAACTACCAAAGACATCTCCGATCAGTGCTTCGTGCTTTTTATTGGCCATAAATTCCCACTACTGCAAGACTTTATTGCACCATAAGCAGACAGGTGGCTGCCCCTTTTACAACCCTTAAAACATCGTGTTTCTCACCGCCTCTTGGTCTTCTTCCTTTTACGCACCTCCAAGGAATGGAAATGCAGGTGTTGGCTTAAAGTAAATTTGGCCAAATGCTAATAAATGGCAACCTGGAGTCAACTCTGAGGGCTTGGACTTGAATTGGGGGTGCATGGAGAAGGAAATGGGTTGCTGTACATGTAGGTGACAAACACCTGCGTTGCTGAACTGCCTTGCCATCCTTCGCGTCGGCTGCGGGAGAAGGAGGCGAGAGCATTGCAGAACTCATGGGACACCAGGGTTGGGAGGAGGGAAGCAAAACAGTTGTGTTTTGGGGGGGTCTGGAGCTGAGAGGGGGTTGTAGTACCCATGGGGAGCAGTCTGGGGGCTTGGGCTTCCCTGGGCCACGTGTGCGAGGTCTGCCCTTGACCGGCACTCATCCATCAGGGGATCTCCATGTGGCTGCTGAGCTGCTGGGCATCCAGCTGATGCTAAATTACCTCTGCAAGCAGCAGTTCACTGGTGAGTGCTGAAAGGCTGCAGGTATGGATTTAGACTTCTTCTGCAACTGATCTCTGAAGTCTGGTACTTGCTTTTAACGATTTCTCTGGCAGCCGCTGTTAGAGCTCTCATTTGAGTGCCTGCTTCTCTCTCAGTGCTGCGCTCGGGAGTTCGTTATCTCGCTGGAGGGTAATGACTGAGACAAGGGAGTTGGCGGTGGGGGGGGGTGGGAGATGGGAACTGCGTCTTTGCCTGTTAACTTCTACATCCTTGTAGCGTCTGTCAGCTTTGCACTGCAGAGGCCAGTCCCCTGTAAATGGATGCTCATCCAGGGCTGCCCAGCATCTGGTGGTGGTTTCTGTGGGATGTGGTCCAGTGGATGCTGTTGTCCTATTCTTCCTTTTATTATTGCTTTGGGAAGGGGGAGCTGGAAAACATGATGAACATCTCACCTGCCCTGTGGTCTTCCCAATGTCTTTTGGTGGACAAAGGGCTCTCCAGCCATCCCTGGGATGCGGCCAGCAAGCTGGGCGTATCAAGGCTGAGCAGTGCATGGATGCCTTGGCCTGAAGACAGCCCCTGGATTCTCTCTGGAGAGACGGGGAGCACTTTTGGGAGTGAGCTGGGACTCATTCTCTGGTTTCTAATAGTGGGAAGGAAGGAGAGGCTGCTGCTTGTGCAGGCTGCAGCCCAGGAGGGGTCAGCACAGCCCAAGGATTGCGAGAGGAGCAAGCAGGGGACCCGGAGAAGGGAGGACCACAGACCACTGCTCCACCATCACTCGGAGCATCGCTTGTACCCACCTCAATGGTGCAAAGCGAAGGGCAGTGGCCTTGGGGACCACATCGGTACCTCTTAGGATGGTTAAGACAAGGACTATCAGCTTTTTCTGGGGAGCTCCCACATCCCTTTGGCCCTGTGATGAAAGAACTCGATATTAGTTAATAGCAGAGGTGGCGTGGGGTCAGTTGGTGATAGGGATGCTCGGCTGCTGGCTGATATTCTGCCAAACTACCCAGTGTGTGGGTTTCAAAATGCCACTGCCTTCTAGCATTGTGGCTGGGACACTGGTGCTGTTAATTACTAATTGCTGGGGAGTCCTCAGCTGCCCTAGATGAATCCTCTCATGGTGCTGCTTGCCCCAGACAGTGCTTCCTTCTGCCAAGCTCCAGCAAAGCTTTAAAGGCTTTAGGATGCAAATCTCCATCGCTGAAGCATCCAGCAGCCAGAGAGGGAGAGGGCTGGGAGATAGAAGTCTCCTGTCTGTCTGCAGCCTGTCTGTCCTTCTGTGGGGCGGAGGGGTTGAGCACAAAGGTGGCTCTTTCTTTTTCCTCTCCTGCAGAAATGGGAAGTGGCAGTGCTGAGTTTGGGGCCTGAACAGATGGCTTGGACCGCGCCAGACCTTCGCACCAGTGGTGGTTGGTGAGGGCAGGGGAGTGACACAAACCAGTTGCTAATTAGTAATTAATCAGTGAACTGCACTGAAAGCAGGAGGCTGCAGCAGATGATATGGATGGGGGGGGGTGTGTGTATAAATGGACGGTGCCCCCCGGGAAAATGCAGATCGGGTGTTTGCAGCCTCTGCTGATAAACCAGACCTGGGATCTGCTGCTCCATGTCCTCCTCCTGTCTTTGCTGAGTGTTTGCCCAAGCAGCCGATTTTTAGCTCAGTCTGGGCCCGTCTCAGGGGGCCTGGGCAAAGACCTGGGGGCTGGTTTGGAGCAAGCATCCTCCTACTATGGCATCCATCTTTGTCCTGGTGTCATGCATGAGGGTTGTCAGCAGCACAGAAGGAGTTTTCTTTCTTTTTGGTGAAGCAAAACTCTGAAGGCCACATCTTGGAATAGGAAATGAGTAAATATCTCCAGACTTGACCATTCAGATAAAGGCATGGCCATGGCACGGTGCCTTAGTGGTGGAAGAAAAATGTCGGAGGCAGTTTTGCCCATGTCCAGCTTCCACTGCGGAGCTCTTTCAGTGCTTGATAGATCTCCTGTTAGCCTGTCAGGATGGAGATGGAAATTTCTACCTTCCTCACATCCTGGTGTAATGCCTTTGGAAATATCTCACCCATTCATTTTTCCCCTCTGATTCCAGTGGCTTGTTTGCAAAGAAGGATAACGACCTTCCAAGACTGGCTCTTACTGCAAGCCACTGGTTTGGGTACTCAGGGATGGAGCCAGCAATGGATAAGAGGGGGATGCAGCAGTGACCGGGTACTCCAGCACCCTCTGAGCATCCACCCAGACCTTTTTCCTGAGCGATGGGGATGCAGAGTGGCATCCTTCCCCTGCAACACTTTTCAGGCTAACCTGGAGCCAGCTCAGCTTTTCTTCCGCTCCTCGGGTTTTGGTTCTGCTGACGTTCCCCAAGAGGCAACTTTGCACCTTCCATGCAGCAGAGCAAGGAAAAATAAAGCGGAAGGGTTGGTGCCGAGAAAGCAAAATGGAAAAAAAGGCTGTAAAGCAGAAGTGACTGGAGTGCTGAGGTGGCTCTGAGTGAGTTTTGCTGCCATTTAAGGGGCAGAAGCGCCTAATGCATTTGGACAGGACTGGCGATGCTTGTGTTGCTGGCAGCTGCGGGGGTGCCCTCCTACAGCTCTGCCCTGGCCAAAATTAACTTAACTTGGCCCAGCAGTAAATTTACACTGGGAGCTGCTTGAGGTCCCTGGTTCCCAGCTTTTGGAAGTCCTAGCAGCCCCCCCCATCCCAGCAGACGATGGGTTAGGGAGCAGCCCATGGGATGAGATGAGGTTTCCAGATCTCATTTCCCAAGCCAAGTTGGGGACTCTCCATCTTTTGGTGCTCCCAAAATGCCAACCCTCGTACCTATCATTCTCCTGTATCTTGGTTCTTGTTTCTGGCCTTTACCCTTGGGATTTGGTGGCCTGAATTTGGTTGGGCTTTGAGGCAGGAGCAGACCATGAAAGTGCCAAGTGTTTTTATTTTTTTTCCTCTCCCCCCCCCCCCCCCCCCGTAGTTGTTTTGATCTGGAGCCACAAATCCCAAGGAATATCTCCCCAGCTGATGCATTTACACAGTCAGTTAAACCAGTCCATGCCGGAGCTGGTGTCGCAAGTCTGCAGCAATAGCCTAGAGTGACATATTTAAGCAAAAAGGGCAGTGACCTTGCGGCTCCGCTCTCCTGATCTGGATTTGGCCTTTGCTCCCCACCTGGCTGCTAAATCCTGGTGAGGTGCTGTGACTTACTGAGGATGCTGGAAGCAACCGGGGCCCGTTGCTCTCTGCCATCCGCCTGGCTCGTTCCAAATAATCCCATATCTCCTCTCCCTGCATATGCTTACCCCAAATGTTGGCTCAAAAATCCATGTTTATGGAAGAGGCTGCTGGCTGCAGGCTTCTCCCTGCCTGTCCTAGTGGGGAATTGCCCGTCTGCTGCCGTTCTTTACCCATCCAAATAACCCTTGCAAGCAGCTGGATGCTGCAATGTGTCATTTTTTTTAGCTTGCTGACCTTTTTCTGAGCTGGATGCTTTGGGAAAAAGGTGGGAAAAGTGGAAAACTTCTCCTGCTGTATAGGGAACCGGGAGGCTGGTGCCTCAAAGGACTCGGGATGGCTGCAAATGCCTTGGCTTGTGGGGAGCTGGGCTGTTAGGTGGCTGTTTCCATGTTATTCCTGTTTATTATGTTTAAAGCCAACGCTTTGGAGAGCTATGTTTCTTGCCCGATGTGGATTAAGGTATTTGCAGTGCCTGGTGATGATAGACTGGCTTAAACAGCCTGGTGCCCTTGTGTTGCTGATGGAAACATCAAGGCAGACAGGCCTCTGCTAATGAGCCACCCTGCCCTAACGAGCTCGTGTTTACAGGCTGGGGAAAGAAAGAAAGAAAGAAAAAAAAAAAGTAAGTCAGAAAGTAGAGCCATGTATCATCAAGACATGATTCTCTTTTATTAAGGGCTGGTTTTATTATGGGTGCTTTTCCCAGCCATCCCGACCTGCTATTTCAGTCCTCGTCTATCATCCCAAACAAGGAAGGGAGAAAAAAAAAAAAAAGAAAACAATTAGCTGGAAACAAAATACTTGTAATGGCTGCATTTTAATTACAAATAAAAAGCTCTCCAAATAGACCTATCATGCAGAAATAAAAAATTTCGGATGCTTGGCTTGGTGCAGATGCTTTTCTTTGTGCAAATGGCTGTTACGGCTTCATCTCTGTTTATTTGGTTGCAGAGAAAAGGGGGAGAGCAGCTGCGTAGCAACCCGGGAGATCTCCTCACAGCACATCTGGTGCCGGCGTGGCCATATCCTCGCCTGGGCTGGGTGTCAGGCTGGGACCCCCAGGCTGGGGGGGGGTGGTGCAAATTGAGGGGGTTAAAGCTGACACGGAGAGCAGGAGCTCGAGCATCCAACCACCCAGATGCATCTCCCTTGCTCCTGGGGACAAACCCCTGGCAGGGCCGTGGGATTGCATCCTGCGTGGGTGAGTAGGGGAGTAATGACAATTAAGTGGGGTGGGCGGCTGGGTACGGGAGAGATGCTGCTGTGCTGGGAAAGCTGCAGCCTCCTGGTTCCAGGTACCAAAATCGGGTGCAACAGGCAGGATGCTTCCCCGGGACTGCTGCTTGTATCTGTAGGGCATCGTTTTCCCAAAGCAGAGTGTGCAAATGTGCCTTTCCCAATCCGGGCAAGCCCAGGTTTTGGGGCCGATGAAAAATTATTACAACCTACAGCAGCGCAGAGTCACCCCCCCCCCCCCTTTAAATTTAACTGTTATTTGCAGGAATCTGGTTTCTAGATGGAGCCGGGAGTGATGGTTTGGTGTTTCGGGTGTCCAGGACTCTCTCTGTGTGCTTCAATCCCATGTCTTATTTTTAACGAGGAGGTGCCAGTTAGTGGGTTTGCGGTGCAGGTGTGACATTTCCAGGCTGGAGGAGAGCGAAGGGTGAGCATGATCATTGATGGGGATGCCGCTGTCTCATATTCGCATCCATGTGAAACAGTGCAAGGAGGGAGCGAGGGGACGGGGTACCATGATAGCAGGGATGGAGTTGGCTGTGTTGGCACTGGTCACCCAAAGCATCCTCCATCCTTGCTGGTGGGATGTCTGGGGTGAGATCCATATATAATATATCCTCCAGGATGTTCCGCATCCAAGCGGAGTGGCTGGAAAGACTGGGCCAGAGGCTTTGCAGCTGCGAATTGGTAGCACGTACTGGGGCTTGCAGAAAGTTTCAGTCTCAAATGAAATGTGATTAATTCACTGCGAGTTCAACTCATGGAAAAATCAGGAGGGCTTCCCTTTAACCTCACTGACTTCATGAATTTCATGTTGATTTGCTGGCCAGGAATTGGAAAAGAGGGAAAAGGGAAAATTCTTTTTTTTTTTTTTTCACCTGGTTCAATGCAAAATTTGACCTGTGGTAAGATGGACTTGGATGTTTGAGGACTGTTTGCAGTGGTAGCTGTGCCCTTTGGGAGTGAAAACAGTGCTGCTTTGTAATGGAAATGATATTTTGGTAAAGTTTCTTCTTTTTGGGGGAGGGAAAAAAAAAGAAAAGAGGCTCTATTGTCACTGAACCAAGTGCAAACCTGTTTCCAGCCCGAGGTTTTTAATTGTCCCTGTGAATATTTTGATTGTTTCTCTATCACAAGCTGTAAAAAAGCCCCTTTGCTGGCATTTCATCCTGCTTTTAGAGAGGGAGGTGTCAACCTGGATGCCTCCCACTGAAATCGAGGGGTGGCAGTGGCATGAAACCGATGTAAACCTTTTATTGAAGGTTTAAACAAAACAAAACAAAAACCCCAAACCAGCAGCAGAGTTGGGAAGCCTCAGCTGTGAGCAAAATGACGGATCGAATTTGTGTGTCACTGAGATTCAGTGAACTGCTATTGTGTTGATTTTTCTAAAGATCCGCAGCCATCAGAGAAATGCAACATAATTACTGCCCTGTTTATTGACCGTGGGCACTGAAAATCCATCGCCGTGGCAAATTAACCCCCTCGCTGCTGAAATACAGCCAAGCTGAAATGCTCCTGCCTCCACTTCCGATGGCTTTTAGCTCTCAAGCTGCAGAGGGATGTTATTCCCCGCAGCATCCAGTTGCTCAACTCTTTCCCGATGTGGAAGGCATCTCTATTAATTCATAGGTATATTAATTTTCTCTTTTTTTGGCTTTCTAGCTGCTTTCTTAGCAGCTGTCAGGTATCGATAGGTATTGCAATAAATGCAATGCCCCCACCACATCCTCCAGCATCTTCTTCCTCCCCCCAGGAAAGGAAGAAGAGAAGAGCTGCTGTTGGGAAGGGAAACACGGGACCTGGCTGAGCTTCTGCAGGCTTGGGTTTTCCATGGGATGGCTGGGATGGAGCCAGTGTCCCCCCCTCCTGGGACCCTTCCCGGAGCCTCGTTGGCTCTTGGCACCAACCCTAAGCCCTTTATCAGCCATGGCCAGTCTGAGAGCCTTTGAGCTCGGCTGCGTCGTTGGCTGATGCTGAGGCTGGCGTCTCGCCTCCTGTCCGCAGATAAGGCTGGGGAGTGGGATGGAGGGGGCGAAAAATCCTCCCGTGCCCAGAGCTGAGGGTTTAAACAGCAGGTATGGGGAGGTGGCATGAAATGGTCCACGTCAGGGATGCAAAATGCCTGTGGGAACTGGAGGAATTGGAGGTGATGGAGCTAAGGTGTTTTCCTGTGGCTTGCCAGCAAATTTCCTCACACCATATTTGTGCTGTGAGCTGTATATAGGGGCTGCTGGTGGGCTTAGATGGAGGGCATCTTGCTGCCAGTGCCTCCTAACCAGTCACGTCACCTTCAAAATCCCTCACTGCAACTAAGCTGGGCTAAACCTGGTACTTGTGGCAACAGCAGCCTTGTCAGGGATCTGCTCAGGGTGGCTCCTGTGCGCTGTCTGGTGGGGTTGGTGGCTCTACAAAGGTGGAGGATGCAGCTCACTCTAGGCGTGTGAGGCTCCGAGACCGATCTGGTGTTGTGTCCAGGCTGCTTTTTCCTGGACCTGGTGCTGGGCATGGCCCTGGGTAGCCCCAATGACCTTTGCAAGCAAAGGGAGGTGGGGAAGGAACCTCAGCATCCCTGCAGCATTAAGGAGGGACCACAGTATCCCTGCAACATTAACTAGGGACTGCAGCATCCCCACAGAATTAACCAGGGACCACAGCATCCCCACAGCATTAACTAGGGACCGCAGCATCCCCGCAACATTAACTAGAGACTGCAGCATCTCCGCAGTGTTAACTAGGGACTGCAGCATCCCACAGCATTAACCAAGCTGCCTTTTCTGAGCTGTTTTGGAGGGAGACAGTCCCTTGCTTGGGCTTCTCTCGGCCACCCTGTCCCTGCATGGCTGATAGGCTTCGCTGCTCCTATCTGTCCTGGACCGCTCACAGGATGGATGTTCCTCACGCTTGGCTCTGATGGGTGAGAGCGGAACAAGGTTGGATGGGCTCATCGTCCGTCCACTCACGTGGCACGGTCTGCTCCGTATCCTCTTAGCCTGGCGAGGATGCTTCCAGCATGATGCTGTCCTTTGGTTAGAGACACCATAAATTAAGCAGAGGTTTAATGAAACAACAACAAGATGGGCCAACAACTCTGAGATCCTGAACTAGAATGATGTAAGGGATAGGCTTCACCTTCGCTTGAGATGGGGCATTTTGTTGGGTGATCCCTTGGCCATGGAGAAATCAAGCATCCCATACTGCTGTGGTGCCCGCTGTCTCCTTGCTATCAGATCCAGGATGACCTGTGTGGTCCTTTCCACCATCTTCTGTGGGGCTTGGTGGGGTGCCTTGTTCCCCCGTGACGGGTTAAGGAGCTCTCAGGGGGTGAGGGATGTTCTACTGGGCAGGGTTTGGGTGATGCACGTGCAGTGATCCATGGGAGGTGTGTTGCTGCTCACCCCCTGAGCAGGCGCTGCAAGCTGGGACTGAACTAAATACTAAATTTAAATGTCACTATTTCTGGGGAAGGCAGGCAGACCTGGAACTGGCACAAACCCTGCACTGCCTTGCCAGCCTGCTCGTTTTGGGGCAAAAAGGCAATTTCTGCCAAAAGCTGAGCCTGGCATTCAGGAGGTGTGAACTGAACAAATGATGTTGATTTGAAGCAACTTGAGCATTGCCTAAAATCCTCCCTTTCAGAAAACTGTGATGAACTAAAAGGTTATTTGCCCTGATGGGAATTGAGGTTTTTTTGGGGTAGTGACCTGGCACGGAGTCTGTTGTCCCCAAACCACACGCTCACGCCCTCTCCATGCCCAGGGCATGTTGTAGGAGAGCGATGAACCAAAACAGCTGATATAATAATAAATCTGGTTTTATTTAGCTAGATGGTAGCTTCTTGAGAGATAGCATCTCCCCAGGTTGCCTCGGGGTGATGGGTTTCACCCCAGCGTTGGAACCTCAAAGGGACCTGGCAATATTTTCAATAAGGTCCATGAAAGGCAGCTGAGAAGAGCCCAACTGCTGCCTTTTGCCTTGAAATCACTGCCCAGTGCCTTGTGTTTTTGGTTGAAAAGCAGCTGAAAACCATAAACTCCCCTATCCCTCTTCCGCAGCTTGAGGAGTTTTCCCTTCTCCCCCTCTTTGGCTCTTCTGTAAATAAAAATAAGCTTTATTGATTTTATTTCAGTAACAGAGAAATAATTTGCCTTTGGCCAGAGCTTGCATGATGCTAAACTCCAGCCAGGAGTGTGGTTTGGGTTTTTTTCTCCTTTTATAGCATTTCTGATCTGTGTTTATGATGCCAGCGCTGACACATCCTAAACTACAGCGTGGCTATAACCTCCGGAAAAAACTCCCGGCGGGATTGAAATAGTGGCTGGCAAATGTTCCCTCCTCGCTGGAGCTTGTGAATCAAAAACCATCAACGGTTTAAGCAAAGGCTTGTGCCGGGGAGGGAGAACTTATGCCGGAGTCGATGCATATTTTATCACCGCGCTTATTCACTCGCAGCCCTTCTCCCTTCGAACGCCGCACGGGTTTTAATTAAATAGTCATTGGCGAGGCTGTTATTCTAGCTTGGAAGGCCTCCAAATGGCCGTGTTTTTTCCCCAAAACGATCACAAGGGGATGTGCTCCCATCCCCCCCCCCCATCCTCGCCAGGGTTTGTTTTCTGCAAATACAGCTAATTACGTTTGTCTGGCCGGACGCCGGCTCTGCGATAGCATCTTTCATTAGCACTGACCTCTCCGCGCTCGCAAGGAGCTGGCTGACGTTAGCCGTGCCTTGTGGATGCCGCCAAGAAACGTCCCTTTGGCACCGGGCAAGCAGGTCTGGGTCTTGCAAGCGATGGGGTAGTGTTGAGCCCTGGTTTGTTAGCGTCTGCTTGTAAATGAGGTTCTGCAGCTTGGGTGCAGCTCCCTGTCTACGCAACTGGGTTGTTCCTGGTTGCAAACCAGAGCGGAGAAAGGCTGAGGTTGGTGCCTGCAGGATCTGCTCTACCAAGGGGTTGCTGGTGGCCATGCATGGGTGGTCAGCTTGGATTAGGTGCAGGAGGGGTGAAGAAAGGAGTGGGAGAGGACAGGACATCTCTCCATGGCTTTAAACATCTCATGGAGGCTCTCCTGATGGCAACACAACCCCGTAGCAGCATAGATGTTGCTGTAGGCAACTCTCCAGAGGGTCTAGGAGGAACCACAGCCAGGGGCTGAGAGGTGCCACCTCCCTCACCGGCACCTAGAGATGCTGTGACGGATCTTTACCTTTCCCTGGCTTTAAATTCCCACTCGGCTCCTCAACCACCGACACGAGTTTGCTCCCGCTTGTCAGGAATGAGATACTTAATTTGTCAGTGCGCTACGCTTAATATTTCTTTCATGTATCGCATCGGTTTTAAATGCAAAACATGTCTGGATAAGCTCACTTTTTTGCTTTTTGGGTTTTTTTTCCACCCTGCTGTAGCTGACACATTGAAGGTAGCCGTGTTTAACTAATAAAAAAAGATTTTAAAATGCTGGTTTTGCATTTCTTTAATTGACTTCCCATTTTCATTCGCATGCAGCCTGGCACATTGCAAAGGAAAAAAGAGCACCGAGCAAATAAGAAATGCGTCATTCCCTGTTTTTTTTATCATAATCAAAAATGTAAAAATTAAGAATCTGAATCAATGTACATTAAACTATGTAATTGCCTAAATAAACATGGCGGGGGTAGATAATGGGCCTTTCTGATTAGAAGAAAATACCAAATTTAGTGCAAAGGTTGTATCTGGTTGCAAAGCAGCATGGTTTAGCAGTTGCACCCTTCTTTTGGGAGAGAAACCAGGCAGGGGGGCTCAGAGGGCAGCGATGGGTCCAGGCGCTGGTGATGAAGGAGGTTGCTGCTGGAGAACATCCTTGGTGGCACCCTTGAGGGAATGATAGGGGTGGAAGGATTTCTAGTGGATGGTGGAAATTGGTTTTCCCAGCTCTCATGAGCCCAGTGGTGGACGTGTTTTCTCTTCCAGCACCCAGTCCTGGTGGTCCCTGACCCAGTGAGGGTCCTGGTTTGCAGCGATCGGCCTTGCAGCAAGGGAAGAGGCTCCCAAGAGCAGGACCCTCCAGGTAAACCCCCAGCCTGGCTGAGTTTATTGCGACCTCTAAGTATTTATCTTTACTTGAACTTGCTTGGGGTGGTTTGTAGCTCCATGGGGCACGCTGTGGGAATTTCATTAGGATGTACCGTGTGCCTCCCAACCCTTTTCCCTGTAAATTGTGGCAGCTTTGCCGACCCAATCAGTGAAAATAAATAATATCCTGATGTTGCAAGCTGCACTGAAACAGCTCGATGGTCTTATGGTTATCCCGAGAGCTGCAAGCCCATGGTTTGAAGCCGCAGCCCATCAGCAGAAACACAGAGGTGGGTGTCCGGCACAGTTGGAGATCAACGGCCGGCATCCGGTGGTGGTGGCAGGAGTTGGCTGGTGACACCGCCATTGCCACCACACCTGCCAGCCCTCCAAAGGCTTCTCCCTTGTGCTGGTATCTGGGAGCAAAAAAAAAATCATCCAGGTCTGAGTATCAGTTTGCATTTGTCCTTTCCCCTTTGCATTTCCTTAATCGCAGCCAAAAGTCATTTCGCCATCAACCAGAGGATCGCTGCATGGTTTTTGCTCCAAACCTGGTTGTCCTTCCCTGCAGAACAAGCAGTGCTCCGGCACGGGATGTCCCCAGTGTTTTTAATCTCCAAAATGCCTCCCCAGACGAATCATGTTAATATTGGAGAGTGCAGGAGCGGGGGGAGAGCTGCCCACCCTCGGTCGTTGTTATTCATCACTCACCGTCACGCTGGGGAGTGAGGAAAAACTGCTGGGTTTTGAGACTGCAGCCTGGCAGCAAGGAGTTAAAGGAAAGGTGAAATATTAAGCGGAAGTAAAGAGGCACTGTGAGAAGGGCAGGATCCCAGGAAAGCTTCTCTGGGCATGAAAAAAAAGGCTGTCACCTGGAAGGGCTCCAGCTGCCCAGCTCCCACCCAGCCAGTGTGTCCTCTGCTCCCCAGCACCCAGCCTGCCATGGCAGGGATGCCAAAGGGCATGAAGCCAGGATGCTGATGGGGACAAAAGGCTTTTGCAGGTTGCAAAGGGGCTGGGTTGTTCAGGTGGAGCAGCCGGTACCTGGGTTTTGCCAAGGGGGAAGTAAAGACGTGTTGCAGCATGTGTGAACCCATCTTATAGAGCTTGCTGCTCTGAGCGCCGGCTATTGAGGTAGCTAAATAACAAGGAGCTAAATAATAATGATAATAATAAGGAGGTTTTTTGAGTCATAAGGTTTAGCAGCCCAAGCATCCCAGCATAGAGAGGTGCTGCAATGCAGGAGGTTGCAGTCCTGGCACGTCGTCAGTGGGGTGGTCCTCCTGGGGTGGGAAGAGGTGGCCCCTGGATGGGTGAAAGAGGCTGGACCATGGCAGATTTTAGCATGGGGAGAGGGTGCATCACCCATCTTCCATCAGCAGAAGCAACGTGCTATGGCTAACGAGCAAACCTCAGAGGTAGGGTTAATTAATGCAGCCTCCCAAGGTCTCCTAACATGGGTGGATGCCACTGACCTTCATAGGAAGCCCTTGAAGGCAGAAACACGAGGCCTCTAGGCAGTGACCGAGAGAAGTAATAAATACTTTTGGGAGCACTTTAAGAGAACATTAACCTGAGCTCTCCTAAACCACCATGAGCAGCAAGGCGTAAATGGTGACACTGTGGGCTGCTCCAGCATCATCTCTTATCTCCAAACACTTCAAGCGCATCCGTGACTTCATGCTCAGGACCTGCTGCCACCGAGGAGGCAGGTACGGGAGGGGTTTGTCCGTCTGGAAGCTGGTTTTGTCCGTCTGGGGCTGACAGATGATGGATGACAAGCCATTTGAGGGGAAGAAAATACAATTACCCAAAGTAGGCTTTTGGCAGGACATGGAGACAGCAGAGTGAGGTCGGTGAAACCTGCGGAAAGGGGATGAAAGCCTGGCTGCTCACATCCAAGGCCCTGGTTTGCTTTTGGTTGCCTCCTCAGAGACGTTGTTTGTGTAGTAATTAGCGATGTAAAACATGCATCGGCCTCTTTGTTCCCATTAGGTTTGGCTACGGCTTGAAATGATGCGCAACAGTAGCCTGTGGTTAATTTTACCAAATGTTCACTTTAATTTCATTTAAGACCAGCTGTCTATAAATCTATAGTGCCTATTTACATCGTGTGCATATAAATTATATATATATAGATATAAAATTCTGTGCTGAGGAGAACGTAACAGATAACAAGGCACTGGTAGGAGCAATGCCCTCTGGCCCCCACCCTCCAGCCCTGGGGTGATGTGTGCGGTCAAGCCTGAAGGCTCAATGTTGGCTTGATGCTGATGGGGCTGACCTTTGGGTGATACCTCCTTAGGGAGCAAACCTCCCTGCTGTGTTCCTCCACCCTAAAATCCCCCATGTGTTGCATGTCCAGGTCAATATTAAACACCCGGTGTGTAAAGCAGCTACTTATCGGGCAGTGCACAGCTGGGAGCCTGCAGCGAGCCGTGGTTTATTTGCATCCAAGCAAGCACGCCTATGTTTAAATACCTCTAAGCAAACGAGTCCACCCAACTCCTGCTTTGCTCTTCCTTGTGTCCTCAAGGCTGGGTTTACTGGTAGTATTCAAGGACAGTTTGTCTCCTTCCTTACTTACAGGGACTGGGAGGATGCCTGCTTGATGGTAGGTGTGGGTCACATTGCCCTGGTAGTGTTGGTCCCATGCTATGTGGTTCAATGAGTGCTGGTGGCTTCTTCTACCAGCTTTCACCATCGTGTCACATCTGAGCCACCACCACCGTTGCGTAAGACCCCAGCACGGATCCCTCAAACCTGCGTTTGCGCCGTCCCTCCCTCTGGCAGCACCAGGACAGCTGGGAGGATGCTGCCGCGGGGTGATGGGAAGGGCTGAAGCTCCTTGGTCCCAAAGCGTGGTGAGATGTGGTCAGCCAAGAAGCGTATGTGGAAGCGCCGGCCAACACAGTGGACCAGGCTGCCCATCACGGCACACTGGAAGCCGGATGGGTTGGGCATGGCGTAGGTGGCACACTCATACCATAGCTTGGCCTTGGCGCTGCAGCGGTAGACACCGATGCCCATGCTGCGGTGGAGGTCAAAGCGGTAGATGAAGCCGTTAGCGCTCACCATCTCGGCCGTCCTGTCCTTGCCACCGCTGGCCAGGGTGACCCTCCAGCTGTCCGAGCGGGCGGTGTAACGCAGCAGCATGTAGCGCAAGGTGCCCCCCGTCACATAGATCTCCCCATCACACACTGTGGCCGTGTGGGCCACGGCAAAGGTGTCGTGGGGCAGGGGTGCGGTGAAGGTCCAGCGGTCCTGCCGGGGGTTGTAGCGCTCCACCGTGTAGAGGCACTCGCCACCAATGGCGTAAAGGTGGCCATCCAAGGCCACAAGCTTGCAGTGCGGCCGTGCTTGGTTCAGGGGGCAGATCTCCCTCCAGATGCTGGTCAGGGGATCGTAGCAGAAGACACGGTTGGAGGGTCTCTGCATCTGGCCTGTGCCCTCACAGCCGGCCACCACGAAGAGGTAGTTGAACATGCTGCACATGGCGCACCCCCGGGAGACCACTTCTGGTGGCACGTGGCAGAGGTGATGCCAGCAGTCCCCTCCGTCATCATAGTAGCACAGGCGGCTGGTCTGGAGGCCAGGCTCCTGCATGTTGATGTCTGCCACAGCCATGTACATCTTCCCCTTCATCCTCTGCCGCAGGATGAGCTCCCGCTCACCGGCGTTGAGACGGCCATAGATGGAGGGCATCCTCAGTACTTGCAGGTAGTTGTCACTCATCACCTTGTAGGCAGCTTCCTGGAGGTGGCTGAGCTTCTGCGCCTTGGCTGTGCAGAGGACCTCATAGCAGTTCCCCAGGTCCAGGTGGGTGGGTGGTGGCATTTGGAAGAGGCCAGCGCTGGCCACCAGCCCTGGTCGGGGACTTGCAGGTGGTGTGCCGGCTGGCACCGTGACCCCAAAACCCTCCATGGGCAGCTGGAGGTGGGGGCTGTCGGCAATCTGGAGGATGCTGTCCTTGCGGCCAGGCGATGGTGACTCAGGGGAGATCTCCAAGCTCCCCGTAGGTGGTGGAACTATGGAGGAGGTGGTGGGGTCCTCTATTGCTGAGGCAGGGTCTGCCTCCTGGGTTGTAAAGCTCTGCAGCTTTTCCTTGACCTGCTCTAAGCTGCAGTGCCGGGATGTTCCCAGAGGGATGTAGGGGAGGCACCTCTTCTTTGACACGGACTGGGAGATGGACTGTACATAGTAGTCGTAGACTTTGCCTTTGAGGCCAGAGACCGGCTGCCTGGCCCCATCCTTTGCCCGCTGCTCAGGGAGGTAGTTCTCCTCCACCTGGATCTTTGCAACCGAGGAGAAAGAGTAGGAGGTGTCTGACCCTGCGCTGCTTGCTGTCATTTTTAGACCCAGGTCCGAGGTGACGCTGAGGGTCTGAACCATCCCCCAGCACCCCTTGGCCTCCCGGCTCACACCTCCAACAGCCAAATCCTGCTCCATGCTTTGGGCGCATCCATCACCTGCCATCTGGGCATTAGCGATCCCTGGGGAAAGCCCAGTGCTTGGTGCAAGCGTGCCCTCCTCCCTGTGGCTGCTCAGTGTTTCGGCTGCGTCCCCAGGGTCATAAGAGCTCGGCTCGCTTCCTGGCTCACTTGCCAGATTACTTCCCGGCTCGCTTCCTGGCTCGCTTGCCAGCTCGCTTCCCGGCTCGATTCCTGGCTTGCTTCCCGGATCACTTTCCAGCTCAATTCCTGGCTCGTTTCCTGACTTACTTCCCATCTCACTTCCCAGCTCGCTTCCCCTCCTGGCCATCCCTGCTCTGCTGTGAGTCAGTCCTGGTTTAGAAACCATCTCCTCTCCCTCCTCCTCCTCCTCCTCACCCCTTGGCAGACTTCGATCCCCCTGGGGAGGCATGCGCCATGTCCCACGGCCGCTTGCTTGACCGCTTGCTTGTCCATCCCTGCCATCCCTCCTCACCTCCCCACCAAACACTCTCCTCCGTCGCAGACCTGTCGCACCGTCGCCATCCCCATCCCGGGCAGCTTTTTCCCTCTGCTCTCCTCCCGTGTCAGCCGGCGGGATTTTGCCCCCGGCAAGCGAGCGAGACTTATAAAACCTGTACGCCAAAGTCAGGAGGAGCAGAGCGGCGGCGGAGAGGACCAGCTTGCCGGCCAGCTGCATGTCGGACTGCCAGGGCAGGGTTACTCGCTGGGGCATTTTTCCATGCCGGGAATGCGGAGAAGCCGATTAATGATTGCCGAGCGAGCCCAGAGCGTGGAGCTGAAGGTTTGGGGCAAGGTGACTTTGAATGGGCAAAGCTGGCAGAAGGTTTCCGGACAAGCTTTGCATGTTTGGGATGGGCTGGGCTTCAGGGAAAAGGTGCAGCCCAGAGCTGGCAGCACAGAGCCGGCTTTATTAGCTTGGTAAACAGAGAGGCTCAGAGAAAGGCAAAAGGAAGCACAAAGGGAGGAAAAGTATCTCCTCCAAGCAGCCCGTTGGCGTTACCTCCTTGTTTCTTTTGCTGTTTAAAAGGGATCATGCAACAGAAGGGCAAAATAAGTTTTTTTTGCCTAGGAAAGGTCCTTCATCCCTGGCTGCAGGCACAGGGAAGGGAGGGAGAAGCAGCCCGGTGCCGGGCAGACCTTTGGTCTGACACCGAGCAGCTGCTCCACGGCAGAGGCGGGTGACTAACTTGGTAGCCTTCGTTTGCGGCACGCTAGCTAATGAAGGGTGACGGGAAATAGTCCGAAAGCTTCTGGGGTCTCTTTGAGGCCAGCTTGGAAGTGGCAGGGGAATTAAAGAGCTGGTGAAAAAGGAGCTGAGGGCATTGGGAGGGGGGAAAAATCCAGTATCAAAGAGCAAATAAAGGCAGGAGTAAAACTGCAGCTGGTAGCCGCTGCATTCAGAGACCTGCATCTGTGTGCATAGGGAGAGGGGTGAACTAAGGAAAGTAAACAAAAGCATCGAGACCAGGAAAATATTTGGGATGGGAGAGATGTGAGTTGTTTCGAAGTGATGCACTGCTGCATGTCGGATGTCTGTGGGAACTGGAGTCGCTGTGGGGAAACTGAGGCACGCAGGATGCCAGACAGTGTCATGCTTGCGTCTTTCTCCCTCTGGAAAGATGTCGGCAATGTGTCTGGTTCTGATCTGAATTTCAAAGATTTAGGGGAATTGTTGTCCCTGTTGTCCCCAAGGCAGCCAGGTCCCCACGCCTGGACCGCGGGGAGGGGGGGGAAAGGAGGGGGCCTGGGGAATGGCATCCCTCCACAACCGCCGCTAAGCGAGCTGAATTCAAAGGGATAAAATTAATTTCCTTTTCCCCGAGGGGAACGTCTCGCATGCTGAGAGATGCATAAAGAAATGAGGTCCTACGAGGCAGCAAAGAAACAGCCTAAACGTGGGTGGGGGTGGGTGGCTGCTCCTGTTTGTATGCAGGGACTTGCTCCCCGCTAGCTTGGTCCTGATCTGATGGGATTTGCCAGAGAAATGAACCCAGGTGATGCTAAAACAACTCCTTGTATGAGGTGTGGGTGTGATGGGTCCCAACTGCATGGGTCATGGGTACGTGTGGTAGGAGGAGGTCTTGCCGTGGGCCTTTAATGGGTTGTGGGTGCTTGTGAGCTCACACCCGGTGTCCGCAGCCTCCCAAACCACCTCCTGTGCAGCGGCTGATCTTCACCAGCCGTTGCGTGAGCTCAGGCATTGCCTTTTGTGATGGGGAGGAGCATCTGAACCTCCCTGGGGCACGTACCTCAGCAACTGCAAGTGCCGAGATGTCCCCGTGCCAATGCTGAGGCACTGAATTTCACCTGATGGCTTCGCATGGGGACTGTGGTGGTGCCGAAGGGGAGGGGGGTGGTTGTATATCTGTCACTAGACTTGCCAGGGACGCTCGTTAGGTGGAGGACAATGTGCTAAATAGCGTCATATTTTTATATATATATATATACATATACATCAAATATGCTGGTCCCCATGCTGGCTTGGCAGTTGGGGACCTCTGCGCACAACCCTGCTGTGAACAGGGAGAGCCCACCAGCGTTTTTTAGGGGGATGTTCAGCAAGTTGTCACCTTGTATGGGTGCAGCGTGGGGAAACGCAGCAATGAAGAGGTTGGAGGAATGAGGATATTTAGATTAAGAGCTGGACTTTGGAGCAGGGCAAACACTGGTGTGATGCATCCCTCGGATGCATCTTGAGCTTGTGCCAGGGGCCAAAGCATCACCAGCCAAAACCCACCCAGCTGCTCCCCTCCATCCTATTTGGCATGGGGACCCAAAATCTATTACTGTAGGGCTTGGTCTGGCCAAAACCTTGGGAAAAGGGGTATCCCTCCCGCCTGCAAACTCAGTGGGTCCTGAAGCCAAGGCTGGAGCTGGGGTACACAGGGATGTGCATCAAGGCTGGGCACATGTTTCAGGGCTCAGCTAATTGGCAACGGGTCTGGCCACCCACGCACGGCTGTGACCCCCAGGTTTCTTTATTTCTCCCTGACACAGTTTTTAATCTGCAAGTAGATCTGCAAAGATCCTTGCGTTTGTGAGCTGGGAAGTATGAATTATGTATGTGTTTGGTGGCCCTGTGAACCCGGCCACGGCAGTAACTGTGCCCGGTAATGAGGTGGGGGAGGAAGGGCAAGCACCGAGCAAAGTCCACCACTGCTCCCGCTGGCATTCCCAGCCCCATCGAGCCACAGCATCCCTGGTTTCATGTCCCCCACCCTAACATCCCAAAGGGCTGGGGGCTTGGATGTGCCACATCCTTGAGAGATGCAGAGCTGGGCTGCCAAAACCCAGACTCTGGGTGCGTGCCAGGATGAGCGCGGTTCTCCTCGTCATCAGTGGGTTTTTACGGACCTTGGAAGGGTGAAACACGGAGCGCAGGGGGAAGCGAGGGCGTTTTTGGCAGGCAGCATGCTCTGCTTGCTGTTGCCTTCACAAATGGTAGGATGGAGGGACCAGAGCCTGACTGCTGAGCTTGAGCTGCGGGGGATGTTATCGGGAAGGAGGATCCCTGTGGCAAAAATGCAGGTCTGACGTATAAATGTATATATTTACCTCTGCCTTACGGTAAGGAGGACGAGGGGCAGTGTAGGGGAGCAGGGGATGCGGCCATGGCAGCTCCGAGCAGCAGTGACGTCTCGGCACTTATGACTCTAATTGAATGTAATTGCCTCTTCCAAATTTTGCTAAAACCTTTTCAAAGTCCCCTGAAATTAGGGAACATCGATAACGCCGTTCCTTGGGGTTTTCAGCTGGCGTCATCCCTAAGAAGCACGATTAATTTTTTACAAGCTAATCATATCTCTTAGGCAGGTTGTCAGCCGCGGATCTGTCATCTCTCATCAATAATGAAACAACCTGAGCAGCTCTTCCCCCTCCAGCCTCCTGCATTATTCACTGCCAGGTCCTCAAACAACAGGGTGTGTGGTAGGGGGGACCCAGGGATTTAATTGATGTCTTTTGTAATTACCTGTAAGAAGGGGGATGGGGATGGGGAAACAGGGCTGGTAGGTGGTGGGTGAAGGATGAAAGGGGGCAGGAGGTAAAGGCAGGGTCCAGCGCGGCAGGGATCATTTTCTTTGGATCACTGCTTTGGTGGGATGGCATCTCTTTGTGTCCCGGGGCTTGCGGGGACTTTGGGAAAGCTTTCAGGATCTCTGCCCAAAATGAGGAGAGACCCCTGTGTCCCCTCACTCATTGCTTTGGCTGTGCTAGTGGCGAGAAAGTCCCAGCCTATCGCCTGATCCATCACCATGCCAGCATCGCCGGGGAAAGAGCTAAGCATCCTGAATGCACATGCTGGGGTGGATTTGGGATACAGGACCCACCGGTCCTCTCCCAGCCATTGGATGGAGAGGTCACGTTGCTCCCAAGATGACACCAAGCAGAGCCGGATGACGGTGGCACTGCTGCTGTAATGCTCCTTGTTTCCACGGTTCCAGGCTAAAACTGCCACATTTGCATTTAAATGGAGGTTTGGGCATCTGTAAATCCTCATTTTTCGAAGCGCCTAATGGTTGTTTAATCACGTTGGGATGAGGCCCCTGGAGCATCTCCAATCCAGCGAGGAGGGCGAGAAGCATCGACACCGTGGTGAAGGGCTCTCCTGCCTGCTCAGTAGCATGGGGGTAAACTGAGTCATGCAGATTTCCCTAAAAAATAAAGGTTACTCTAAAAAATGAAGGTTCCCTTCTCGCACAGGGAGGTGCAATGGGCTGGAGCAGTAAAAGAGGTCAGGGAGGGAGCAGGGGTTCGGGTAGCTGGTCTGAAGGGATCCGGATACTCAGATACTGTTGCTTTGGGATGAAAGTGGAGCCGCTGATCCTCTTACATCCCAGCCAGCCCCAATCTGTCCCCTGTTTCTTCCAGCCCAAATTATAAAACCATGTGCTTTTGCATATAGGAACAAACTCCTGAGCTGCTGCATGTTTGTTCATCTCCTTTGAGGCTGGGAAATTGCTTGCAGCGAGGTTGGCAACAGAGCATGGTAGGGACTGAATCTGCTTAATAATAATTAATCATAATAGTAATAATAATGCTTAGCACTCTTACGGGGCTTTGGAAAGATGAAGCGCCACACGGCTGCTGGCTAATCCTCTAGGATTAAGAGTTCCCGGAGGAAAAGGCAGGGGACTGCCCCGTCCTTGGGCTCCTCTCCCCCCTGCATCCGTTCCCCAGGGATCCTGGCCCGGGGCTGGATGCTCTCGGGGCACCACAGGGAGGGAAAGCAGCCAGGCAAACCTCCGGCATCCTCCAGCACTGGGCAGGATTGGGGCAAAACCACCTGGTTTTTTGCAAAGAGCTGTCCTGCAGCAGAATTAATGCCATACCGGGATGTGCCTGATGGGATAGGGTACCATAGGAATGGCCAGGATCTGGCTACGCTGGACTGTTATCTGTTTCCATGGTGACAGTTAGCCAAGAGGGATGGGGAGGGTGGCACAGCCCAAACGTGGGTGCAGTGCTTTAAACTCGGCTGATGCCTCCACACCGGTGCTGCCCGATGGGATGTGTGCTGCCCACTCATGTGTGAGCGCTGACATTTTGGGTTGGGAGCTGCCTGTCACTAAAGATTGACCGTCCAGCCCAGGACAAGTGTTATGCATGGCGCCTGTCTTCCAGCAAAGTTGATTTGCCCCAAGTGAGGTCCGGATAAGGTCGGTGATCCGCGGCTTTCGGGCTCCCAGCGCCGCTGTCCGTGTGCATGCAATCTGAGTAGGGCTTGTCCCCGACATCCTTCATGCTGGGGACACGTGTGGTCCTTACCCCAGGGAGCTGAGACCTGGAGCAGCTTGGTGCAGTGGGAATGATGTAAATGGATTTTTCCAGGGGAAATCTGGTGCTTGCATCATAGATGACTCCCCCCTCCAAGATCTTGCAAAGCCTCTGGGTACCCCAAAACAGTGCTGAGTACCCCAGCACGAGGCAAAACATTAAGCACAGCCTTCTACCAGGGGAGATTTTTCTTTTTCCTTTTAATTAAATTGTCTGAGGAAGCCAAGACACAGACAGAAAGAGACTGAGACTGTAAATAGTATAGAAAAAAAAAAAAGAAAGAGAGCGAGAGAACCGATTGACAGAGGTATAAATGCCGGGTGGAGCCATACGGAGGAAGAGGAGGAGGAGGAAGAGGCAGGCGAAGCTTCACGTTAGCTCCAGGATCACTGTTAGGGTGAGCGCCAAAACTAGTCTGAAGCTGCGGTGGCCGGTACGTGAACCTAGGCAGAAGGAGAAAAGGGATGGGGAGTTTAGGGAGCCATGTCTCGCCGTTTGGGTTCAAAGCAGGACGGGGTCACCACCTTTTTTGGGGGGGATTTCCCTCCTGAACTTGCTACGGAGGTTGTGCGGGGTGGGCAGCAGGTCAGGGATGCTGTGGGGAGCATCCGCAGGGTCCCTTTTGGTGCAAGGACATCCCTGCTGCCAAGGGCAAGGGCTTGGGCCGATGCAAGGATTGATGCTTAAGGGCTTGGGGCAATGCAAGGAGAGATGTTCTCTGCACGGTCCTTCCCTCCCTGGGGGGTTTTGGGTTGAAATACTGGTGCCACCACTCACCGTTGGAGTCCTCTGTTCCTCTGGGAATATTGGGGTTTTCTAATGGGAAAGAAATAGCAGAGTTGGTTTTATTGGGGGGAGAGATCAGTAAGGATTTGTGGAGGGAGGGGTGACCCCCACGGTGCCGTCGTACCGAAAACGATGAGCCGGGTGTGAGTGTCGGTGGAGCCCAGGGGGTTCTGGGCGGTGCAGCGGTACATGGAGCCGTTGAGCTCAGCCGGCACCCGCTCCAGCACCAGCTCCTTGCCGTCGTGCTCAGCGCTGCCATCGAGGAGCCGGCTCCCCACCCGCTTCCAGGTGAAGAGGGGCTCGGGGAAGACTTCGTTCTGCAGGGAGATGGGGGGGCTGTGAGATGGGCATAGGGAGTGAGCAAACCCTGTCTTGCACCTGCAGCAAGGACAGGGTACAGCCGAAATGTCCAGGGGTGCACCAATGTAGGGACCATGATGCAACCCAAGGCCACCAAGCCAACCCCATAAAGTGCTGGCAGAGACGCAAGGCTGTCCGTTGGCACGGCATCGCCCCATGGCGATGGGGGTGGATGGGGATGCTGACCTGGAAGCCCTGCACCAAGATCCGCACAGTGTCTCCGACGCGGGCTCTCGTCGGGGTCATCGTGATCTTCGGGCCCTTGGGAGCAACTGCAAGGGAAGGGAATGAGAAGGGATGTCAGTCGAGCGAGGGGTTCCCGGTGCCAGTGGGTGCCCTTGGCTGGGGTTAATGATGATTTGATGAACGATCGTGGCGAGGGGGGTGGCATGGCGTGTGCCAGCCCGGGGGGGGCTGATGGCTCCATGATTGATGGACAGGCTGATGGATGTCCAAATGACTGATAGATAGGTAGGCAAGGACCCTGCAGGCGGATGAACGGGAAGACTGTGAGATTGATAGATGACTGTAATGGAATGCATTGGTGGTGAAGGACATATGTCCTAATCAAGCCTCTCTCTGCTCAGAAAAAGGGGTCAAGAGGGATCAGGTCGGTCTGAAGCCATGGAGGTGGGCACCTCAGAAAAGCACCCCCAGGACCAGGTGGCCTCGGTGAGCCATGTGCAAGTGCTGTTAGCATGGGAGACAGCCACAAAGCCTTGCTGGCACAAAATGCCAAGCAGAGCCCTGTAAAGAGGAGGGGACCCCTTTTTTCATGCCAGACTGGGGGTGCCCTTGCCCGGTGCATTGTGGGGAGAAGCAGCAATGCAACCAACCATGGTGGGGTGACACCATGCTGGGTCTGTCATTTGCTCCCAGCTGGGTCAGGGTTGTGTGGATGTCCCTCCTGGGCCATGGGTGGAATGGGACAGCCCCAGGAGCTGCCTGGTCTTTGCATGGAAGGAGCCTTTTGCAGACTCAGAGGGGAAAATGGGCAGGAGGGAGATTGTGCTTTGCCAAAAGTGGGTGTGTCATCTTTTGTATATTCAAGTGCCACCATGGATGGGACAGGCTGAGCCTGGACAGCACCCCTGCATGACACAAAGGGACAAAGAGCCACCAGAAAGCACATTGGTCTGCGGTGATGGGCGTTAGCCCTTGGAAAGGGCATCCATGCCCCAGGATGCTCTGCATGGACACGCACCAGAGACCACGGTTGTGCACCTTGACTGCTATATCCATGCAGGATCTGGCCCTCGGGTGCTGGAGCAGGAGTGATGGGCTGCAGGTGATTACACCATGCTATGCTCTGTACCTAAATATTTTCTGGTACTGAAGCAAGTGGTTTGTCTTGGTTTCAATATGGCTTTTATTGAGAGTGTATATATATTATATAGATATATGGAGGGGGTTAATGGGACATGTGCTGTGATGGTGCCAAAAAACTGGGTGTGGATGGTGGTGGTGGGATGCCCAGTGAGGTGCATAGGCTGGAGGCATCTTAGGGGATGAGGAGGGCTGTGGATTTGTGAGGGCAGTGTGGAGTGAGCTTTGCCATTACAGGTATTGGAGCTACTGGGGGCCATCAAGGTCTTGGCCTCATTAGGAGCCCCAGAGGGTAGACACCTAAGCCTGATGAGCAACAGAAGGTGTGAAAATGCAAGACTTCTAGGTTATTTTTTGGCCAGTTGTATGCTGGGAGAGGGCTTTAATGCTCGGTAGGGACGAACGGATAATGGAGGGCCTTCTATTAGCAAGAGAGCTGCTGCCCTCCTTGTTGACTGCCAACCTCCCGTTGACCTCCACATTGCTGCCAACCTCCCACTAATTGGGGTGGTTGATGAGCTGAAGAGACGCAGCACTAGCATTGAGAGGCTGGTGCACACCGAATCCCGCGCCAAAGACGGGTGGAAAGCCAACGAGGCAAAGCTCTCCAGGAGATGGTGCATCATTGCTGATGCAGCGAGCCAAGTGCCCTACTTGGCCAGGAGCAAAGCCCAGTCTTCTCCACCCAGCTCAAGGGGAGGAAGGCTAGAGCAGCCTGCGCAGGAGGATGCCCTGAAGCTGGGGCAGCCCCAGCGGAGAGCTCAGCCTCTTCTGATGGGGAACCAGGAGAAGGTAGGGGAGACCCAGCCTTACCAGGGGGTAAGTTGCCCAGTCAGGGTGGGAGATTGTGTAGGGCAAAAGTGAGGGTCCCCCTCACTATCTAACCTGTTCACTGGCTCCCATGGTCACCTGGGGAGCTTCTGCTCTTGTAGGGTCCTGGGTATGCTGGGAGTCAGCCCAGAGGCCCTGACTTCAATCCCACCACCCTATCAATCACAGCTGGGGCCTTGCCAGCCCCACAGTCTGCCCCTGTGCAGGGGCCAGCCTGGCCCCTCGCCAGCAATCCCCATTGGGATGAGTTGGGGTCCATGGCATGTCCTCAGGTCTCCTGGGACTGGGTATAGATGGATGGAGGCTACATCACTATGGGGTGAAATTGTCGCCCCCCCCGCCCCAACATGACCCCAGACCAGAGGAGCTCCTCTGTCCCATCCCCTCCCAGAGTTACACCCCATAGGAGGTAACACTAAGGGGCTACCACCTTCCCACCTGCCCTGCAGGCAACCAAGGCAAAGACCCACCAAACACCAGGTCACCCAACATATCTCCCATCCCCAGCTCTAACACCTCCCTCCCTGCTCATCCCTACACCCAGCACAGTGCTGGCTTCCCCCCGAACCAGCCCCTCATTGTCCCCCCTGCCCTGGTCCTATGCCTCCCCCCTATAGACAAACACCTATCCCTTTCTCACTGAGGGGACTTCTCCCAGCACAGCCCCCCGCCAAAAAAAATCCAGGGCTGCGCCCACATTACCCTGCCACTGACATTGCTGCCTTGCTGTGATATCCCAGGAACCTCAATTCCCCTCTACCAGCCCCACACATCACCCCAAATCCCCACTGCCTGAGCCTACAGCCCCCTCCCAACCCCAGCCCTCTGTCAACGCAGCAAACCCACCCTATAGCATCCCCCATGGCTGGGGGGGGGGGGCTTGCACCCCCCTCTGCAGGGCCAGACCTCGCTCCCCTTTACGGGGCACCCTGAGGCTATGAGGACTTTCCTTACCTCCCCTATGCACAAGGCGCTCTGCACCCCATAGACCTCCATGGCACCCTCCCCACAAGCACCCCTGTTCCTAGCACCCAGCCCCGGTTCACCCACCCCAAACTGCCCTTGCCCTCCTGCTCCTGCACCCCCTCCTGCCCCACATAGCCCCTCCATGCTCTTCCTCCCCTCCAACACCCAGCAAACCCCTTCTCTTGCCTGATGGCCCTGTGGCACCCTGCTTCAGCCCGTGGGTGCCTGAAAACCCCCAAAAGAAAAGCAAAAAAGTGCAAGAAGTGAAAAAAAAAAAAGCTGCAAAAAAAGTAAAAACTAGCAAAAAAATTGCAAAGAAAGCAAAAAGTGGCAAAAAATGCAAAAAAAAAAAAATTGCCAAAAAAAGAGAGCAAAAAATACTTGCCAAAAAATGAAAAAAAAATCTGCAAGATATAGGCAAAAAGTGCAAAATAAGCCAAGAACCGCTCCCCCCTGCCCCCTCCAAACCTGGCCGCAGTGGCTGTGCTTACCAAGCGTCACCTCGGACTGCATGGGCATGGAGAGCGCCGGGTGCTTCACCTCGCAGCTGAAAAGCGCCTCATTGTCGATTTGGGGGTTCAGGGTCCAGGTGAGGGTGGCCCGCGCCTCCACCGTCCCATCGCTGACAGGCGCGTGCGTGTGGCGGAAATAGTAGATGGGCTCTGCCACGTGCACCCATCGTGGGAATTCCCGGCTCACCACCGTTTCAGGGATGGTTTCGGTGACAGGACCCCGCTCGGCCGCCAGCCCCCGCGGGGGGTCCGCCGTGGCCAGGGGTCGCCCACCTCCCACCTCCCCTTCGGCCGCCAGTGATTTCGGCACCTTGGTGTCATCCAGGTCACGGTGAAGGAGGTTACGGGGTGCCCAGCTCCCGGTGCCGGCCGGCGGCTCCGGCAGCGGAGTGGCCTCGATGGGCTCCCCGTCCCGCTTGAAGTACACCTGCATGGGGGCAAAAGGGACAGTGAGCCCAGTGGGGACAGCCACCACCCTGGACATCCCCAGCATCCCATCCCCTTGGGTAGCTTTGGATGGAGCTCCTTCCTAAGGTCCCCACAGAAAGATGCTGCAGGGCAAGATTTGGGTAGCAGGCAGCTATTTGCTTTATTTTGCTTCCAAAAGCAGCACATATATGCTATATATTTTTTATATATACATATTTTTATGTTGGCTTCATATGTATATATGAAAGATAAAACCCCCTGGGGGCTCACCAGCGGAGCAGGCTTGCCACCGGAGACCACACACACCAGGGTGAAGTTCTGCGCCTGGTAGCGGCTGAAGGGTGCTGGCGTGTCAGCAGCGAGCACCGAGATGGATGTTGGAGGAGCTGCCGGGGAGCAGAGCCGGGCATTAGCATGGCATCCTCGACACCTACCCATCTCCATCCTCGTCCCCATCCCTGTCTCTGTCCTCATCCTCATCCCCGTCCCCATCCCTGTCCCTGTCCTCATCCTCATCCCCATCTCCATTCTCATTCCCATTCTCATCCCCAACCCCATCTCCATCTTCACCCCTGTCCCCATCCCCATCCCTGTCCCCATCCTCATTCCCATCCCTGGGGATGGGAAAATGAGCCAAATCCCTGCTGTCCCCCCATCCTGAGACTCCGCAGCCCTTTCCCCACCGGTCCCACCCAGATGGGGTCTACACTCACCCATCACGTTAAGGAATATGTTCCCAGAGGCCAGGACCACTTTCTCCCGCGTGGCTCGGTCGTAAATCCCCACGTGACACTCGTAGGGACCATTGTCCGAAATGCGAACCTCGGGGAGGCTGGGGAGGAGAGACAGGACTCATTACTTGTTCCCCCTCCATCCCATCCCCGTTTTCCCAGGGGATGCAGCATTCGGCGTTCGGATATCACAGCATCGGAGGGGGTTGCTTTTGCCAGCGACGGGGATCAATAAACTATTAATAACTGCAAAGGCTGCAGAAGAGAGCTGTGTAATGCGGTTTAGCAGCTGGAGTTTACCGGCACTGACAGCTCCTCAGGAGGGTAAGTAATTGCATTATCGAAAGGAGAAGCGTACGGGAGGTAAAGGCACCGCCGAGAGCAAAAACCCGCGAAGCATGGACATTAAACGCCTGTGAAACACCGATGTTAAAGGCTCGGCACCGGACATTACAGGCTGCTTGGGCAATGCAACAGCTGTAGCAAAGCGTGGCGGATAAAAAGCATCAAAAGCCCAAACTCGAAGCAAACCCAGAGCATGCTTCAATTGATATATTATCTAGATTCTTTATATAGATATAAAAAAACCAGGAGAGGAAGAGATGTGCAAAAGGATCAGTGCTACGGGAGCTGGAAATGCTCATGCCAGCTGCAAAGGAGCCACTTTGCTGACCGGCAGCATCCCACCCCGCTGGCCGGCAGCTTTGTGTCTTGCTGGCCAGCAGCATCATCCCTCCTCACCGGCTGGCAGCATCATCCTGCCTCGACAGCTGGCAGCATCCCACCTCGCTGGCCAGCAGCATCCCACCTTGCCGGCTGGCAGCATCCCACCTCGTTGGCCGGCAGCATCCCACCTTGCCGGCCGACAGCATCACCCCCACCTCACCGGCCGGCAGCATCCTGTCTTGCCGGTCGGCAGCATCATCCCGCCTCGACAGTTGGCAGCATCCCACTTTGCCGGCCGGCAGTACCCCACCTTGCTGGCCGGCAGCATCCCACCTCGCCAGCCGGCAGCATCCCACCACAGCAATAAGGATGGGGGCAATTCCTGCACGGAGCACCCGGCAAGCCACCCTCCCCCAGCTTAAACCCCCCACTTTTCTGGACAAACCCAGGCGTGCGCCTTGCAGGGCTTCCCCAGCTGGGATGGGGGGAATCCTGCGCTGGTTTGCCTGATCCTTTTGGAAAGCCCCTGGCTGCCTTCCCACGCCTCCTCCTCACTGTGTGAGCCCCCCGCCAGCACAAACAAGCCCCTGTCGAAGCGAACAGTCACTTGGCAGCTCTTTTTTATTGGCTACAACGCTTTCAACTAAGCCTCCACCATCTGTTCCAGCCTCTAACTACCCACGCACAGAGTGGGAAATCATCCACACCCTTTGTTAGCAGCACGCAGGAGCAGTTTCGGTCCCCGCCAAGCTGGGGACCCTCTCCATCTCGGAGGCTGCCCCTCGCTGCGAAGGACAAGCCCTTTGGGTTTGCATGCAGATTTGGGTGTAAAATGGTCCTAACTGGGTCGGTTTGATGTTTCTGTGAGCAGTAGGGACCAGAAAGAGGGGACCCCCCAGCCCTGCAAAGCCAAAATGCTGCCCATCATGTCCTTTGCGTCCTCTAAGCATGCTGGAAATAAGGCAAAAAATTATATAGATATTCATAAAGCAGTGCCTTATTCGACGAGGGTGGGTTTTTAATCAGAGGATGGGAAAAAAATCCAGGGTTGGATATCTCCCGGCTTTGCTCTTCACATCTGAGCAGGCGGCGTTCAAAGCCGGTATGAAAAGAGGCAGCCCCAGCAGCCCTCTGTGCCGTGCAGATAAGAGCTGTGCCGCCTGGGATAACGCTCCGTGGGACGGCACCGACGTGACCGTGCCATTACAAAGATTTAAAAAAAAAAAAAAAAAAAGATGAAAATACAGAAGGGTAAAATGAAAGGGAGAGAAAACCTGAGTGGAAACGGCTGGGAAGCGACGGACCCATCACCAAACCCTTCCCAATGTTGCTCCTCTTCTTCACCAGAGCCCCAAATAAGGCAGGACCCCCCCACCAAAAATAGGCGTCAATCCAACAATTCCAAAAACAAGCTCTTTTCATACCCTCCGAGAAATAGGTCCTTTCTCCCCAGGCATGTTGCTGTTTTCCTCTGAAAACAGCTGCGTGAAAAGACTTTTACCGCGAACATCCCCGGCTCCACGGACGATTTGCCGGCGCCGTGCCGACGATTACCAATGCTTTTAAGTGCTTGGTCCTAGGGCGGTAAAATTTTCTGCTTGCAAATTCTATTAGTTCTACAATATGTGGTGAAAGGGAGAAAAACGGAGGGTTTTGAGCCAAAAAAAGCAGCTGCTTTGCCTCGCCGGGACGTGCAATGTCCTTGTCCCTTGCTCAAGGGATGCTTGTGGTCAGGATGTCTCGCTCCGTGCACGGGGGGATGTTTTATTCTGGTTTAATTCCCCGACTTTCCCGGTGCTTCCTGCTAGAGGTGAGCAACAGCCAAATTCAGTGCCGAGTGAAACCGCTGGGTTTATGGCAGGAAAGCAAGGCTGTTGAGTTAGGGAATGTGTAATCTGTTTGTGAAGTTGCCAAAACGTCCTCCAAACAATAATTAGTCGTGTCAGAAATTTGTACAACAACCGAGTGAGTGGCTGAGCGGAGCCCGTGCTACGTGGGGAAGAAAAGCTTGAGAAGCAGAGCAGCCCCCGAGCATCTCCTGAACATCCCCCTGAGCAACCTCTGATCATTGCCTGAACAGCCTCTGAGCATCCCCTGACCCTCCTGAGCATCCCCCTGAGCAACCTCTGATCATCCTCTGAGCATCCTCTGAGCATCCTCTGAGCATCCCTCTGAACAACTTCTGATCACCACCTGAGCAACCTCTGAGCATCCTCCTGAGCATCCTCTGAGCATTCCCTGAACATCCCTCTGAGCAACCTCTGATCATCGCCTGAGCATCCCCTTGAGCATCCTCAGCATCTCCTGACCTTCCTGAGCATCATCTGAGCATCTTCTGAACGTCCCCTGAGCACCCCCTTGAGCAACCTCTGAGCATCTCCTGAGTGTCCCCTGAGCAAGCCCTATGCACCCTCCTGAACAACTCTTGAGCATCCTGAGCAACCCCTGAGCATCCCAAGCAACTGCTGACCCTACTGAGCATCCTCAGAGCATTCCACCGCGCAATCTCTGAGCATCCCAAACATCTCCAGAGCCTCCCTGGAGGAGCAAGCTCTGTGCATCCTCCTGAGCAACCCTTGAGCAACCCCTGATCATCCCTCCAGCTCTGTTTTCCTGCTTCTTCTCCACTCTATATTCACATTTAATCCCATGCAGCCATCTAACATAATTGCTCTTGCTTATAATAAAAAATAGCTCTGACTGTAGCAGAAAAAAACAGCAAAAAAACCCCCAAAAATTCAAATTCCAAAGAATTAGAAAGAATTTCACCCTTGCACACGTGCTCATCCGATGGGATGCCAAGCCCTTTCCAACCTGTACACGGACATTTGCAGGTGCAAAGCATCATATCACCTCGAGGAAACGACTGTATTTTCCCCACCATACACAGAATTTTTATTACCCCACACTGGGAAAAATGAGCTTTGAAATCCGATTAGCAAATTCTAATTTGAAAAGGAAACAAAGAAAAAAAAATCTTGAAAAATAAATACTTCACACCAGCCTCTTTGCCTTGAATTAAGCCTCCCCCTGACATTTTTTTCAGGCTCCAGTTTTGTTTTTATAACACCAGCAATAAAGCAAGTGTGTAATTAGTAATAAAGCTGACAGTCCTGCAAGTGATTTCGCACTTGGAAGAAAAGCAAAGACAAGCTTCCACACCGCCTGTTTTTTTTTTTTTTTTTTTCCCATGCCTTGTTTTTCTTTGCCCATTTTCACCCCAGAAATCTCCACTGATGTCGCCTTTTCCCTAGGGACAAGCAGGACCTTAGGGACAGACCTCAGATATTTGGTGTCGGCACATTAAGGGACAATAATTTCTCTGCAATGCAATGAATCCCCACCGACAGCCAAAGAGGACATGCTGAGTATTGCCATAATACCCTCAACTGCCCCAAAATGGGGAAAAAATTCCTAAAAATAGGCATTAAAAAGCAGCTGGCATGCCAAAGGAGGCGATATCGGGGTGGACTTACCGCACAGTGGACTGGTAGACCAGATCCTCCCTCTTCCGATAATTTTCCATGTGCGAGAAATTGGTGGAGAACATGGCATCGAAGGTGAAGATCTTCTGCTTGATGGTGCCACCATCGGTGACCTGCAAAAAAAACCCCCATATATGAGATGACCATGGTCACTTTTGCAAATGCACGAGCAGCTTTGTACCTGCTTTTTAATTTTAAAAGTATTTTTATTTTAAAAGTATTTTTATTTTTAATATTTCTATCTGCTATCTTTTAATTTGCAATCTTTTTATTTGCAATATTTTAAGATTTAAAACTATTATTTATTTATTATGACCCTGCTGAGATTAAGAGAAAAACCCGCGTGTTTCTGCCCAGTTTTTGTATCACCAACTCCTATGTCCAGCTGCTCGCTGGGGTTGTAATTTTTAAGTGGAAAAAGGCTCTTTTCAGGATTGGGGAGGACTTGTTTCTTCCCTGTGTCCCCCTGTGCCTTCAGATTTATCTCCCCCTCTTGCGAGGAGCAAAGTTTAGTACAAAAATTAAGGAGGAAAAGGCAGAGGAAAGTAATGCAGAGGGGTGATGGGCATTTTGGGGCTAGAACAGCTCAGATCGATCCATCAAAGGGTTAGAATATTCTTTTTTTTAAAAGGCCAGGCACAGGAGAAGGGGATTTTGGGGATTAACCCCCCCTAAAACCAGCATCTCTAGGGAGGACACCCCACTCTTCTCACCCAGCATTTCTCTCCCCGCTTGGGCGAAACTCAACTTTCACTCAAAATTTTCTCTTTTCCTCCTTTTTTTTGTGGCAAAAAGGAAAGGGAAAAGAAAAAAAAAAGCTGTCACTAAAACCACCTCTTCAAATTTATTCGCCGAGGCTGAGGCTTTTATTGCAAAGAAAATACATGCTGGCACGGACGCGGGATAAAGAACTGCAAGAAGAGTTATTGGAGTTGTAAATCTCCAGCCTTGGGAACGAGGGGAAGTTTTCAAGGACGCGTTTGATTTTTCCCGACTTTTATTTACGCCCTGGGGTGGGTTTGGGAAGAAACCTTGCAGCTGCTCCCGGATCGAGAAGCTCTTCATGTATCATGTCCAAGGGTTTTCTTGGGATTATTTTGGGGGATGCAACAGAGCGGTTGCTGCAAGGAGGGATGCTCAGGGGAAAGGGATGGGGAGCGGTGGAGGTGATACCCATGGATGCAGCCACAGGAGTTCCCCAGCACATCTGGACAGATGTGGGCAAAGCAGGAAAGCACCAAATTAGATCTGAGGATGGGAACAGGAAAATTGCAGCTCAAAGCATCTCTCGCGCTGCTGCTCACCCCCCACCCCACACCGGACCCGTCACATTCCCGAGGATGCACGGCAAGGGAAGATGCCGCAACCCGGTCGCATCCTCAGGGGATTACAGGCAGTTAATAGGCTCCTATGAAAAGACGCATAGAAAATAGTCTCTCTCCAGGGATTAGACCTACTTTCAGCCTTTTATCTGTGCCCTGGGGTCAATTTTTTTGGAGAGGAGCTACATCTAAAGTTGCTGGTGAACCCACGGGGGTGCGGGAGCGGCCAAGCCCAACGTTTCTTGTTGGGGAAAAAAAGGATGATAATTTGGCAGCATCCAACAGTGATTGCCCCAGATTATGTGCCCACACCAAGGAGTGGGAGGAAAAAGGGGTGGGAGGAGAGGAAAAGGCATGTTTAAGGCACCAGAGCCGAGTTCAGGCCACCCGAGGCTGCCTGCTGCATTATTTATAAACCCCAGTAAAAATCTTATTCCTGACAAAAACCCGGTGATTGCCACTGCGTGGGGAGACATTAACCTCCTGCTCCTTCCCGCTGTCGCAGAGGCAGCCGCCCTCCTGCTTCTCCCCCCGTCGCTCTCACCTCGCCGGCGACCCGGTGGTTCGCTGTCCCCAAAATACGCTGGCACCATTAATATTGCTGGAGCCTGTTGCCGGGATGCTCGGCGAGTTAGATAAGCATCAGGGAGTGATGGATTGGGGACCAAGGGGAGAGGAGGGGAGGGCTTCTGGAGGACAAAGTGGGTTGTAAAGGGACAGGAGGTCTCCGTAGCACCTTGGGACATGGGGCATCATGGTCCAGACTCTTTCAAGCACCCTCCTCCTGGGGCTGAATTTACACCATTTCCTCCAAGGAAACGCAACAAGCACTTGCTACAGCAAGAGGGAAAATACCCTAAAGGGGCTGCGAGGGGTGACTGCAATGCTTAGCGTGCTTTGGGGGAGTAGCACTGGGGTTTGCAGCATCCCCAGGCTGTGTCCAAGGCTATGTTGCAGCCGCTGGGAGAAAGGCATCATGTTGGAAACCCCCTTTTAAAACTTTTTTTCTGCCTCTCTCCCCAGCTCGCTCGAGTATCTGCATTTAGCTCAGCTGCCTGAAATCCCTCCTCCCACCTGAGCTTGCTGGACTGCTCAGTCCTGCCTTGCTTAGAGCCACGCAAAACATCACCACCAGCAAATTTGGCTTCCCAAAATACAGAGTAGTTGATTTATTTGTCCAAACCTGGATGGTTTGATCCCAGAATGAGCACCATGACCCATCTCCATCCCCTTAAACGGCAGCACCCATGCCGGTACTCCCCTCTCCAGCATCACTAAACCACATGCACAATCAAATCGATATCACAAAAGGGTCACACAATTTTGGGAGGCGCAGCCCGGGTTCCCCGCTGCCTCCCCGGAGCCGGAGTGATGCCCTTGCCCAGCAGTAATAGAGAGTTCAATAAACTGTGCTGATCCTTGTGACCTTCTCTCCCCGCCTGAGCATGAGGAATTAAAAGAGTTCCCTGTACTGACATTTAAATTATCATCTCTGAAGCGCCGAGACAACCCAGCCAGCGTGTAGATGAATGGCACGAGTCAGACCTCTCGCAGTTACTGGCCCAAGATCTCTCCATCAGCGGCTTTGCTCAGATTTTAGAGAATTTCTCTGCAGCCGTAAACCTCAAGATTTTTCCCTAAAGGGGAACAGGTTTATAAATCAGAGGCACAACCTGCTGTGAATTGAGTTGGCTTGAAAATTTGGAGGGGGCTGCAAATTTCTGGGAGATGCTTTCCATGAGCGAGAGGTAAAAAATAGCATCCCGGTGCCTCCAGCCCTGCTCCTCCCGAGCATCCCCAAACCAGCATCCCCAAATTTGCCAAGGCTCTGGGCTTTCCCAGCAGCATCATACAGTGTAGGAAGGGCTCGCAACAGCCTCAGCACATCGGGTGCCCTTCGCTTGGCTCCTCCACCCCGTCTTCCCCCTCCCCTGGAGCCGATGCTGCTGCGAGCAATGACTTTATCACTGTCACCAGCAACATTTCCCGCTCGGAGCCACCGCGGGAGACGCCGGCCGGAGCTGTAACGTCTCATTTCTCCTAATGGGCAGTGGCAGAGGAAGCCCCCGCGGGGACTGTGCTTTGTCACCATCGATCAGGCAGCTCCGAGCAGCACCAACATCTGTAATGCATCGGTCCCTACTTGCCATGGCCACAGGTTTTGGAGCCCCGGGGTCTTTGCTGGGTAGGCACTGGCCTGATGAGCCCCTCGATGGAGCAAAATGCTTTGCAATCCCCATGCACCGAGCTGGGGATGTTAGAAACAAGAGTTGTTGCACAAAGGACGGGGAGAACGGCTTGCAAATGGGATGAGGGGGTCTGCAGGGTCATGGTGTACATCCCCTTGCCTGCAAAGGCCACGTTAATGGGTGCTATGGAGAGAAGTGCTCATGCATGGGTGCTACGGAGAGCAATGCCAGTGCAGCGTGGGTGCTACAATAAGCAATGCCTGTGCACCATGGGTGCTCCGGAGAGAAATGCCCATGCACCATGGGTGCTATGGAGAGCAATGCCTGTGCACCATAGGTGCTATGGAGAGAAATGCCCGTGTATGATGGGTGCTACAATGAGCTGTGCCTGTACACCATGGGTGCTACAGAAAGCAATACCCATGCACCATGGGTGCTATGGAGAGCAGTGCCTGCGTATGATTGGTGCTACAGAGAGCAACGCCTGTGCACTATGGGTGCTACAGTGAGCAATGCCTGTGCACCATGGGTGCTATGGACAGCAATGCCCATGCAAGGGTGCTGTAGACAGCAATGCCAGCCCTGGCTCCGAGTTACTCTCCTTCTTGCTAATTAGACTGAGTGCCAAACTCTAATTAATCGAGGCAGAGCCACTCCCCCCTGGACCCGAGGGCTCCCCTCCATCCCTAGCTCTCACTGCCATACATCCCCAGGCCAAGCCCCTGGTCTCTGCCGGGCAGAGGGACGGCAAGTGTGGGAGCGCTGCTCTCCGCCGGGGAATCATGCCTGGCCCTCGCCTGCCACCAAAAATCTGCAAAACACTTTTTTGCAATTACCATCATCTCATCCGAGCCCCCGGCTGTGTGTACAGGCTGGCTGCTGCCGGCTGCCTGCGTCCCCCGCCGCTGCCAGATGTCTGTACAGAGCCAGAACAGAGACTCAGAGGATTTTCCCTCCCTCTCCCGCTTCTGTATTATTTTTTTGAGAGCTCTGCACTGCTGCAAAAAGTAATTTTCTCCCTCCCCAGCCCTTGCTGCGGCGTGGCAGTGACCATACTAATCAGGTCTCGAGCACGACCCCCGAGACGCCTGCGATGGGAGCCAGCTAACAGCTTGACAGCTCCGTGTCTTCCCAGACTCATTACAAGCTCGTTTGCAAGGATGCCACCACCCTCGTCTCCTGCAAGGATTTTTGGGCTCTTGCCTAACGTACAAGGGGTTTGGGCCCATGTTTGCACATGTTCTCAGGCAAATCACACCTTCTGGAGATGAATTTACCATGGAGGGGGGCGGTCGGATATTAATTAACACCTCTGCAGATGGTGCATGTTCCTGTTTACGCACTGAAAGAGCCCCTTTGTTCATCCCAGGTCTCCTCGAGTCTTCTGCATTTCAAGTGACCTGGAGTGGTGGCTCATGCTGAGAGGTTTCCTGACCCGAGAAAACATTGTCCCTTGCTGCCACCCCTGCTCACCGTCCCTTGGCCGTGGGGGTCCCACGGGAATTGCTGGAGAGAGGGTCTGGGGGGGGTGCCAGCTTGCAGCACGGTGCTTCTTGGTGGGGTTTTACCTGCCTTACCCATGGTAAGAAGCCCCTTTACGCCTCACAGCCTTCAGCCTTGGTGTGCACACACCCTGACAGGTTATGCACCCACCCCATGGGTTATGCAGGCACCCGACAGGTTATGCACCCACCCTGATGGGTTATACATGCTTTCAACAAGTTATGCATGCACACTGATAGGTTACACATGCATCCCATACCCCGATGGGTTATGCACATACCCGACAAGTTATGCATGCGCCCTGATGGGTTATGCACACTCCTGATGAGTTATGCATGCATCCTATGGGTTATGCACGCACCCTGATGCGTTATGCACACTCCTGATGAGTTATGCACACGCCCTGATGGGTTACGCACGCACCCTGACGGGTTATGTACACTCCTGATGAGTTATGCATGCATCCCATGGGTTATGCATGCACCCTGATGGGTTATGCACGCTCCTGATGAGTCATGCACACTCCTGACAAGTTATGCATGCACCTCAATGGGTTATGCACACACTCCATGGGTTATGCGTGCTCCTGACGGGTTATGCACGCTCCTGATGAGTTATGCACCCACCCCACGGGTTATGCACACTCCTGATGGGTTATGCACGCTCCTGACAGGTTATGCACGCTCCCGATGAATTACACACACACTCCATGGGTTATGTACCCGCCCTGCACCCTGATGGGTTATGCACGCTCCCAATGGGTCATGCATGTGCCCCATGGGTTATGCACCCACTCCACGGGTTATGCACCCACCCTATGCTCTACACCAAACTGCTGCCATTGAGTTTGCTGCCGCACACCCTCTCTTTTGCATTCTGCCCCTGCCCCCCCACCCTGCAACCCAATGTGTGCCCCTGGAGCAGATCTGCATCCTTAAACTCAACGAGCTTGCTCTGCTCCCTGTAAAATAAAGCAAGGGAAACGGGAGCCCCAGCGAGTCCCCACACCACCCCGCTCTGCTGCTCTGGTGCCATGCACAAAGATGCTGTTAGGATGATTTACAAATGGTATTAACTCCGCAGCCCCAGCATCTCCACCCCTGCTTGCCTGAGACCATCCGTCACCTCCTGCACAGGCGACCTGCGACTGGGGGTTGGGGCAGCTGCAAAAGTCCGTGAGCGAGACAAGATGGGGGGGGAAATGGGGAAAAACCCCTAAAAACAGAAGGGAATTTGGGAAATCCTGAGATGCTCTATGAAAAACCCAACTTTCCAATTGTGGGAAGCTTCCTGGGAAAAGCGAAAAAGGGAAGGGGGGGTAAAACCCCCAGAATAAAGGGATGTTTCCTGTGATAAATATTAAAGCTGGGTTATTTTTTCCCCTCCCACTGTCTCCGTGGTTTCTTGGAGCGTAATTTGCTCGGCCACCCTGGCGCGTCACCCTCTCGCCGAGGGTTCCAGCATCCCTCCGCGCAGGGGGGATTATGCAAATCCAGCCCCAGCTCGCGAGAAAGTGGGTTAATCCAATATTACCGAGTGGAAAAGGGAGGGAAAAACCTGGTGGAGGTGGCAGTGCCGGCGGAAGGAGCACTGTGCAAAAAGCCTCCTCCCCAAAATAAGGGGGAGATGAAGCCAATTGCAAGCTACAATTTAGGTTCGGGACAGTTTTTGGTTTATACTTTGATATTTCTCTGCTTGCATTCCCTACACACCTAAATACACATATTTATAGCAAACAACAGCCAGGACTCAATGGAAATACTCCTGTGCATGCACCACACTCCAGCAACTGAATATATATCAGTCCAGAGAGCACCTTTTCCTATTTATAAATCTGCCTGGATGCAAAGAAGAGCTTTAAGGCAGAGGTGCTCCTTGTTCAGGGAGCAGAAACAGGACGGTAAAGCCAAGAAAAAATATCTTACAGCAAAGGGCGGCCACTTCATCCGAGGCCACTGGCCCAATTACCTCTTTCTTTGCCTCTTCCATGAGCAAATGTGCAAGCAAAGAGCTGAGTTTTTTCCCCATCCTGGAAAACTTCTAAGTTTCTCTGCTCAAACCACCATGGGGGTTTTATTTGTGTTTGGCAGCTTATCCTGAAATTCCCCAGAGAAAGCCAGAAATACTGCTCTGGACAGTTATATCTGAGGCTGGATCCAGGCTCGGTGCAGTTGGGAGTGATGTTGGTAGGGGGCAAAGCTACAGGCTCCAAATCCCCCCTCCCCAAATAAAACTAGATGCTGTAAGTCTTGCTTTGCTCCAGATCAGCATCCCACATCCATGAGTATTCTGGGGACAGGAACGGGAAGGGGAAAGATTTTGGGCAGAGGCTTGAAGAGCCCAATGTAAAGAGCCCAGCACTGCTCCCCAGGCCCTGAACACCCTCAATTTTACATAATTTCCCACGTAGCATGAAAACCACCCTCTTTTTTGCATCGTTTCACACCCAGCAGGCAAATCCTCTTTGCAGAGCAGTGCTGACCTGAGCCCCCAGCTCCCGAACCCTCGTGCAAAGCCCCCAGCACCAAACCAAGCCTGACAACCCCAAATCCAGCTGGAAAACATAACAAAACACCTGGAGAAAGCCTCACGGAGCCCTCAGGTTGATGGCAAAGCCATTTTACATCTCTTCCCCCACCCCAGTTTTCAAAGGCCAGCCTGCTTCACCAAATCCATATGCCCATCAGCGAGAGCACCGTCTGCCTTTCTCTCCGCCATCCAGCTTTGACCTTCTGTTGTACAGGAGCAAACCAGCCAGGTGGCTTCATGTCCCCATCCCCAAGGACAGGGAAGAGGCACCAGTGCCACTTACCCGGTACCAGACGATCTCCCGCATCTTCCCATCTGTCTTGAAGTTGCATTTCAGGGTGACAGCATCTCCCACCACCACGGGTGGCAGCGGCTCAATGCTGACTGTCAGGTAGGCTGGAAAAGTTAAAAAAAGAAGAAGAGACATGAGCTGCCAGGGAAGGATGGGGCAGGGAGTTAAAGTACTGTTCTCAGATGGTTTTGTGGTATTAATAGCCCTGCCGTGGGGAGCAAATGCTGCTGGCTGCATCCCACATAGGGATAATGCATGGGCAAGCCCATCAGTGTGGCATCTTGCCCCCTTGCAGCGATGAATTTTGGCTGCTCCCAATGCACCAAAAAAGGAAAAACTGGGGAAAATCCTTCCTGACCTTATTTACCAGCTTATGGCACCAAAATGCAAGGACCGACCGTTTCACTGCTCTTCTCCCCAGCTTTGCAAAACTGCCCACATTTGCCCAAATAAACCCTGGGCACTCAGATTTTAAGGCTCGCCTTGGTCCACGCAAAAAGCCTTGATCCCACCGGTCACCTTTCCTACCTGCAAACTCAAGCCCATCCTTCCTATGAAGATATTGGCTTTGACTTTGTCTACAACCTACGTTGGTTATCTCCCCACTGCAGACCAAGTTTCTCTGCCCCACACTTGCTTTAAAGCCCTCTGAATTACTCATTTCTTATGGGAACGGGTCCAACAGATTAATCAGAGGATGTGCAAAGCCCAACCTGTGGTTTTACAGCCCAGCCTTAGCCAGCAGCCTGCTTCTTCCCCATCTCCCCCATAGCTGGATGCAGGATTTGTCCGGTAGCAGAGGGAAAATCAGAGCATGGGCGGTTCCATCTGGCTGTTTTCTCCCCATTTCCCCTCGATTTGCTGCAAAACTATTGCAGGAGCATGGAGCAGCCAGGGTCAGAAGGGCAGGCAATTGCATTTCTATTTTATTTTCCTCTATTTCCTCTGGCTGCTAGAAGATGTCAGATTGACAGCCTGCTAGATCCGAGCCTTTCTTTAGCATCCTTGCCCTGACCGCACCCGTTTGACACCATTTCCAACCAGGGCATCCCAAAACAGCCCTTAACCCACTGCAAGTTTTTTTTTTTTAATTACCGCTTGCATCAGGTGGAAAAGCAATGCTGAAAAACTCCAGAGCGCCTGGGAAACAGGAGCAGGTTTGGAAATGGGGCTGCAGAAACTGAGAGTCCTTTGCAGAAGAACCCCCCAAAGAGGGGAAGGTGATTTTATATGTCCCACAGCCGGCAATTCGAGGCTCCCATCACTTGTAAAACAAGTTACCGGTGTTTTTGCAATAAATCTCAACCACGACCTGTGGGAGAGCACGCTGCACGCACACGTGCCTGCTGCAACAGCAAGGCAGCATGGCCCGGCATATTGAGCACGGGGCTCTAAAATTCAAGAAAACCTCTTTGCGCTGCTTTTTGGGGGGGCTGCAAAAGCAGATTTGCTGCTGCAATCAGCTGGATGCAAGGAAATTTGGAAAAAAGTGGATTTTTTTGGGATGGGGGTGAGTACTGGAGAGTGCTTTGCAGCATTGCGCAGCAGGTGCCTGGGAGACAGCAGCACCGAGCAGGGACGGGGGCTCAGTTAAGGGCTGTTTTCAGCCCTGAAATGGTGCACAGCAAAATGGGTTTTAATATTGCATCTTTGCAACCCCAGCCCGACGCCTCTCTCCTTGCTGATGGCGACCCAAATCCTTGCCAGCAGCCGTGCTTGTTTGGGGCCGGCTTCTTTCCAGCCTCTCTCCTCGCCTGGACAGGGTTTATTTTAGCACGCTAAAGCGGGGATTAATTCCTTGCGGCTGCCAACGCAGCACGCGGTCCCCTCAAATTTGGGGCTTTGCAGATGTAGAGAGGCGGTAATGGGAGAGGGAGGAGGAGGAGGAGGAGGGATGCGAGGAAGGTCAGGCGAGATCTCGCAGCCGGTGCCCCGATTCCCCCCGCTTTGCTTTTGACATTTCCAAAAGCAAGATGAGCAACAGGCACAAAAGCAAAGGGAGGGGGATGAGCAAATGTTTTGCAGCACGGTGGCATCTGCCCAAAGGAAATCAGGGACGGATTCGCACTGGGAACGGAGGCTCCACACGAGCGGAAAAGCTCTGCCTCTTCATCAACCAGCGTTGGGAGCCTCTGGGTGAGATTACATCCCCCTCCTGCCCCCGGCGCGGATCAACGGGGTGATTAAATAAAGCCAGCGGCAGAACGGAGGGGTGACAAAGACAGAGTTAAGATTGCATTTTCCCTTGTGCCCGCGAATTATTGAGATACAGGCGTTCCTGGCTCGTAACTGCAGCATCTCCAGATGGTTGTCCATCCCTCTTGCCATGGCGTTGCCTTTCAGACCCTGTGCATGGCAATGGGAAGCTGGAGCATCCCCATCCCAGTCCAGCCAGGCGTTTTGGTGGTGCTTAGACCATCTGGTGACGGTTGGTGGCTTTTAAAATCAAAAATGGCCAAGCTTGGGGTGGGCCCAGCCACCCACCTCCGCTCATGTGCAGTAAATGCATTGGCCCAAGCATTTCCCCGAGCAAATCCCCCTGCAAGCACATCCCCAACCTGCATCTTCTAGATGGCTCAAAAAAAGCCAAAATGGGCTTTTTTTTTTTTTTTTTTTCTCTGCTCCCTTTACATGCTGCAAAACCACTTGGAGATGGCAATGGGGCTGCAGCCCACCAGCTCCCACCTCTACACCCAATAATTCAGGCTCGGCTGTGCTGGGGGGACAGCTGCTCCTTAAAAATACTGGATTGTAACCACAGGATGCTCCTGCACTTCTCCTGAGCAGATCCTGCATGGCAAACCTGAAGCTTTGGAGCTCCGTGTTTTATTGCACCGGTGCCAGGGCGTGGGACGGGCACCACACAGAGAGCTGATGCCGAAGCCCCAGCAATGCCTGGAAGGGGAGGGAAGGCAAAAACCCACCCGCTGGAAGAGCATCAGCTGCCTGAATTCAGAGCAAAATCACCCTAGAAGATGGGGAAAAGAAGGAGGGAAAGAGCATGAGCGAGAGCAGAGAGAAACAGATGCATGGTCCCCGGAGGAGCCAGCCCCCAAAATGCTAAGGATGTGTGTAGGGGAGGGGGAAAAGCAGGGAAAATAAAGCCAGGCGCTGAAAAATAAAGCAGGAATCCAGATGGAGCCATCCAAAACCCACTGTTTTTCTGTGGTTGACGTGCACGTCTCATCCCTCGTCCCTCCCTTCCCTTTGCTTTCCGACAGTGGAGGACGGTGAAGTGTCACCGGTCCTCAAAATCCCTGGTTTGGTCCCTTTTTTTGATTTACTGGGGAGAAGAAACCAGCGGTGACAGGTATTACTGAATTTTAAGGACTATTAAAACAGGGCTGAGCATCAGATTTGCACCTCCAAAGGGGGAGCTGAGCCCAACCTAACATCTCCATCATCCTCTGCGTTATCAGCATCCCAAAGGCAGCTCTGAACCCCAAGGCTCCTCTCCTTCCCCTTTGCTCTTTTTAAATAAGACATATTTCATAGCAAAAGCTGTGCCGGGCCACCCTCTGATTAGATTCTCACCTATGGAAATTCAGCCTTCTGATTAGATCGCATCCCTGGGGAGAAATGAGTATTTTTGCTAGCGAGCAGTGGGAATTCTTGTGACATCCAGATTAAGGGGAAAAAAAAACAAAGGGAGGGGGAAGGGAGAGATAAATGAAATGTCCTTTTAAATCGGGAGTGACACATTAATAAAAGGAGCACATTGTAACATGTTCAGCGCTTTCAATTACAAAATAGCTGCGAGGGAGGAGGCAGGTTTCACCCTGGCCATGCAAGCGGAGGATGCGGCCGGATGCTTCCACCGAGACACTGGCAGAAAGCCCCATGTCTGCCCCGTTCGAGCATCCCATTGGGGAGTTTTGCACGTGAGAGCAGCCAGTCACCTCATGGAAATCTCTCAGGATGCAGCACATGTGGCTGAATCCCCCAAAATAGGCTGAGTTCCTCCCTGTCCTGTTGAGGAGGGGGAGTGAGAGAGCGGCTGGGTGGGCAGCTGGCAGCCACCCAAGGGCAACGCACCACAGCACCCTTGAAAACCTCGGGGCGATGGAGCCTTTCGGCGTGTCCCAGCACTGCAAAGCAACCCCTCCGCCTCTTCCCCACGTGCCTGATATTTTTTAACCTACATCTAAATTAAATATTAATTTATTAATATCGACAGGCACTCCCCTTCCCTGATTTCTCACCTCCCTGTGCTTCCCAAAAAGCTAACCTCAAACCAATGATGGACTTTACCCCTTCGGGACATGTCCCCAGGGTTCAACTTGTTCCCATCCTTGCATTTAGAGATGGTCATTTGGAGCAGCAATAGCATTTCCAGGGATCGGAGCGGAGCGATGCCGTGGGATGGAGCTGGAGGAGAGGACACGTGGGGATGCAGCTGCCCCATCTGCCCCCGCCGTGTCCCCCTCATCCTTCAGGTGCTGACACGGCCCCGTCGGCGGAGGCGAAGGGAGAGATAATATTAACACATCATCATTTTCATCAGGCTGTGATTAGCAGGGCTCATACATAATTCACACCAATTCCTCCACCGCTTTCCGGCACTCACTTTTCCAAGCCGGGCGAGGATGGTATTTTGGGGTGCAAATACAAGGAGGGAGGGGGGAAAAGGCACCAGGACCCCCTAATCAGCATGGGGCTGATTTTCACCATTTTTCTAGGATTTAAGGCATTTGCTGCTTGAGGAGGCACTTTGCCCCTCGCAAGGGAGCTGGCTGGGATGCCAAAGGATTGCAAATCACCCCCCAAAAAAGCAGGGAGTGATCCTGCTCCCCATTCTCAATGCAAGGAAGATGATGGCTGGCACGAGGGGAAGTGCAAGGGTTCATGGCCGTGCGTGAAGCCCCGGGGACAGGGATGTCACCTGCCACATGCCGGGGCTGAGGAGCATTAAGCAAACGTGCTTTGACTTGCAGCACTTTGCAACATCTTGTTCATTAAAGATTAAACACCAGCAGTTGCTCCCGTTCCTGTGAGCACAGCAAATACCTTCTCCCTCCCTTCTCAGCTCCGGCGATGCCTTATTTATGATATTCCAGGACAATTTACAATTATAATGTATTGCTGCCTCTCCTTGCTAACCCGGGAGGGCTGCAAGGGGCAAGAACCAGCAAAGGATTTACATATGTCCCAATCCAGAGTGGCCAAATTTTGCTGAATCTTGAGCTTTTCCTCCTGGAAAGCTGCTGCACTGAATTTTTTCTTTTTTTTTTTTTAAATGGAGGAATAAGTGTTTTAACACAGGTTTAACAACAGAGAGTGGAATGGGATGTGACAGCTGGACTCAGCATCGCGCTTCCAAAGGAGACGGTCTTTTGCAAAGGAAAAAATGGTTTGGGGGGAGCCTGTTTGTATTTCTAAAGGCATGAACTGCTTGAGTTTTGCTTGAATTTTCAGCTTTTCCTTCAAGAAAACCAAAAGCCAAGTGCCAGCAGGGCTGAGCATCCCCAAACGCACTGCTCCCCACCCAAAAATTGTGCTGGCTTTTGCCAAACGGGGCTGTTTCGTGAAATAAAACCATGAAACTCGGCATCACCCACCACGAGCAAGAGCCCTGCTGGCAGAGAGCAAATTGTATTAATACTGTGTAAATAGGATATTAACAGACAGACCAAACAATTAAGAGCCAGTAATTAAAATTCATCTTCCTTCACACCGCGGTGTATTAAAGTACAAACATTTAATTAGATGCCTCTTACCTCACCCATTTGCATAAGTGGGAGGAAGCACTTTGCAGCTGTACCTCTAATTATTCTTTATGGGGGTTGCTGGACCAAACCAGCCCCTAAATCCTTAGGTATTGCACAGACACAGAGAAGACGTATAGAATATATAGGGATAATGTATAGAATATGCTTTGGTCCATTTTTCTCTAACTAAATAGGATGCAATAGGCGCATCGAACCTGACAGACCCTATGGATGTGTCTTGTTAGCTCTTTGTAATGTAAATCAATAATTTTAATCAATACATTGATTGAGCGTGGCCGTTTTGGCCTTTCAACCCCTTTTAAATCAAGATTAACTGAGAAAACCACTTCATTGGGGCTGCTGGGAACAGACAGACCCTAAGGGATCTGCTTCAATTAGGATTTCATTATCAAAATGTGTCAAAACTACAAAATGATGAAGGTTTACTGGTCAAATTTCATCACCATGTCCTAATCCAAAGTTTTTTATAAGGCAAATGTATAATGCAAAGACCAAACCCAACTCTCAACGATTTCAATGCTAGTGCCAAAATCCTGTTGAGGCGGGACTTTTGAACACTGTCCACAGCTTTTCTTTTTTCCTTAAATCCTGGATTTCTCCTGGAAAAAATATCCTAGCCAAAAAGAAAAAGAAATAATGCCTGATTTTGTGTCATGCCATGGTACCCAACATCACTTGTGTGCAGCCTTCTTAGCATCACGGAGAGCATCTTCAACACTGCGCAATCACGTAAGGGCTTCCGAAAGAGTTATGTCGATATATCTTAAGAAAAATCAATTTTTAGACCAGTTTGGTCCTCATTATGAACACTACAGTCATTTTTATGTTCTTAAGGGCAGAGATTGGCTCTTATGTACCAGCACCTATAGCTAAGCCCTGGTATGGTGCAGCAATACCGTAGGCTGCAGAGAAACAAAGAGCAAGGCTCAAAAGGGATCATGCTGGGCTACAAACATGTTAAAAATGCTTTGGCTCAGTGGGGTTTTCATGCACATCAGCACAACCTCAGCACTGTAAATGACCTCGGACAAAGAAAGGGAGAGTTTAGGCCACTTTGGGCATGCAAATGCAATGGGCAATTTGGGTCGTGGGAGCCTTGGGATGCTGCGGTGTCTCCTTCTCCCTCTCCAATGCCCATCTCCTGCTTCTTCTCCATCTCTTTCCAGCATTTCCACCTTTCCCTCTCCCATTTCCTTCTATCACTGCTCAAGCACCAGCTTTAGCCATCACCAAGTACCAGCTAATAAAATAGATGTAAACACCAGGTTTTTACAAGCTCATCACCACCTTTGGTGCATGTCTCCTGACAAACAAATCCACGGCAGATAGAGCCATCCATATCAGCTATGCGGCTTGGGCACGGACTGAAACAAAACCCACTTTAACGTCTTCATCGTGCCTTTTCTAAGCGAAGGCTCATCGGCAAGGCTGTTCCAGCTCACCGGAGCACGAGATGAGAAAGCCCATTTCTAGCTCAGCTTCTTTTACTCACGGTGCCAAGTTAGCGCTTGTACTACATCTCCGTCAAGGCGTTTGCCCGAAATCCTCGGGAAATCGGTTGTTCCAGCAAAAAGATGGAAGTTTTGAGGCAAAACGGCCAGCACAAGCCCGTGCCCTGCTACAAACACCTGGGATGACCTTGGATGCATCATTTGGATGCTCAGTGAATCACTCAACCTAAAAATCAGGCTGTTTCCCAGAGAGAAACTCAGAGATGCAACGCTGGTGGTGTAAATCCTGAAGTCACGAAGCCAAGGGACGCATCCTGCCTACTCCAAGAAATGTGAGCCACCACGAAGCCAAACCCACCAACTACAAAACAGGAGATGGTGGAGAAGTGCCGGTTTGGGGGTGAATGCAAGAAAAAGGAGGTTTGGTGGGAAGCAACAGGCACTGGACAACTGGGAGCAGTAGGATTTTGGGGGTACCTTACTGGGATGAATGAGAAAGATACTTCATTTGGGTAATATTTCAACACCCCCAAGGCTGAAGACTGACGTTACCCCTAGATGGGCATTTCTCTACATGTACATACATGGAGAAAGACCAGAGACCCAACCAAAACCAACAGCCACTTGGGAAACACCCACCCAGCCCTAAAACCGCATAAATCAACCCCCCAAAAGAGTAGTCAACATGAAGAAGATGGGTCTCACCACCCCACGCAGATTATCAGCAGGGTTGTGCTTGCTGCATTGATAAGCCTTCTTGATATACTGTATTTTATTAGCTGCTACCAGACCCACCCTGCACAGGCTGCGAAGCCATGTACATAAATTATAGACTGAATATTTATCTCCCGCCGCCACACAGACGTGAAGTATGTTTAGCAGCATTTACTCTAGTGTAGTAAAGTTTTATTTATAATTTCTCCCCCCTACACTGCCGGCATGCTCAGCTCATCGCTGTAAAGCCAACAGCTTACGATGCACACCTCCAACTCCTAACGATGCTGGGGGGGGGGGTGGGGGCGGGGGGGGGGGGAAGGAGTATATTTTACTACCGCATCTTCACACTACTGATATTGCCATTAAAATATAATGCTTTAGCGCAGCGCTGAAGCACCCGGCTGCGGTTTATAGCTGCTAAAATTGGTGGCCGTGACCTGTGATGGGTCGTTGGGTTTTGGTTTTTGGAAGGGGAGGATGTTTGTCATCATTACGTTGCTCATCAGTCTTGTTCCTTTATCCCCATTTACAGGTTATTTAAGGATTTGGCCATCCTGCATGCTTTTGCGGGTTTTCAGAGTCCTAAATGATGTCTTGTCCCAGGAGAGGAGGGAAACCGAGTCTGGCAGAGCCAAATTCCCCCCAAAACCCAGTGGCATCGCTGAGTCAGAGCAATGGCTTTGCCAGCACCTCTTGGCCTCTCCCCAGCTGTGCAAGCAGCAGCCGATGCCAAAATGAAGCCCAAAACACCCCTGGGTCAACCAGGGCCTCAGATGCCCCATTTTTAAAATGGAGATCGTGCTCTTCATTTGCATGTATGCATATATGCAAATAGGGTCTGATTGCCTGCAGCGCAGCCTGCCATTTGCGCTGTTTGAAAAACCCCGTACCAGCTATTTAAGGCAGAGTCCTCTAAACCAATTGCACCCCAATTTTATTCCCATCCCATGAGCTAAAGCCAACAGATTTTGGCAAAACAAGGTGCAACGGGTGGGAGATGCCACCCATCCCCATGCATGCTGCATTGCACTGGCTCTAAGCAATCATCCCTTCCCTGTCGCCCCAAATTTTCCTTTCTCCCATTAAGCAAACCCAGTTCCTGCAGGATTTCTCACTCTCCTGCAGGTTTCCTCCACGGCAGTTGGGTTTTCCATAAAGCTTTCCACCCAAAACTGCTGCCACCCCCCAGCCTCAACTGCAGAGCAATAATTCCCTCCTGCATGCCACTTCTGCTAATAACTCTCAGGAGAGATTCGCTTTCCCCTTTTTCTAGTAGTGCCTCAATGCAGATCCTAATTAACCTCAAGACCTGCTAAAAAAAACCCTATTCTTTCTTATTTTACCCCATTATCGCTTTACCAGCTCTCCCCCATGCTGCACTATGGACCACTCCTCCAAGCGCAGTAATTGCATGTATTTCCACAGAGACTTGCAGCAGGGTCTTGTCTTTCCCCGGCAAATCCTGAGCTCGCCAGAGGACTAATTTTCCTACAATCCCACTTTTGCAGAGCAGGAGCGATGACCGGCCACCAAATTCAATGCAATGCCTCCAGGATGGTGCAGCATCCCTCCCAAAAACCTTGCAACGGAGCATGGTGCCTCCTCAACACCTGGGCCTGATGTGGGTTTATGCTCAGGGCCAGGATGCCCAGGTACCCTTGCAACCTTAGCAGCCTCCCTGGGCTTGCGCATGCAAAAAATTCACACCCCCTCTGCTTTTTCATTATTTTTAATCAAGCAGCATCATGGCAAGGGTGGTGGGATCTGCTAATCTCCACTTGCTGCACAGCAAAACCCTCCCCAAGCAGATGCAGAGTTTAATCCGGAATTAAGTGTGGCAGGAGAAGGAGATACCGTATCATAATCCTGCGTTGCGAAGGACTGGAAATGTTATTCCCCCCCCCCCCCCCCCCCAGCAAATATCCAGACCCCCTTTTCAAGGAGCAGGCTCATCTTTCTGTCTCAACACAGAAGAGATTCCTCATCAGCCGGATCCCTTCTGGCATCTCTCCCCATGCTGGCATCAGGAAGATGCAACATCTGGATGCTGGCCCCAAGCACGGGGGATTACAGAAAACCTCACCTGGGATCAAGGGTCTCATCTCCAGTCAGCGCCGAAAGTACCGCCCAGCAAAAAAAAAACATCCCGGAGATGCAATTCAGGAGTAAAAAAGCAAATTATTTATACCCAGTCTGGTTTGTTAGAGCCCCAAACCCAAGCTGATGGATTAGATACAGATGTTGAAACTTGGGAAAAAAAGATGCTGAGCCCCTGGCAGAGCCCCATCCGCTTCTTGGGTGAACTCGGGAGGGATCTGCTGGCAGCAGCCGATGGCTTTGCCGCTGCTTCGCCCTCCGTCGGGGTGAGGATTACGCCACCAGCAGCTAATTATTTGAAACCACATCTTGTGGTGTTAATCTAGGCTGGAACATAATCCCAGCCAGGGCTAATTAGCGGAGCTGAAAGCAGCAGGGAGCTGCTCGAAGGATGTCTTTTGGAATGAATCCCACTCTGTGCCTCAGTTTCCCCACTTGCAAGGGAGAAATCAAGAGCCTTTACAAACCCGTCTGTGATCCAGCAAAAATCCCATCCCAGAGTAATGCTACTTCTCTGAAAAATAAGCACAGTTTTGAATTTTCCCATGTGAAACCCCACAATCCTCCCTAAACCTTCTCTTCTTCCAGATTTAGCGGGAAATACATAGGTTTGGGGTGGGCAGAAGGGGGAAAAATAATTAATTTCACTGAAAAACGAGGATGAGGATTTAGGTTTAGATGCTGCTGTTGGCTTTCCCACCAAGTTAAGAGTTCCAGCGAGGTGTCGGTGGGGTTTTGCTGTGCCAAGGTGGCCAAGATGGCCCAGGAGAAGTAGGCGACCATGACCCAGATGATGAATTTGCTTTTTTAGTTCTCTATTTGCAGGAAATCCAATTATCCCATATTTTTGATTGGTGACAAATGAGGTAGCCATCGATTCTCCCCCTCCCTCCCCAGGTGTCTGCTGTGAGCAATCTCTGCCCGCACCATCGATTCCTGCACCGTGTAACTGGAAAGGGATTATTATTATTAATTTTTTTTTCCCTTTTTCCTTCTGAACAACTTCTTCAAAGACACAACCTCGGGCAGAGGAAGGGGGAAAACAAAGCCTGGTGCCAGGCAGAGGTGCCAAGTGCTACAAAATCCACTTTTTTTTTGCAATTTAGGGAGTGATGCACAGCTTTTTACCCCAAAAATGACCTCGGGGGAGCCTGGGGCAGCCAGATCAGCACCGTCATTAGCCGAGTTGGGTGCTAAAAAGCAACCAAAGCCCGCCTGCTCCTTTCCTCCGCTGCTGCAAAACCCTCTGTGCTCCCATGGGATGCGCTCTGGAGGCAGCTGGTGTCTTCTCCTGGTTGTATATGGGGGTAGGGGAGGGAGGGAGGGAGGGAGGGAGGGAGGGAGGGAGGGATGGATGGTGGGATGGAAGGAGTGACAGAGGGAGGGATGGAGGACTGAAGAAAGGGAGGGATGGAAGAATAGATGGAGGGGTGGAGGGATGGAGGGATAGACAGAGAGAGAGGGGTGGTGGAATAGAGGGAGGGATGTAGGGAGCAACAGAGGTATGGGTGGAGGGAAGGATGGAGGAATGAAGGATGGGATGGAGGGACAGACAGACTGACAGCTGGGTTGATAGAACAGATACCCACATACCTTACAAGACATCTGACACAACCTACAGGGGCTTCCAGCTCTGGGCTTTGGCACTGGTGCAGAGGCACCTCTCCCAGGCACCAGTTTGGCCGAGACGAGGGGCGGCTGCATCCCAACCTCACCGTCATCCCCTGGCACGGGCTTTTTGCCCTTTCCCTCGGTACTTCCCCCCTGACTCAGCCTCTCTCCACTGCCTTTACTCCTCCATCTCCATGCCCCTCTTGCCGTTACAAAGCAGGATTGCTAATTTGAAGCTACCCTCTTCTCCCCGATTTACGCTCTGTGATTAATAATCCCTTTGCTCTCCCAGTAATGCCGCACCACTAATAAGATTAAAAAATATCTCCCTCTTACAGCACCGATTCATAACGCTGATTTACCGTTACTTCGCCACTCTCACGGAGGGGATGCACACGGCTGTTACCTTAATCCCTATCCATCTCCACACCGTTGAGAAATAACTGCTAATGAATACCTTTCTGTCTCCCAACTGCTTCCAGATATGCCCAGCTATCAATATTTGTCTGGCTTTTTGCTGCTGATCTCGAAGGCTGATACAGCAACCTCCTAGCCCTGCTCGCTACTTTACCTCTGCAGAGGGGATGTTGGCATTTTGGGGGGTCTTTCCCCCCAGAACGGTGACATCCCGGAGGTCCTCCCACCCCGGGCTTGATCGCCCTGAGCTGGAGCAAAGCAGAAAGATGGGGGGAGGCTTTTCTGAGCATCTTTTCATGGGGATGTGCTCATGTCCATCCATGACTCAAATCCTTCCATGGGGTGACATCTCCCCATGACTCCACTTTACCGCATACATCCCTATTGCTGCATCCATCAGCTATTTCTGTAGCATGACTCCACATCCCCAAACCAATTTGGATACGGAGCATCCTTAGATAAACCAAACAGTCATATTTTTTACCCTGTTGCATATTCTCCTCCTCTGTCAGGAGACCCTGGACCAGCCCTACAGCCAACCCAAGCAGTCGGATGCTTTGGGAACAACAGCAACAGCAGCAAGAGCTTGGGAAGGAGGGAAAAAAAAAAAAACAGCAGAGCCTCTGATCTGATGAATGTGGCAGGGGAGGCCGATGCTCTGCTTTTAATAAAACATAACGAAGCGTAGGATCATAAAATATTTCCTTTAATTCAGTGCTCCCGCGAGGGTGGGTAATAGAGGCTGGGTAATGCGGTAGGCTTTCCTCACAGCTTGCTGGGGGGGGAAGAGCACTGCTGGGGTTGTTAAACAGTCCATTTGCAAGCCTGTAAGTGCTCTCCTTCCTGTCCCCATCCCATTTTGGGGGGCAGAAAGAGGGGGGGCTGTGCACACCGCCATAGAGCCAAAGCACAGCCCTCCTGCTGCGCGTTATGGGGGGGTCCCCAGCTCGCAGAGCCGCATCACTTCACTCCACTGGGACGGGATTTCTGGGGTGGAAAAAGGTCAAAAAGCAAATCATGGAGGGATGTTCAACTCCCATCCTCATCCTCAGTGAGCACACGGGTGTCTGAGCACATGCATGTTGCGTATATATAAAAATATATATATACACACACACACACATACATCTCGAAGGTGGTGTGGCACAAGTGATTAACATTCCCACGTTAAAAATCTCTCTGCATCTGCTTTGTCCTGCACCTGGCACTAAATATAACCATTCAATATGCTCTCTCCCTTCACCAGAGAGATAACATTGTTTAAATAAGCCCTTTCAATTTTAAAAAGTCGAGTTGTTTTCTCACGGCGGGGAGCTTTTAGCAGCTCAGGAGGCGGAGGAGGGTGGTCCATGCAAACACACACAGAGGCACGAGCATCCCTAACATCCACGTGCCCCAATCCTGCCCCCTCCAAATCATTTCCCACCATGAAGTTGCCCAGATGTGTTTTCCCACTCCAAAAAAAAAACATTAAAGACACATTTCTAGGAGCAGAAGGGTTTAATTTGGAAACCGGGCTTGCCTGTGCTTCCTCGAGCATCACTCTGCTCCCACGCCGCTGCTATAATTACAGCGGCGTAAATTCACTCTCCGTCAGGAGGAAACCCAACTATCTCCAGCCAGTTTGCATACATCAACTGCCTGCAAAGAACTTCCTTAGAGAAGCAAAAAAAAAAAAAAAAAAAAAAAAGCCGTAATAACGCAACAAGACACAAATATAGCTTAAAAAGAGCCACCTCAGCCAGCACTTATGGAAAATATCTCATTATCAAGTTGTAAGGGGAAGATAGTCCGAGCGAAGACGAAGTGCTGGAGGTTTTTCTCCATGAATGATGGTCTGTCTGGAAGCCAAACCAGCAGCATTATCACCCAGCCTTATTCCTGCTGGTGATACATCTTTTGCAGCCTTTCTGGAGTGAAATCTACCCATTACATGGTGCTTCTCCATCAGCAGATCTAGTCTGTTATTCATCTTACATGGAAAAACACGCACTCCCCAGCAGCTTGCTGTATATATTTTGGGGTGCTGGGCAAGGCGAAGCTGCCCAAACCCTCCCACCCTGCTCTGAGTCACCATGTCCTTCTGCAATACAATTTGGCAGGTATATCTTTAGGAGAAAAGAAAGAAAATCAGCCAAATTCAACCACCAGCTCGTGGGATGTTCTCAGTGCTGCAAGCGGGGCATGGGGGTGGGATGGCAAAGCCTGGGCATGTGGTCCCCCCTCTTCTAATAGCTTATGCAGAAGCTAAATCTGCAGGGAACGGGGTTTTTCTGGGCTTAAAAATACAAGAAAGATGCTTGATGGAGCAGAAAACGTATCTCAGTTTATGGTACATCAAGGGACTGCCTGAATTCAGGCTGGAAATCTTCCTAAGCACAACTTAGAGCCAAGCTTTGAACCCTGCTCTCTGGAGGTGCAAAGCTGGGATGGAAACCTAAATCACTTGGTCATCAAAATCCCCTCCCAGACCATTTCTAACCAAACCAAGGAATTTTTTTTTTGCAGAAGGAAAGATGCAGCCAACAGCCAACTTGTCATGAAGAAGGTGCTCATCCTTATGAGAAGGCTTGCTGGGGTACAGGGAGCTCAGCTTGCCCACATCCCCGCCACCTCAAAATTGGGGTGACTCTGGTGCTTTTGGTGATACCTGCTGAGCTGGAGCCTTTTTCTCCCCCTCCTGCTGTTACGGCCCATTTCAGCCCCACTGCAAGGAGCCAGCAGCTCCCAAAGCCATCTCTCGGTGCCCGTGATGATGACAACTGCCAGCCAAAATCACCCCTTTCATCATCTTCCTCTTTTCAAGCATTATCAGCACCAAGGGCAAAACACACCTTGGGGACCAGCCGGGTGTCCTCCCCAGCACAAGCACCATCAAAAGCAACGTTGCTACCAGCAAATCCAGGGTTATCCATGAAACCTATCCCCAAAAAGAGCATTTCCACAGATGGCAGTCCACCTAGGAGCAAACCCAAGTGCCACCCAGCATGTCCCCCCTGCATCCCACCCATCACTTTGCTCCCTTGGGGAGAACCAACCCCCCATCACGGAGCATCTCTGCGTCACTCCAGCCCATCCCTGTTGCTGCAGCTCCCTTTGCAAAGAAACAAATAGGTATAAACACACGTGCAAAGAAGGTGCATCCCAATGGAGGGTTCTCCAGCTCCCGTTTTCCCTGTCCTGGCCAGATAGGATACAGCATCAGGATTTATCTACAAGCACAGGGAGGCGGAGCGGGGCTGGAATAACCGCTGCTAATCCCCTTTGCCCTCCCCTCTGAAGTATATTGTTGAAGGCATTATATAAATGGGAAATTATAGAGAGGTTTGGGCAGGAGACGAACTAAATCCCTGCCTCTCCTGCTCTGTTTTGCAATGCCTCCGAGACACCCAGTCTTCCAGCCAAGAAGGATTTTGCACACAGAGATGTGCTCCCAGCACCAGAAGAGACAAAATGGGTGGTCTGGAGGCTGGGAAGGGCTTGGCGATGCCACGTTTCCACCTCCACAGCCCCTTTCCATTGGGTTGTAACATCCCTCCACTGGGAAATGTGGTTTTTCCTGATGTTCCCCAAACCTCCTTGGAGTCAAGGACTAAACCCCTGCAAAGCTAGCAGCCAAAATCTCCCTGAGGTGGTCTCCAGAAGGCAGGGCTTTGCTGTGGATTTGGTCCAGCGCTGGAAAAAAACCTCCTTCCCTGCTTCAAACCTCCCTCGCTGGGGCTGTCAGGACCCTATTAATGATAGTTTTGCTTCTAGCTAATACAAGCACTAATTGTATTTCAAAGTATCGGCTCCAGCACTGGCTTCTGCTGCAAACACACGTGTACCCCAGGTTATCAAACCCTGCAAGATCACAGGGATGCAGCAAGGAGGGTCACCCCAAAAGGGCTTGAGCTCACCCCACTAGACAAGGATATCAGGGACGGCTCTGACACAGTGTTTAGGGGTATGACCCCCATTTCTCAGCCAGCTGAGAGTGGAAACAAGCAGGGCACGCACCTTCTCTGGTCCCACTGGCTTTGCAGACCCTAAAAACCTACTTTTATATAGTAACTCCATAGAGGGAACCACAGCGGTGGGTTGTTGTCCCTGCACTTTGCTATGAGCCCGCCTGCCCTTGGCACTCACGGTGAATCCAGTCCCAAAAGCGCTGAAAACAAGCCCGTGATTGACAGTTTATGTTAGGAAGGAGAGGGGAAAAGTGGGAAAGAGATAATGCTGGGGAGAGATAATGTGAGCACCAGTCATTAGTTAAAAACAAGCCCATCAGTACTCCAAGTGCCTCGGCAGAAAGCAAACAAAAGGGCAAAGAGAGCAGCTTGGCAAGGGAACAAAACCAGCCACATCAGCTGCATCCTCCCCGCTCGGCGCTTCGCAGCGGGATTTACGAGCCGGGAAGTTTGCAAGACGAGAGCTGCACCTCCTGCCTTCAAAAAATAGGGGGTTGGGGTCTCCTTCCCTTGCTTTTCCTCTTTGCCAATGTCTGAGCAAAGAGCCTGACTTGGGGTCACTGAAATCGAGGTTTTCTCTTTGAAAATAGGGGAAAAAACCCAAAGCACTGAGGAAATCCCATCACTGGTGGGTCCCAAGCAGGGTGATGCTTTGTCCTCCCTGTACGCAGTCTCAGGCAGGTCCTGGCATCTCCATCCTTGCCGGGGTGAGGTTTCGGCTCCATCCCTACCTCCCTGGAAGGCTTTTCCCTCAGCAAGTGCTGCAGGAGCCTTAGCATGATCCTGGCCCCTGTCTCAGCCTCATTCCCAAGTCATTAGCACATCTGGATTAAATAAAACCTGCTCTTATCCCGAAACCATGGAGAGCTTTTCGTCAGCAGATCTTAAAGCACTTGGCAAAAGGAGCAAGGTGAGAGCTGCAAGCGTTCCCAGTCAAGGATTTTCTGACAAAAAAGACCATTTCTGCAAGGCCAACCAGGAAAAAAAGGCAGGTGGGGCAGGTGAAGCCCTGCAATGTCTCCACGGGAAGGGGAGGCTTGTGAGAACGTGCTTAACATCATGTCTGGATGCTCCATAAAAACCCATCGATGCAGGAGCCGAGCTGCATTTCCGTGTTGCTCAAGCCTGGATGCAACGCCAGGGTAGACCTTGCCTGGAAGTGCTTGGAGGTATCAGAGAGGCCACGGGGCATATACAAGGGCCGTGATGTATTTAGCATATAGTAGGTAGCACCTTGCATTTAGCCTGTAGCACCTTGCATTTAGCACATTGCATACAGCATGTAGCACACTGCATATAGCAGGGGCTGCTTAGCTCAAGGCTCTTAGAAGCAAATCCAGGACCTGTAACACAAGTCCTCATTTCAGAAAAGGGGAGCGACATCCCCAACCGGAACCCTACAGCATCCCTAAGCTTTTTTGGCGGCCTGCTAATAATAACAAGGGATTACTTGTTGCAGCAAGGGAATTTGGGGTAAATACCCCCAAACTGAGCTCTGACATATGGGGGAGCTTCGGAAATGCTCGGGGACAGCCAGGGACCAGCCATGATTTAATGCATGAGGGTTTCTGTGGAGAAATGAAGCCTGGAATCTGCACCCCGAAGATGCTTATTAGCTTGGAAAGGTACAAGGCAAGGGGAAGATCCTTGTCTGTGTCAAAGCTTTTTTTAAAAGAGCTCTGGATTCAAACTGGCAGCTCTAAACCGCTACAAAACGCAGCTGGTGGGAAGAGAAAAATTGGGCTAATTGGGGAAGGGCAATTAGCACGGTTAGGAGGATTTTCAGAAGGGGCTTCAGCCACCTGCATGGCCTGGATTTACCCAAAGAGCAAAGCAGGGGCTTCACGGAAATGCAGAATTCATGGAAATAGTAGGAAAGGATTTAAAAAAAGAGGTGACCCTAAGCTGAATGCAAGATTTGCAAGGGAAAAGCGTGAGTAGAAAAGGATGGAGGGAGCACGGGATGGCTTTCCAGGTCAGTGCCGAGCATTCACAGGTGAATTAGAGCAGGTTTTGCTCCCACGTGGCACAGAGGATGCTCCTCCTTTCCCCTCGTCCCCCACCCCCAGCATGCAACCTCCCACCAAACCCCTCTTTTCTTTAAATGAGCTCAGCAGAGATGCGAGCAGGTGGCTCCCATCACCCCGGCAAAAAGCCGTATGTTGTTATTTTCCTGCGGAAAGGAGAAAAAGGAGCTTTTCCAGGCTTGCAAAGAGGAGCTGCCCCAGGGGTTGCTGGCAAGCTGGGAAAATCCCTGCAAGGAAAAGCCTTGGGGGCTCCCTGGGAATGGAGAGGGGGGAGAAATTCAGCTTGCTGATAAAAATTATAACTGTAAAGGGATTTTTCCAAGCTGTTTTTTGGCTTGGAGAAGTGACATGGGGATATCCCTAAGGGCAGGTCCCTGCAAAGCCCGGTCCCAGCAAACCGGCCCTTTTGGGGCAAAGCCCAGAAAACCCATAAGCAGCTTCAAGTAAGGAGCTACACTTGAATTTTCCCCCTTTTTTCCCATCAGAGGAGGTGCTGGGGAGGGAATACAGAAGCTAAAGCAAACCGCTCAGATAAGGACCATAGAAATATCTTGCCGAGATCAAAACTCGACATATTTAGCCCTCCCTTTCATGTTTGCAAAACACAGCTCTGATTTTACACGGCTGTAAAACAAACCCCGATGAACATTTTATGGGAACATATTTCAGGCGACAAGCTGAGCGCTGGCTAATCAGCCAGCCCTGATTTTGGCGATGCCAAAAAGCCATCACCCTGCTTGCAGATGGGGCTTCCCAGCTTTCCAAAACCTCGGGGGGGGCCCTGGGGCTACAGCTCCATCATTATCCGTGGTCCAGCCGCTCGCCTCCTCCGCATGCCCTCATTTTTTCATCTTGACGGCTCCTTAACCCACTTAGCCCTGCCCTAGGCTGCTTTTTCTGGCCAAGGTAAGAGATTGAGCTCTTTATAAGGAAAAAAGCTGTATTACAAGGGGTGATGCTTCTCAGAGGGATGTATAACACATCAGGAAAGATCCAGCCGACCTACCGCGCAGTGAGGAAGTAAGCGGTTTCGTTCGGGTAAATAAAAGGGCTTTTCATTACGAGGTGATGGATGGAAAACCCCAAAATGCTCCCACGAAGGCACAGATGTTTTGCAGGATGGGAAGTGTTTCTGATGGATTCCCTGTGTTCTTCTCTGTGCCAGCAGCAGGACCTTGCTGCTCCTCCTGGATGCGGCAGTGATGGGGGCAGCTGCCCGCCGAGCCGGCACCGTGTGATATATAAGGTGACAATAAAAATCGGCGAGATTCCCCCCCCAAATGTCTTTGGAGACATATGGCCAGACGCCAAAGGCGAACACACTTGTAGGGAAGAGCAGTGGGAGTTTGCATGTTGGGCACGTGCCCCCCTGCATCTTCCCAGGCGACGTGGCCAGATCCTGCTCGAAACGTCAGGAGACAAGCACCAGGATGGGAAGGGGATGGACCTCTGCAGGCATGTCCTCCCTTGCCGCCACAACGCCGGCAGCTCCAGCCAAGGATGCCGTCAGCCACGGAAAAGCCATCTGCCCACCAAATTTCGGGAGCAGTGCTCGGCCTCCGCAGCCTCATGCTGCCCAGAGCAAAGGGAGGCATCAGGGCAGGCGCAAAAAACAGGCTTTTTGCAATGATTTTTAGCTGTTTGCCGAAAAAGCAGAGAGTAAACTGGCTTTTTTGGGACAGTATTTCTCTGCCGAGGGCTAGGAGATACTTAAAGCAGCTGATCCTCAGGATATGGGAAAGCAGCAATGTCCCAGCGTGGTTTTAAGAGCCAAAACCCAGCTCGTGGATGTCTAAACCCAAGCGCTGCCCATCGAACCTGCCCACCAGACCCTACCGAACGCCGGGATCCTCCTCCCACATCGCTTTATAACCCACAAACCCTCCCCTGGCCACCAGCTTCCTCTAGACCCACTGCAAAACAACTTTGACCTCCCCCCCCCAGAATACACATTTCAAACGAAGATTTATCCATACCCACTCGCCCGCTCTCACAAATCAGCCACAGAAGCCCGATCACCCAATTTGCAGCGATAAAAAATAGGAGAAAGGGAGGAAAAATGATCCACGCGCCAGTGACGGACAGCTTGCCGCTGGGGAAAAGCTGGGGGGACGCGTTGTTCCTTGAAAATTATCTCCCCGCAACCTTAAAACCGTGGCGGAGGTGGAGAGGAGATCCAGGTGGAAGGCAGAACTGGATTTGGCACAAGTTTCCCCCACCCTGAGCCACGTAGGTTTTATTATTGACCGCGTGTTTGGCAGCACGATGCCCGTGGGATGCTCGGGATGCACGGAGCAAACCGGGGAAGAGGTAAAAGAGCAGCAGCCGCAGCCCGGCAGCACATAAAACCCATCAGGGAGATGGCAAAAGAGGGATGCAGGAGATGCACGATGCCTTCCCAACCCTGATTCAGCCGAATTCAAGCCAGGCTCTGGTTAAGCTCAGCGGTCCGTGGTCCCCCAAGGGATGATTTTGGAGCTGCTCGCGATGCCGGGAAAGAATCGACTCCTTTGTGTCAACCTCTCCCCGCTCAACCCCGCAGAACACGGCCGTCGCTCCCCCTCCCTGCGCCCTGCAGCAGCTGACGGCGGCTTTCCGGAGAGGAAAAAGTACATTATAAATTTAAAAAAAAAAAAAAGGAGATATCGAGCAAGCTCTGCTCGTCCCTGCATCGCCCAGTGCTTGGCAAAGCCTCTCAGTCTCCAGAGAGCAGCCAGGTCTCGCTGTGCTCATTAAAGAGTGGCCACCTGAGACCCCACAGTGGGTGATTTGGGCCGGGGAAGGGGGGGGGAACGGACACGTGGGGAAAAGGGGGAAAGAAAGAAAAGGGAGATTGCCTTCAAATGCACAAGAAATTAAATTGCATGGCTCCCCCCCAGCCTCCGGGACACGAAGAGGGGAAAGTTTCCTGCCCTGTTAATTTTCATTTCCTGGGACCCCCACTTTGGGGCGATGGGGGGCGGGGGATTTTATTAAAACCTCTGCAGAGCAAAGCGGGGAGTCAAGATGTTAATTTAGGAGCTCAGCCAGCTGCAACCCCTGCCCCGGGATGGCAGGAATTTGGGGGGCTGCTTCTCCCTCCTGGGTACCCCTCCCTCCCATCTGTAGGGTTTGGGGCAGCCCCTGCATGCCCAAAGGGCAAGGTGGGCTGGGGTGCCCCTGGATGCTGCGACCTCCCCCAAAAAGCTGTAGGTCACGGGGGTCCCCAGGGCACAGACCCCCCTGTACGGAGCGAGTGGAGCCGACACTGGGATTTGCAGCCGGAGCCCCTCTACGGAGCAGCAGGGAAGGGGGATACAGGACCCCTGCAGTGATGCTGGCTCAGGGGTGAAGGATGAGCATCCCCCCCCCCCCCCCCATTTTCTCACCCTGGTCCCCAGCACCAGCACCCAATTACCGAGTCCGAAGCAGGTGCCTTATTAACGACTCTCTTATTAATGGCTGCCCCATTACCGGGTCCAACACCAGTACCCTATTAATGGTTGAAAACCAGTTCCCCGTTCGGGGGGGTGCCCCATTCAAACAGGGTGCCTACCCCCTACCCTCCAGAGCACCCCCCATCACCCCCCAAAGCCTCGGAAAGGGGGGGGGGTGCGGAGCGGAGCCCAGAACCACCGCATGCTTCCCGGGGTGCAAGTGGGCACCCCCCATTATTTCAGCAGCTGGGGTGGGGGTGTCCCCTGTCCCCGGGGCGCGGGGGGGGGAAGATGACACTCACCCAGTACCAGGTCGAGGAGGTCCCAGAGCAGCAGGCAGAGGAGCAGGGGGCTCATCGTCCGCATGATGCCCGCGGGGGGGGCAGCCCCATGGGGCTCACCGGTGCCCCTACCCGGAGGGGCAGGCGGGCATCACAGCGACTTTGGGGAGGGTGGGGGGGTTGGAAGGAAAGGCTCAGCCCGGTTCCGTATCCCACCCCCCCACCCCCCCTCCCAAAAAAAAAAAAGCTCCTCGGTCCGCACCCGCCGCGCTGCCGCCCTAAGCCGATTTATTGCAGCGGGAGCGGAGTGAGCTGGCGGCTGCCCGCCCCCCCCCTCCCCGGTCGTTCCCCCCCCCTCCCCTCCCCTCCCCAATCCCGGCGGCTGAGCCCGCCCCGGTCCGGCCCCCGGGAGGTGCTGGAGGGGGCGGGAGCAGTTGTACGGGGCTGCGGGGGGCAGCGCGCTGTATATGGGGGGGTGATGCAGGAGGGGGTGCAGGATGGAGAAGGGGGTGTACGGGGAGGGGGGGGCAGGGTGGGTTGCGCGGTATGGGGGGGCGTGGTGTATGGGGGGGTGATGGGGTGCGGGAGGAGGTGGGCGGTGTGTGTGTGGGGGTGCAGGAAGGGGTGCGAGGCGTTTTGGAGGGTGCAGGAGGGGGAGAGCGGTTTTTGGGGGGTGCACAGGAAGGCTGGGGGGGCAGGGGGGGCACGGTCCGGGACGGGGGGGGCATAGGAAGGGTGCTGGGTGCAGGCAGGGATGTGGGGTGCAGGCAGGGGGGCAGGGGGCAGGAGGGAGAGGGATGCAGGCAGGGATGTGGGGTACAGGCAGGAGGGGAAGGGATGCAGGCAGGGATGTGGGGTGCAGGCAGGGGGTAGGATGCAGGCAGGGATGTGGGGTACAGGCAGGAGGGGAAGGGATGCAGGCAGGGATGCGGGGTGCAGGCGGGAGGGCAGGATGCAGGCGCAGGGAGCCAGAGGGAGCCCTGGGACAGCAGTTTCCATCTCACCCCACTTCCTTCAGCAATCCCCCTCTCCTTGCAGCCCCCAGCAGCAGGATCCAGCCCCAGAGCTGTTCGGTTCCCCCCAAAATCACATGCCAGCCAGGGATGTATATCCCTCCATGGTCCTGCTTTGCAGATGACCTTGTTTTCTTCCAACTCCCCAGATTTAATTAGTTCCCGGACGTAGGGGAAGATGCGAATATTATTTAGGAAGAGCCCAGGTAGGGAGCGGGATGGCCTGGGGCTTGCAGACAGCCATGGCTGAAGAAGAGATTAGGGGGCCAGAGGAAGATTCTCCTCGAGGTTGGAGGCCTCTTTCTGTCGCTATTCCACCTTAGAAGCAACACTTCCCCAAAACACACCTCTTCTTGCAAAATCAACTTTTTTGCAATTGCTCTTGATTTTTTTCCAGTCCTGTGCGGTCACCCTGTCTCCCCAATGCCTTTTCTTACAGCCCTCAAGCCCAGCTTAACCCTACCGCTTCCCAAAATCACACAAATGCCCATCATTTCCAGCAGCACAAAGCCAGCCCCATGTAAAAAAAACAAAACAGCATCCTCTTTTGGGGCTTATATTTGCAAAAAAAGCATCAGGGCAAAAGGTTTCCCTGGGATGGGATGGGGATGGGAAACAGTCCCTGTACTGAGACTTCGGCACAACCAGTGCCACCAGTCTGATGAAAATCGGTGGGTTATGGCTCGTTTCTTAAATAACCACCCTGAAAGTAATCAGGCTCTGCATAGATCAGCGAAAAAAAAAAAAAATTAAATAAAATCAATCAACTGCTGAAATTCCTTTGAGTGAGCTGGATTTTCTCTCCCTTCTCCCTCTGCCTTTCATCCGCTGGGAAAAGGCACAGTTTGTTCTTGCATGGAGATGTCTGGAAATCACATCTCTCTTTATTTGATCGTGGATTTGATAGACCCCCCCTGAGAGACATCGCCTTTTCTTTACTCTCCTGGGAATATAATTGACAGGGGTAAGAAGAACCGGCGCTCGCGGGGCCATATCCCAGCAAACCCAGCGGACCCTAAAAAAGCTTCAGCCTAACTAGCCGGCCCCGAGGTAAAACTGAGTTCAGCCAAGCCAAGCGCGCTGCTGTTGTTTTAAAGCCGGTCTGCTGGGTTAACAGCCCGTGCTCGACCCAAATGGTGCTGTCAGCTTCTGTAAGTGCCGCTGCTCCGAGATGCCTCCGCTGAGATGTGTTTTTTTCCTTTTCTTGCTTTGGCGTGCTGAGTTGCAAACCCCCGGCTCCATCACTCACCATCCCCTTTTTCACTCCCAACCTAAACAAGCTGGAATATTACTATTTTGCTTTGGAGGTGCACGGAGCAATTTTTTTCCACTCTCGGATACAGTAACCCGTAGGTAAGGTGCATAAAGAGGTGAAGATTTTAGGCTGGGAAGCAGAGAAGGGTTGTCCAGAGAAGAAGGAGGTTTAATAGCTGCACTCTGAGATATCTCCTGCAAAATAAAAATTAAAATAATTAAAAAAAAAAATCCCATGCCTTTTCAACCTGAATTTTAGCCCCTCACAGTTCCAGCTTTGCCGTTTAGCTACACAACCTTCCCCCAGAGCAAAAGGGATGACCCGGTGGGAGAAGCATAAACTAAATATCCCGAAACATTTAGAGCAGGACTTGTTTACCCATGGCAAAGTGTCTTTGGCAGCCTCCAGATTTAGTATTTGAGCGCAGGGAAACGCAGAGAGAAGCACGCAGGCCATCAGCCGGATCCCAGGACATTGAAGGAGACAGTAAGTGATGTAAATTGTTGGAAAAAAATATTGCCGTTTGTATTGGGTGTCTGGCTTGGTTGGGTTTCGCCTGGGTTTTAATTTCGTGTGAATACAGCGGCTGGTAAAAGCTACTCGGTTGACAGCCCCAGGGGCTTCAGTCCCCTGGAAAGGCATGAAATGAGCCGAGCCGATGGGGAGTGATGCTCCTTTCCTGGCTAAATGAAGCCATCCGGACTGTGAGGGGGGTTATTCCATACTTTTTTAATAAATAAGGGTTTTCCCACAGTCGCACTCCATTGCCAAAGGCTGGACCGCTTCCTCCAGGCATCACGCCCTAAAAAGTAATCATTATTTTGGGATGGAGCTGTTGTCCTCCTGTCCTTCCCATCCTCGTGGGGGATGGATCCAGCCTGGAAAACTAGGTCCAAAGCCTCATGCCCGACATCCTTTGGGAGCAGCTTAAATCCAGGGCAGAGTATTGCAGGCAAGTCTCCTCCATCTGTCCTCGGTGACCCTGATTTGGCACAAAAAAAGGCTCCAAAAGGTAAAATTTCTCAGCTCCTCTCTCCTGACCCTTCCAGAAGAAGCCCGAGTACTAATTAGCCGAGTAATAATGTGGCGACAATGCGATTCCTCATTAGCTTTTGAGAGATTCCCAGCTACATGACTGATATGCATCTACAAGAAAATTAACTTGGGTGCGAGGGCTCCGTAATCAAGATTAATGAGGAAACAGGGAAAGAGCAGCACGTGGCTCCCCCCTGCCCTTCGCTGAGCACCTCCCAAAATGGGGCAAATCCCAAACTGGAGGGATGCCTCTCAGCAGAGCGAGTTGGTGGAGAAAGTCCCCATTAAGCCTGGAATAACCCAATTTTTCCCCGTAAGCAGGAAATCTCTATGTAACGCATTCAGGTTCTTAACTAGTCCCTAATGCCCGGCTCCTGCACCACCCCTAGTGCTGGAAAATGTTTGCTCAGAGCTGAAATAAGAAGTTAACTTGTGCAATACAGGGTGACACAGAGAGCGCTCATCTCTGGTCCTCCATCTGCAAAACGTCGTTGATTATGAGCTAAAGCGACATCGATTCATCCCAAGAGCATCAACACCCCTTGGCGACCCAGCGCCCGGTCTTGGCCACATCTTGCAGTCCTATTGCAAAACTGTCGGAGGGAGAGGAGATATTTCCCATGTTGCCTGGAGAGCAAAACCTCTCCTTCTCCCATCCGCTTTCCTGTTATCGAAGCCATGGCATGAGGCGTAATTAGCCACAGATCATTCCCATTATCTTTATCCTTGGCTAATTACCCCATGGGAAAACATACCCCTCTACAATGTTCCCAAATCCCCATTCACCCCTCTTTGCATCCCTCCATGGCTTGAAACCTGGGGCAAAATTAAATCAAGTCACAGGCGCCCAACTTCAAATAATCCACTTTTCTCCTCACAAGCAGCTTTCCATCAAAAATAGAAACACCAGCAGTAAAAAGCAAAAAAGCCATCATTGTGGGATGACCCAACATGCCTCATTTAACCCAAAACATTTTCCTGCGCCGCAGTAGCCTGAGGTCTGGCTTTTCCCACCCACAACATCCATTCTTCTACAATAAAACCCCATTGTAAAATGAAAGAACCGTGTTTCCAAAATGCAGCTTTTCTGGCATTCCTACCAGAAGTTTTTCTTAGCAAAGCAGCTGGAGCCAAAGCGCTGTTTCCCTCGTTAAAAAATCTCATGTTATTTATTTTTAGCGTATCATTGAGTGCTGAATGCCCTCGACCGAGCCTGCTCCGGCCAGGTAATGTGAAGCATCCAAGCCCTGTGATACAGGAGGGAATTAAAGCAATTTTTTCAATGCTCTTCTCCTCTTTTGACAAGCTGAGCGGTGGAAAACCACGAGGAGCAAAAGAGCATCATCTTGTTAGCAAGGGGCTTTTCATAGCACGCATGCTGTAATTAATAAACTATAATTAATATGCTCTGGCATCGACACAGAAGGGCAGGAGCAAACCCCAGAGCCCCTGAACCCACAGCCTAAATGTGCATAAATGTGCTTTTATGCTCAGATCTCTCAAAATGAAGGTATTTTTCGACCCAGCCTCTTGCTTCAGCTCCACCACTCATTGACTAATTCCCAGGGCTGGTGTTTGGGGCCATAATTATTCCATTATTATTTATAATAATAATTATAAATCCATGCTGGTGGCTAACACATTTCAAAAGTCCTTATTTCATTCATCTAGGCACCAAAATGGGATCCTATAGCTAAATATATGGTCACACGAGAGGGAGAAACATCCCTTCTGTATGGGCAAAATTCAGAATATAAGTCCCCATGTGTTCAGCCTTGTCCTTCCTCCAAGACCGTAAGTCAATTTTAAGGCTGGATTTGCTGTTTTGCACCAAAATGAAGATGTGGGGGAGTGAAAAAAACCTTATTTTTTAAAACCACTGCGGTATTTCATGTCTGTAAGTCACTCAGGGAGGGGTTTGGGGCTTCAATGTCATGTTTTTAGAAAAATGGGGAGTATTTTGAAAGGATTAGCGTGGCCTTTCTCTCCCTCTCCACAAATGGAGAGTTTCAGTTTTTCAGCTGAAAAGAACATTTTGTTACAGAAATCCCTTCACTTCTGCCTTAAAAAGAACCAAAATTGAAACATTTCAGCTGCCTTTGAGACCAAACATCTCAGCTGCTCACATTTTCCCCCCAAACCCACGATTTGCCAGAAACTTTAATATTTTCTTTCCATCCTAGAATAACCCTGCTCCCCCAAATTTGGCCCCAAAATTATTTGCTGTGTTTGGGGGCTGTGCTTTGCCCAGCGTACCCAATGCTCCAAGTTGGAAGGGAAAAAAAATTGCTTTAACACCAAGCACCACCTGAAATATTTTGCTTTTTTAATAGGATGCTCATCGCCAAAACACCTCGATCAGCCCACAACCCTAAATTCCCTCCAAACACCTCCAAAAAACATCTCCCATCGCTAAATGAATCCTCCTAGGAGCTATATAAATATAAAAGTGCACATGCACAGATATATATATACACATATAAGACGTTCGAGAGGACGTCTTCGCAGCTGTATAAATAGGCTGATGACAGCCACGGGATGGATATAAATAAGATTAAAAGTTGCAGGCACCCTTTCCCTGGCATTTTTTCCACCTCCTTCCCCACACATCTTGCAGAGGGGACAGAAAATACCGTTCTCCAGCCTCCCGCAAGCCCCATTTTTGCACTAAAACGATGCTGTTTGCACACAGATGGGTTAAACAGCCTCAAAACCTGCTCTGGACCAGCCTCATGGCTTTTATTTTGCTTAGGATGCTGGGGATTACATCCATTCTCATCCTCACCAAACTAATTGCCACCAAACAATGCTAGAGATAGACAAAAATGCTCCTTTTTATCCCCTTTTCCCCCAATAATCTCAGTTCCAAAAAACCCCAATCAGGCCCCCTCAGCCTTGAAAATGGGTTAAAAAAAATATTAAGCAACAATTTTAGGATCTTTTTCTGATGCTGGCAGCCATGCCGAACGCTCGTTTCAGCTTTTTCCCTCTGTGGGATGGGTAGAAAAAAAGAAAATCGCTATAAAAATGAGCAAGTGGAGAAATCAGGCCAGCGAGTGGCCATCGCCCACCTCCCACATCGTCCCTCCACGGCTGGGACAAAGGGACAGGGGACCACACTGTGGGGTGATCCCCAAAACCCTACTGGCTTTTGGTGCATCTCAACCCTACAGTGGCCAACGGCTGGGGCACGGCACAGATGTCACTGTGGCCTGGCCATCCCGTTGGCTCCATCCCTCTTTCAGCCCTTGCAAATTTGGGGCAAGCCCTCTCTCAGCACAAGCTGGGTTTCCCTTGTAGTGACCAAACCCAGAGCAACACCATCTGCTCCATCAACAGGTTGGAAGAAAACCACCCCAAAAGCTCAGAGTTTTGCAAAAAGAGCTGGCATGCATCCCTTCCAGTGAACAAATAACGGGAGGTTTGCAATGGAGCATCACCCTGGCAAATGAATAGCAGGGGGTTTGCAATGCAGCATCACCTTGGCGAACAAATAACGGGGGTTTGCAATGGAGCATCCCTCCTTGAACAACTAATGGGGAGTTTGAAACAGAGCATCCCTCCATTGAACAAATGATGGGGGTTTGCAAGGAGCGCCCCCAGAAAAAAAATAACGGGGGGGTTGCGATGGAGCATCCCCCCAGCAAACAAGTAACGGGGGGGTTGCAAAGGAGCATCCCTCTGTTGAACAAATAATGGGGGGTTTGCAAAGGAGCATCACCTCAATGAACAAATAACAGGGGGGTTGCAGTGGAGCATCACCTTGACAAAGAAATAACGGCGAGTTTGCAGTGGAGCATCCTCTCAGCAAACAAATAACAGGGGTTTGCAATGGAGCATCCCTCCATTGAACAAATAATGAGGGGCTTGCAATGGGGCATCACCTCAGTGAACAAATAATGGGGGGTTTGCAATGGAACATCCCCCCGGTGAACAAATAACGCGGTGTTCACCAGCAATATCTGACACAAGGAGTGAGGAGAGGGAGGGAATACCCCCCTGAGCCAAGCTCGTTGCCGTCTTTAGCGGCTGGAACAAATCCGAAGTGTCGACCGAGACCGTGTTAAGCATTCAGGGAGACAAATGCCAGGCTTGGGAATAAAGATCGGCTGCTCCCGTTTATTTCCATAAGGCAATAATAACCCGCGCCTTCGCTTTATGAAGTCGAATTTGTTACGGCGGATGAGCTGTAAAAAATTGTGGAGTTGGCGGGGGGTAGGGGGGGAGAAAAAAATAGAAGCTATAAATAAATTTGTAATTTTAACATGCATTACCATGTAATTGAGAGTGTAAAGGATGGAGCTGGTGCTGGGTTGGAGCTACCTACAGCCTCCCATGGGGTTTTTTGGCCGAGCTACGAGCCTCTTGGGATGGATCCTGTTCGAGTCTGATGGTGGTTTTGGCAGGGCATGGAGGAGCCCAGAAAAGAGCAGGAAAAGGGATAAATAATATTTCCCGGTTGCAACAAGGCACAGTGAGTGATTAGCAAGAAAGAAGAGCCAAACAGTCGAGCCTCAAAGCTCCTGCACTGATGAGGAAGGTGGATTTGGGATTTAAACATAAATATCTATAATGTGGGGGCTGAGGAATAATTGCAAATTTATCCTTGATATGCATTAAGGGCTCCAGGGGAGCAGTCTGCACTCAGATGGGTGCCAGGGGATTGATTTCTGCTTGGGAAGAAGGGCTTGAAGCGATGGCATGGGGCTGTTGGGGATAAAATGGGACCAGGACACGGATGCAGCATCCTTTGGGATGAAGGCATTGCAGGGAGGAGGGATGGTGGGTCCCAAGTTTTTGCAAAACCCCAGGCTGGTTCTGCAGAGCTGGCACTTGGCAGCTGTTAAACAAAAATAAATCTGCTCGTCTCAATGGTCAGGGCCACTTTCATGGTGGAAATTTTTGGTGCACAGCCAGAAAAACCCAGCACTGAACCTCAAGCAGCAACAGAAGACAGACACCCACAGACAGAGGGACAACTGTCTTTTAAAAGCAGAGGGCAGCTCCCCCCTGGCTCAGGGCTGCTGCACATGGCCATAAGGCACTGGGATTTTAATATAATTTGCTAAAATATATTTCAGGATCATCTCCCCCATTGCGGCTTTGCTTACAGGACCGCACTTTGGGGCGGCTCGCTTTGCAAATGGGGCGAGCGGCAACTTGGGGAGCACATGGTCCTCCCTCCCTCCACACTGTCCACCTTCCTACTACTTATTTTTTTCCAGTATTTTATAGAGCCTTTTTCCCTTCGGGTAGCAATGATGCCAGGGTCAGCAGAACCCAGCCCCGCTACCATCTCAGGCACGGAGATCTCTGTTATTTATTTACCAATGCCCGTCGTTATCGCTCGACTGCAAAAGGCTGTCAGGTCTTTTTTGTGTCTGGTGCCTTGCTCAATCATGCCTGAGCTTGCTTGTATTTCAGGAGACTGATCCGGGACTTATCCAACACAGATTGGGAGTTGATGGGATGTTAATAGGACAACATGTATATTTTTTTGCATGGAAATGTCACTTAATAAAAGGGCTAAGTCTTGGGGAATAAGGTGGGTTCGTACCCTGAGTGGTGTTTCCTCCCCAAACGGGGACCGAGGAGGGATGCTGATGGCAGCAGGAGCCTTTCCAGCTCTGCCTACGTCCCCTTTCGACCTCAGATCCTCCACAGATGCCCTAAACCTTGGGAAAAGCTAAGCCTGGGAAGGCAGGGCTCACCGGGACCTAGCCAAATGCGATGAGACAGGTCCCCTCCAGCCCTCGCCCGTCTCCCTGGCATGGCAGGCGCGGGGGGGGGGTGGCTGGCTCCTACCTCTCCCCTCCCCATTTCCCTGCCAGTAGCAAGGCAAATACATCCCCGATACATTTGCAGAGGGATTTCCACGGCGGAGGGGCTCATCTCAAGGCAATCCTGGCTGGCACTGGGGCGAGCGGCTTTTCAACACTTCTCATTGCCCAATTCCACGGGAGCAAACAGCAGCCGACGTCTGTTTAAACAGAGATGCCGTCGGGTGCATCGCCTGGCTGTTTACACTCCTGCAAAAGCAATATCACCCAAGCCTCTCTCAGCTGTCATCTCTTTTCACATCTCATCCTTGCCTTCTAAATTCTCTTTGCATCCCCTATTACAAAGTTTGCTTCCCTTTTCAGTACATCTCCTAGCACCCATAACCTGAAGGGATTGCCCCAGTCACCCAGCCTAACCTTTCCCAGGGGGAAAATTGCATCCAACAAATTCACTGCAATTCCTATGCACCTCTGCTCCAAGTCACCCTCCGTATTAAAACCACCGGGACAGACCTACACCAGCTGCATCGTCCAGACCTTTCTCCTGCTCACTCACTTCCAGCATCCCTATACCTGCTTTGCTTCCACACAGCTTTACCTCCCCAGCCCATAAATCTGCAGGTCTGAAGCAACTATAAATTTTTTACCTATTGTCAAGGGAGCTCTTACAATGTCTGTATCACCTTGGGCACATAAGATGTTTCGTGGAGCGGGAAACATCCATCCATCTCAGAAGAAAGCGTGTGTTTTCTGCTCTAGATGCTGACTTTAAGCACTGTCCATCACCCAGCAGGAAATATAGATAACAGGCAACACACGCCGATGCAAACAGGTGAAATTCGGGCACCAGGGAAATTTTCAGCCAAGTTTTCCATTTATTTCCACACATTTGAGTCCTCTTTCCAAAGGTGTAAATGGGATTTGCTTGTTTGCATGCTTTCCCCCCCCAGCAGCAATGTATTTGCTTTCTGCCTTGGAAGAAAGGTGGATTATACAAGCTCTCCCTTGCATAATCTCTCCAAGCAGCTGGGTAAGCAAGCACTATTGCAAGCAGGAGAGCAAAAAAGCCCTCAGTTTTGGCCCAAATTGAAGACATGTAGGTTGATTCCTCGACATCTAGATAAGCAAGACAAGCCCATGATGGGGCTTGTAGCATCGCTTTAGTGCATGCCTTCCCAGTTGTGAGGGATGGGTGAGGGGAAGGGAAAGGATGCTTTTTGGCTCAAAAGCCTCAAGACAGGGGTTTTGAGACAACTGACCGAGCTGGCCCCAAATTTCAGATTTTGGGCACAAGGAGGGATAAGAAGCAGTCACACAAGATGGATTTCCTTAGGGGAAATGGATTAAAACAAGTTCTCCAACAATCCTGCTTGGGACCTGCTAAATACCTCCTGGGATGGCTCATTGCTTACTGAGACTGAAGCAAAAATGAAAATAAAAGTAAGATTTTTGGGGCAAGCCCAAGGGGACTCAGTGGTTCATTGCTGCCGCACCAGAATATAGGAATTTCTGCCAAATTTGGGAAAAAAAAAAACAACAAACCATCCTCCCACCCCAGGGGCTGCCCATTGTCTTTGCCCGCGGCAGATGCAAAAGCAGCCGGAGGATGAGCTCAGATGGAAAGCATCCGTGTGGCAGGCGTCAAAAATTCAGCGAGATGAATCACGCTGTGATCTCCAAGAGCATCTCGTCACCGCAGGTGCTCTCCTTCTTCATTAAGACCATGTTAAGCAACGCATTTTGAGCACAGCACAGGTCTTTTGAGCTTAAAAACATGACCCCGAGTGCTTTCCGCACCACCCATCTACACCTGCTCCGACTCCAGATGACTACTTTGGGAGCACCGGGGATGGTTTCGCTGCTCAAGGTTTAGTGAAAAGGGGGAAATTAGGGAGAAAAAGCAAGATCCTTACTCCTCAAGCACCCCTGCCTATTTTACCTTCAATATTTTTTAACATACTCCTCTGTGGTGGGTTTCCCCCTCCTCCCATCACTGCTTCACCTCCCAGCATCGCAGGCGAGATGTAGCAATGCGGCTTGTGTATCCTACTAAAAGATATTTAATAAATATGCAAATCACTCCCCGCATCTCCTCGGGCAGGTGAGGTGCGTGAATAGGCTGTAGTTAAGTATTAAATCCATCCACCGCCAAGTACCTGGAGAAGAGCAGAATAAACCAGAGCTGAAGTTTGCATGGAAACAGGGTAAAGGAATGCATCTGACGGCAGCAGGGAAGCTTTGCTCATTGAAAAACAAATTCAATACACCGTACTATAGCACCCACCGGTCCAGATTTAAGTGAGCTGGAAGAAAAAAGAGCTAAAACCACAGCATATAGTCTCATTATGGATCAGATGCGTGAAAACTTCCTTTTATCAAGTGAAGTTTTCCCTATTGGGTTTTTGTAGTATTTCTCAGTCCCTGACTCCTCTTCCAGGACCACCAGCGCCCAATTTCTCATCTTTACCCTATTCTGTATTTCCCAGGCCCGTAATACACTTCCTACCAGGCTCTCCTCTTGGATAAATAAGTCCAATCTTCATGATCGCTCTTCAGAGACGAGTTTTGCCGAGGCAGGCAGACTTTATAAATGCTTCCCCCAAGGAATAAATCACTATTTTTCCCCCAGGCTAGCCAAAATAAATACAACACTGAGCAAACCTCACGATTGGAACAGGCAGGCAAGTTCGTGTCAGTGTCTTATCAGTCCATGCTCTTGAGCACACTGTGGTTTTCCCCTATTTCTCACCCCAAAACTCCCAGACCCAAGGAAAGTTGTCATCCATGTAGACGGCAGGAATAGGAACGCAGCTCAGATTTGAAACCAGACCATCAGTTTACAGGGTTATCCCATACAACATTAAAACCAGTTACCATGCTCGGTATTTTTGCCCTCTAAACCACTAGATTTGGACAAGGGTTGTAAGAAAACACTTCCACCAATGCCGTGTGAATGCTGGACTTTCTAGCCTGTGAACTTTGCAAGCGTGATCCAAACACCTTTTTATTCCCCCTTTCTTTGAAAGCACCAAGCTTTTCCCTTGCCAGCTACCTGCCTGCATGCAAAACCCTGCCAGATGGGCCGTCGCTGCCTGCAGCCAGCTCCTGCCCATCCCTGCCGGCGCTGGAGAGCAGACCCATGTGGCCATGCTCCTGCCTATAGGAGCTCCTGATCCTATCGGAGCAAACCCTAAAAAACCCCCCACCAAATCCTCTAGAAAATCATAGAGGCAGCGACGCTTTGTACAGGGATGGAAACATGTCCGTGCATTGGGGCTAGCAGCGATTTGGAAGAAGCCACATTCTGCATCACATGGGGTGAGGAGCCTAAAAATGACCTCAAAAAAGAGCCAGACCTTTCAAGAGAGAAAGAACAATGCTGTCAAGACAGGAGGTGTTTGGTCAATTGGATGCACAACTCAGCATCAGCTCAAGTTGTGCTGCTGGCAGCCAAATATTGCAAGTGAAAACGTATAGAGCTGACCTTAAATGATGCAAAAGAGCAGCCAGGGCCCGTGCATCTCCCCCACCAACTGGAGGAACAAGCAGTATTTTTTTTTTTTCCAGAGCAAAAGAAAAAAGTTATTTTTCATAAAAATTGTTTCCAAAAAAATGTAATGAATAATGATTTTGGCTCTGCTTCGAGGTTTCGCTCCTCCGCTGGCCCCGGTGAAATGGGAGCAGGAGCACCATATTCCCCGGTGCTTTTGAGCAAACCCAGCAATAATAAATCAAAGCCAACCACTGCAACCTCCCATGAAGCAACGAGAAGGCAGAAGGGAAAGAGCACGACCCATCTCACGCGGGGAAAAAGCCAAGAGGGGATGGGAGCCAGTTGTTTTGCTTGAGCTCGAGGCGATAGCCAAGAGAGAATTCTGCTTTTTAAGGTTTTTTTGAGCCTTTCAGAGGAGACCTTGCCCTCCTCGAGCAGTTTTACAGCAAGCATCATGCTCAGCACCTATCTCAATTCTGGGCACATCCACAACCCTGCCCGGCACACGACTATTTTCTTTGGAGACCCGACCTTGGTCTGTAATGGGCAGTTTTACGAGGAGGAAAAGCACCTTGAGGAATTTGCAGAAAACTGACTTTTAGCAAGGAGGTATCTCACTTTCCTTTTGCTTTCTCTATTTATGAGCTCTTTGGAGATTTGGCTAGACATCTGCTCGCAAAGGGGCAGCTTTTGGGGATGTTGCAACATGATGGCGAACAAAGAGTCACCGGCAACATCTGACCCAGATCCTTTCTCCTCCTTTACACCAGCAACGTGATCCCTTCAAAATAAACCTTCTCTCAAGAGGATTTCCAGCTAAAGAAGTAGCAGGGGGGGAAATGTAACTATGGCTGGAAGAGGTGAGGATGAAAGACAGAGCAAAAAGCAAGAGAGAAGCAGTTGAATTTTAATGATATTTACTTTATTTAAAAGAGGGAAAAAAAACCCCAAACCCAAAACCTTGGGCATTTGCATCAAAGTGCCTGGCTGTAACACTGCCAGAAGGCGGTTGGAAAAAGGCCACGAAAGGAGCTACCCCTTTGCATTTCGGTTCCGTGCATGAGTTACGGTGCGATTCCCGAGGACGCTGGGCTTATCGCTCCCGATAAGCCTCTTTTTATAGGTCTGGCAGTGAGATGCGAGAAAGCAGTAATTAAATTTTCATGCAGAAGGAGGTTTCTGCCTTGCACCCGTGTTGGGAGAAGTCAGCATAAAATGTCAGGGTGGGCCAACAACAGGGGGATTGCAATTGTATTCAGGGCAAGGCAATAATACTAGAAAAACGTAACACTTTTCAGCTCAAAAGGCAAGTGCAAACCTGGGAGCACCTTCCCCCCCCCAATATTAATCCACCTGCCACCTTTTTACCCACTAAACATGCACAGATGGCCTGAGAAGTTCACAAGTGGTGCAAACTCAACCTATATATGCAAGCAGAGAGACTTGTAGCTAGGTAGTAAAGCCAACGCATGCCTGGAAATTGGCTTGGGGATGTGGGTACACCCAAAACAACCTTGAAAATGGGTCTGTTTAAGGTTTCCAACCCCTCTAGAGAAGCTACATGGGCAAGCAATGGGACATGGTGGCCTAGATGCTTCAAGAAGCTCTCCCTGTAGTCAACCCACCAAAGCCACTACTTGAATGAGCCTCCACCAATACGTGACACTGCCAAATTTCGTGGGTGACCTCCACTGAGTTACTGTCATGGCTGGTCCAGGTCCAGCCACCCCACGTCCCAGGGGAAATGTCTTTCCCCAAGGCACGAGATGAAAAAGAGTTTGCCAAACACGGCGAGGCCAACATGAGAAGAGCAGCATCTCCTCTCGGGATGAAACCCAACCCTGACAAACGCCCATTAGTTCCAAAGAGATGAAAAGCTGGGGACAAAAAGGGGTAATAAGCTATTTTTAGGTGGAAGATGCCATGTGATGCCCTACTTAGGCATGTGCTTCATCAGCCAGAGGAAAGGACTTGACTCGTGTCTGTTTTATGAGGTCTTTTTCTCCATTCTGCTGAGTGCTTGGCTGTCTCGAAGCTCCAGACTTCCAGTCGTTAGACGCAGTTATCTCTATGCAATTTAATTAAAGTCTAGTGTTTAATGACACAATGTGCTGCTAATTATTTTTCACTCGTTGTCAGGAGGCTTTTTTTTTTAGTGGTTGCAAAGCAAAATTTAATTATGGCAAAGAAAACACAGGGGTACTATCTTGAGGGCTTTTGGAAACAAAGAGCCTTGGGTGGGCAAGTGGAGCATCCAGCTCTGCTCAATGAGGACTAAGAAAAAGAAATATTGTCTGGGGCAAAGCACCACCACATAGAAACAAGAAATCGGGACCCGAGGGACACCCCTGACTTGGTCCACTCTTACTTGGCCAACACTGTCATGGAGAGCCGTGAAAAAGCCAGCATGTGGATGCATCCTAAATTTCCGTGTCATCTTGGAGACATGGTCTATGGAGGTGCCATGCCAAGGCAGCAAGCAGGAGTTTTGGGTAAGGTAGAGCCTATGGGACGCAAGCAGTTTGGGTCACCCCAACTCATAGCATGAAAACAGGAGACAGATGGAGTTTGTTCATTCAGGACGGGGCTCCTTGGATCAACATAGTAAAATACTGACTTATCGCCTTAAAATAGCTTCCCACACAGCAAGTCAAGTCCCTCTTTCAAGCTGTCATTTCTGGGGGGACAATCTGTTTCCATCTCAATCCATTTCTTCTTTCAAACCAAATTATTCCCCCGTTGGAGTCTTCATCATTCGTAGGCTACCAAACACGTTCACTGGCAATTTTAGCACTCTGCAGTTTTGCCTCGTCAGCAGAAGAGGGATTTGGGAATCCTGTTTTCCCCTCCCTGCCTCCAAGCTTTTGTCTGCTGGGAGATTTCCCCTCTTTAAGCCTCAGTTTCCCTGTAAAGTCGAGATAATGACGCACATTTATTTTGCAAATTGCTTTGATCTCTACTGTTGAAGGGTGTTCTGCAAGACTTAATTACATGTGTCACCACCAGCCTTTGCTGCACACATTAAAGTCTCTTAAGCTGCCTAGTAATGCAGAGGAGATCTGTGCAGAGAGAATTAAATGTGCAATATGCTCATCCGAGAGCAGAGTTTTGCAGTTTTGAAGAGGGCTGGTGAAGTTTCGCAGCTGATAAGTAGCTTTGAGAAACTCCCCGCCATTTTTGCATATATTATTAGGGTTTTTCCCTTCGATATTAAAATATATCTGTTCGGCACCGCACTTAAGAGTTGGCAGTGGGTCTAGAAGCAAGAGTTTCTTTTAGCAAAACACAGGCAGATCCCATTTTGCTGCAAATAAGCCCAACTTTTGAAAGTTAAATCCCCACTGGAAATTGTTATTTTCTTGAGATCTTTGAAACGCCTACATGCTCAAATGGCACAAGCTGCACATGGTGACACCCAATAATTACGGCTAGTCAAAACATGGAATTTCAATCCCAGGAGAAATTCTGACATCCTGAAATTTGCGGGTTTCTTCCAGCTGACAGAGGAGATATCATTGCAAAACTGCCCACGGATGTGTGGGGGGGTTCTGTTTTGGAGCAGCATCTCCAGAAAAGTCTGCGTGATGTTCCAGAACACTTTTTGCAGAGCTTTAATATTTTGTTAGCGCATGACGTGATAGTGGTTGAGACATTAGAAGTGCTGCAAAAGCATAAAATATTCATTAAATACCCCCAAACCTGGATGATTGAGGGGAAGACCCTGCAACAAGTCAAGCTGGATGATGCATTTCCCCAGCAGCGCGACCTTGACAAGATGAATATTTAAAAGACATCCAAGATCATTTGCATCCTTCTGCCCACGACTTTCCTCCTCATCAGCCATCTGCTACCCTTGAAGGGCTCATGCTCTTTGGGGGAAGGTTTAGTTTCCAAGGCTGGAAACAGCTAGAGGAGCTGGAATGAGAGCAGCAAAAAGTCCAGGAGGAATTTGGAGGTCAAGGATGGAGCCAACCCAGTGTGCTCCAAACACCCTTTTCCTAAGGGCTTGCTGCAGCCTTTGCATGCACAATTGCAAAGACAAAGAGAAAAGGAGGAAAAAGGCCCAAAATGCAAAAAAAAAAAGGGGGGGGGGGAATGAGGAAGGGAGGAGAAGAGCAAAATGCTTCCCAGGGAAAAGAATCCCATCCCCAGTTCCCACCAGCATGGCAGTGGGCAGGTTAGCAAGCAGCGGTGGCAAAGGCTGGGCAAGAGCCGCCGGTGCAATTATTTTGAGGAGAGGAGTGTGGCTTGAGAAACTCATTGCCATCCTTTGTGGATCTTTAATGAACCTTTAAACACGCCAAAAAAAAAAAAAAATAAAACAAAGAGGAAGGGAAGTGAAAAGCTCTCATTAAGGCTTTTGGCAGATCTGATTAGTGGTTTTAGAGCCCTAAACAACCGTTTAATTGGTAAATCTTCCGGCAGCCAAGGAAAAGAAAGGGCCGGGCACAAAAGCGGAGTGTTTCCTCTGTGTTGTTGGAGAACTGCTCCCTTCCTTCCTGGGGAGAGGGCAGGGCTGGGCGATGGCACTGCCAAGAAAAATCCAATATCCAGAAGAAACTCACCTCTTCATCCTTTAATCCTGCTCTCTCCATAAGCGTTGCATCAACTTTGCATTTCTCCATCTCGCCCAGCTGAGATGCTTCATATTGCCATAATAGAAAGGGCATCGAGCTGCAAGCAGGGACCCTACCTAAAAGCAGATTTTTAGTGCTTGGGGGTAATTTGGGCTGATGCTAAAGGCTGTGGCCACATCCCCAGCCACATCTGCAAACGACCGATCACGGCTCATTTCATGTCTTGTTTCCAGCCCTGAGAAACTTCACAATAAAGTAAAATAATAAAAAACCCAAAGAGAAATAACCAACCCACAGCCCTGTGGGCTGGGAGGATGGTCAGCACAAAGCCATCCTTCTGCCCATCTCCATTTGGAGATCACTGGCGCCTTTCTTCTCCTCTTAAGCTTTGGTAACCCGGAGAAAGCAAACTTCTCCAAGGCAGCTGAGCAAATCCCTCGTGCTGTGAGTCATCTGGCAACCCAATTTAGCTGCTCTCCCCCACGCCCACTGTGTACCCCAGAACACGGTGAGCTCGCCCCATTTCTCTATGACTCAGGATTGCTCCATGTTTCGACGCTCCCTTTGCAACTCAACTTTGCTGGCAGCAAAAGCAAAAAAAAAGGCAGCAGCATGAAAGCCAGGGTGGTGGTTTTCTTCCCTGGAAAAGTGGGGTTTGCAAGGGTGTTCCCTGTCCCCCACTGCCTCCCCCCAAAATCACTGCAAGGCTGCAACAGCATCCCATGCAGAGGGAACCCTTGTGGTGGGGTTTTCACGCTGCCTCCCACACAGCTCAAGCACTGCCAGCTTTGACCTTTTATTTCCCCGATTCATCATCCTCTTTGCTATTTCAGCTTCGTTTCACCATCTCCATCCTTCACAACCCTATTCCCAGCTCAGGCTGTGCCTCCCTGCGAAAAAGATGCTGTCGTAGCAATTAAAGTCATCTTTAGATTGGATGCTGCTTGCGCCAGCACCACTAAACCCGGGTACCCACAGGTTTGCTGCTGGACCGCGGCCGACGGGAGCAGCAGCAAAGCACCGCAGCTGAGCATCACTCTGTCTTCCTACTCCTCCGCTTGCCCTGGAAATATTTCCATGCAAACTGTGCTCCAGGGAATTTGGGAACCCCAGCCCCTCCCCACCTCCTGTGACTTCAGTGGCTTGCTGCCTGCCTTCGCTGGAGTCCGTAACGTTGCACCAGGGATTAATTTGGCCTTGTGCCTTCATTTCCATCCTTGGCCTTGAACGTCCTTTGAGCTCCTCTTAAAAAGAGATTGATTAATATGAAATTACTCAAAATCCTTTTAGCCAGTGCCAGTTTTGACACCGAGAAGGAAAGGCTAGGATGACAGTGCCCAAGTCAAACATTTGCCAAATTAATTCCTCTGCTAGAAATTGTTTCGGATTTTGAGTATTTTTTTAAAAATCCATCATCCAGTAATTCTCTAATTAGCTCGGCATTGCTTGAGTGAGGACACACCAGTCTGATTTATGAGGAGAGAAAATATTTTAGGTAAATGCCTTTTTACGCGCATCCCAACACGAAAGGGAAGAAAAAAACCCAACTGGGTGCAGGACACCTCTGAAACCTAAGAAATGCCTCTTAAACTGCATGAGAGCACGGAGTTAGACGGAATTTGGTCTTGGGTATCTGAAGGCAGGCAGGGATGGGGTGCAGGCAGGATGGGCAGCAGTGCCGGTGCCTGCTGGCTTCTGGCCACAGCCTTGGGAAATCGCATTAGGGCCGTCGCTGCTGCGCCACTGCTTCTCCGCAGAACTGCTGCTAATGCATTAATGCTCCATTTAGGATCAGGGCCCATCGATCCCTCATCTCCAAATAACTAATTCAAGCCCTGGGTTAATATAATTTCTCTACACTTGGAAATCTTCCTGTTACTGGCAGTGCTCTGCACCCCCATCCATGTGATGAACGTATCAGGGCTCATCACCCTCTCTCCCCTCCGGGTCTGCATCGCTGCCCTGTACTCCTGGCAGAGCATCATCGCTGCCAGGGGTTTGACGCTGCAAAATCGAAACCTCAAAACCCAGAGAGCCCAAACCACAGCTCCTGAGGATGCTGACTCAGCGGGACACCTCTTCCCTGCAATGCTTGCTCTCAATTTTGCTCAGGTTAATTAAAGGAGGGAGAAGATCCTGTCTTTGGTGGTCTCAAATTTACAGTAACATAAGAACCACCATTGCCCCAGCACAAATTAGTTGCTTTGCTCTTGCAAAACCCAAAAAACCCCCAAATTTCCTGCAAAACTTCTCCCCCTCCTGCGTTTCCACGTTGGCACTGTTAACCCTACCCCTTGTCCCGGCTTTGCTGGGGACTGATTGGGATGGATCATTCCATGCCAACCCTACCCCACAACATGCACTAAATTGGCAGAAATCTCCCCAAAACTCTTGCTTGCAGCATCCCTGCTGCTCGCTGCATGCCGAGGAGCTTCCCACTCCCCCAGCAATTCCTTTTCACTGGTGGGTGAAGCTGTTCCCACCTTATCAAGCACTTTGGCACACAAGGTATTATATAACCCCACGATATTAAGATTTTTTCAGCCCTCATAGGATGCCTATAAATGAAGAAAAGAGGGGAGGTGGAAATAATCCCATTGCAACCTGGTGATGGATATATCTACCCCCTGCACCCACGTGTAGCTAAAACTCCCTGGAAGAAGAGAAAGGGGATCCATGCTTGGTTTGAATTCAGCCCAGCATCTAAAAAAAAAAAAAAAAAGCCCCCCGGGATTTCAGTGCCATGGACCAGGTAAGGAGCAGCCCCCCAAAACTCTGCAACCTTGGGGTTGGCTGCCTTTCTGCTCCCCAAGGTAGAATGCCCACCCCGCTCAGGAGCTGAATCTGATGATGAGCACAGAAAAAAACCCCTCCCCATCCCTTCGAAATCCTTCTTCCAGAGTCAAAAAGCCACTCTTCGAACCCCAAAAGCCTCTTTCTGAACCCCAAACCACCCCAAACGTTGGCATGCAAGTTGGTGGAGAGGCCACAAGAGAGAATGGGTGGATTTGGGGGAGAAAAGCAGATGGATTTGGCCTTGGGGAGGGTAAGGGGAGCTGGGAGGAGGATCCTAAGGAAAGCTTCGAAGGTAAATTCTGCATAAATTAGGGCTGAGCCGAACCAAGGCCGCAGGGACACGTTCAGATATTGCTCTGCAGCGTGTGCCTTCATCCCGGACAGCAAAATTGCATTTATCTTGCCCCTCCTCTTTGCATTTCTTTGGGATTCATTAATTTGAGGTTGAAATCCGTAAATGGCCTTTTTCTCCCCCCCCGACCCTTCCTGTCTCTTCCTAAAGCACTTTAATTTCCCAACAAGATTTATTCTGGCTACTTTCACTCCTGTTAGTGATGATCCTGGGTCAGGAATTGTCGCCAGAGGATTTGTTCTCCTTTCATTGCTCCGCAAGCACAATGGGCAAAAGGGGCTGGTAGAGGCAAAGAAATCCTTCAGCCTTTAAAAAAAAATCCCATCTTTCCACAAATTCCCAATGCTGCCCCACCACCGAGACCTCGGAGGTGATTGCAGTCATCCACCACACAACGATTTTCCCAATTTTCCCCCAATATCTGCTTTTGCATATTATTTCTGGTGATGGAAGAGCAGAAAAAGCTGCTACTGGTGGCAATTTGGGGTAAAAATTCACATTTTAAAGGCAAAATGTTAAGGCAAAGAGGGGGTTCAAACACAGGCAGGCCTGGAAAATCCTATTAATAGAGACTCAACCTTGTCTTTAATGGCATTGAAAAAAAAAAGGATGTGGAAAAAACATATAGGTGACAGAGAGAAATTAGTTGGGGGGGTGTAAGTGTTGTGTATTCCCCAAATTTTGGGATAAACTTGTCCCCATGTCATGAAATGCCACTGGTTTCTGCTTCCTAAAGCCCAGCTTTGCCTTGGGAGGATGGGACTGGGGGAGCGGTTTCTCTGCAGGATATTGATAAATGCTACTGCCCTGAATCAGAGGTGGAATATTTTTTATTTTTTTATATATATATATATATATATATGTATATATGAATAAAATCTCCAAAAGGCTGAAAGCTTTTTAAAAAAAAAAAAAAAATCTATTCAATCAATGCATCTCACTGCAGCTTTAAGCATTTCATGTTTCCCTTCTCCCTCCTGCCCTTTTTTTTTTTTTAATTTTTCCAAGGAAAAAGACCCTGCATTTTAAACACAGGTGCCTGGGGAAAAAAAAAAAAAAATCCTTAAATGGATTTTTTTTCTTTTTTCCCCAAGTTTGAAACCCCCCTCCCTTGACCTTTAGCCTTCATCACCCCCATGCTCTACCTCTTCTTCCCCCTGCAGCCGCCAGGGTGATGCTGAGCCCATTAAGGAAGCCATAGGCTGTAAATCATCCCATTTCCAGCCCGCTGAAACGCCTGGTCAGAAAACAGGGAAGACTGATGGAAGTCTTATTTAAACATTTTGGAAGTCATTTGGGGGCATTTAAGTCTTTCTTCATTTGCTGCCGGTCCCTCTCCGGCAAGCCGAGGGCCTGAAAGGAAGACAGATAACCGAAATAAAGCTTCTAATTGGCACCTTTTTCCCTGTCTTTGGCCAATTTCGAGGCTTAATCATGATGAATAAGAAGGAGACAAGGGCTGAGCGGGTGCCGGGGCATAGGAGGAAGCAGCAGGACAGGAGCATCCCCCCTCCATCCTAATTTTCCCCCCATTTCCATTAGCGCCTGCTGCCTTTTATCTGCCATGTTGCAGTGGGGACGCTGCATTTCGCTCCCAGTCGCTATCTCCCGGGGAAGGCAATATCTCGCTGGGTGGGAGCCGAAGCCTGCAAGCGCCTTTACAGACTAAAAATCCTTTTTTTTTTTTTCATTATTTTTAACAAGGTTTGGGAGATTCAGCCAAGCAAGCCCCAGGCAGGACGTGGCAACAGGCTCCATCTGCAGTCTTGATATCACCCAAAATCCCAAAGTGCCCATCCCACCTTGGGATATTTTGGTGCTTTGGGATGGTTTTGATGGGAAAAATGCAATGTGCCACTATTTCCTGGGAACTAAACTTCATACAACCAATTGTCCGCATGGATTCAGGGTGGATTTCCTAAAAATAAGCCTTTCTGCAAGCTCGCGGCAGCCTCCTCCAATGCATGGCAGCACCCTGTGCCTGCTTGCAAACCACAGCTGGATTTATGAATATTCAGGTTATTTTGGCTATTTCCAGGCAAGAGAATGCAACGCTTTCCTAGCATCCTTGCAAAGGAGCCCGGCATCCCGCAGCAACATCCCAAGAATGGGGAAGAGGCAGCATGCTAAGTATTTTGGGACTAAAAACCAGAAAATCAGGGCCAAAAGCTGCAGGAGCTCTTTCACCTAAAAAATCCCATCTGCTGGGTTTGGTCTCAATTCCCCAGTGATGAGCTGAGGTAGGGATGTGATTTTGGGGTCAAGCATCACACTTGGTCCCCGGGCTGGTCCCCAAAACCCCTTCCTCTGAGCATGATGTGCCCTTGGATGGCTTTGGTTGCCCCCCTCTTCTTTTCCTACAACATGCCATTGCTTGATTCATGGAGATTTGCATTGATTTTGCCATAAAACATGAATTCTGCTTGGGGGGGGGGCAGGATGATGGGGGGGGACGACACCCAACAAACCAACATTGATCTGCTGCTTAATTTGGTGCCGAGCTTTGAGAGCCCATAACAGCTCACCCCAGGACTTAGGCTGAGATTGCAAGAGCTCAGCCTTTTTTTTTTTTTTTTTTTGGCCTTTTAAAATTATTTTTTATGAAAGTTACTGCTGTGTTTGGGAGCTCCCATCTCTGCTGGCCGTGCAATGGTTTGGAGGTTTTTTTGCATATCTCCCACCACAGGCACCAAAGGGGCATTTCAGAGCCCTTTTGTCCCAAAAAGCATCATTCAGGGTCTTATTTCAGGCTCAGCCACCCCAGTAACCTGATTTTTACTGGGATCTGGTGGTCCCTCCGCTCTCCAGTAGTCTTAGGAGGAGCACAGCTTAATCCAACATCCATCCACATTGGCCAAATTGTGCAAGAACCAACATTTTTGGACAATGCAAGAAAATGCCCATTTTCCCTCCCTATTCCCCCACATGCTGCTACAGAACACGGTACAAAAAAACTATGTAAAATATTACAAAATCAGTCAATTTTGGTCTGCTATGGGTGGCCGCAGCACCTGGTGTAAGTCCCCCCAGTTCCCATTGATTGCCAAGGAGCAACACCAGTTTACACCCGCTGGGGTAATTGCCCCTCTATATTTGCTGCTTGTCTTTGGCAGATCACACAGTCCATCAATAAATATCGATAAATCCCAAATCAATAATAAACCAAAGTGGGCATTGGGCCCAAGAAGAGGAACAGAAACTTGCTTTTATTTAATTTTGGATAGCGATGCTATGGACCAAAGTTGTTCTTGATGGTGCAAACCCACCTGGGAGCTGCTCCCCAAGCAAAGGCAAAGTACAAACCAAAAAAATGTGAATTTATCTCATAAAAAAAAAAAAAAAAAAAAAAAGAGGGCTGGGCACAGAGGAAAAAAGGCTTAGGAGCTGGTTATCTTTTCTCCAGGGAGGATTTTTCCACCTTCCCCTTGCAGGGTGACCTGTATTGCTATAAATTCCTTAGGGTACCTGTAATCTCCTGCGTGCAGCAGGCAGCACAAAGAAATCCAGGGGTTTTTTTTTTGAACGATGAGCAACACCTATCCCAGGCAGATAACTGCCAAGTTCAGAAACTCACGCCCCGTGAACGTGAAAATTGGATTTCGCTGATGTACTCAAAGAAAAAAAGAAAAAAAAAAAATCAAAGAAAAACCCAGATTTCCCTGTCTCTCTGGAGGAAGACTCCTCCGAAAGCATCAGTTTAGGCTTTTCTGAAACATCAGCTTATGTATTTCAAAACCAAATTTAAACCCAAATGCTTCAAAGTGGGGGAAATAAATAAATAAAGTGTTTAGGTTTTGAAAAAAAAGATGAAACAAAACATTTTGCTCTCTCTGGACCTTTCTTCCCCAAACAGGATTCTGGCAAAACCAGCAGCATTTTTGCAGTGTATGGGGATTTTTTTTTTTTTTAATAGATTATAATTCAATTGACATGTCTCCTGTTAGATGCACCAACCCTCTGCCACCTTCATGGAAGTCTGTCTCCAAGGCTGGATTTGACACAAATTGCCTGGGGACGCAAATGCATCTTTACGAACCAGCTCCTTGATTTTGCAAGTTGTAATTCTAATGTATTAATGCACCCAAGTGATGCTTTTTAGAAATGGGACCTTCTCGCAGCACCTGCATGAAGCAGGGGTGGGTCCAATGATGGGGACAAGCTCTGTCCCTTGATTTTTGGTCTGACTCCATGCCACCCAACACTGGCCTCAGTGCTGTCCACCACCAATAAATATAGTTTTGGCATGAGATACGGTATTTCTCCTGCTAGCAGATGCCTATTTCCCAGCCTGTCAGGTGCAAATGAGATCTTCGTCGCAACCTTCTCCATGAGCATCTTCTGGTGAAATGTCATTGCCTTAGAAACAGGCACTGTGCTGCTGTGACAGCAGCATTTCTCCTCGTAGAGAGTCCCACACTCCTCTTCAGCTGCCAGTATTCACAGCTGGAGTAGCTCCACTGGGTCCCACAACCACCCCAGCATTGGCACTGGTGTCCTCCAAACACTTGGGGACAACCCCGAACTCTTCTAGCTTTGACCAACTGGGCTCCTCCGTGACCTGGGCTTTGGGGACAGGACACCACCACACCACAGGGTCCTTTGTGGGAGGGGAACTGCTAAATTTTCCATGGTCCAAAGGCAATATTTCCATCAAATATCCCCAGGAGATACCAAGATGTGCGTCTTGGCCATGCTCCTCATCTTGAGCAACTCCACGCGCGCAACAGAGACGTGCAACTGCTTTTTGCTGCATGCCCGTGGCCGCGCAGCACCAGCTTTCCTATGGGGCCAATTATTTCAGGGCGAGCAAGCAGAAGAGTCCTCCTGAAATGTTGATTGCAAAATCAATAGGCGTTTCATTTTAATTGAATTTCTGAGCTGGGCGGGAAAGCCAGAACTGTTTCCACCTCTCTTCTTGCATGGGGGCTGCAATATAGACAGACAAACAGACCATCCCATCATAGTTAGATGAGCCAACAACTCAGGTCAATCCAGTCTCTGGTGAGCCTAGCAGCCTGGGGACTTGGGGGCAAGACGCTTTCATCAACAAGAATAGCTTGGAATCACCCAAATCTCACTTTTTTTCTCCTGCCCCATTCAAACCATCATGAAAATCTCACTTTTCTTCTCCTCCCTATCCAAACCACATACTCTTGCTGTTGCTACCAGCCTCAAGTGCATCCAGAGGGTCCAGGTGCTGACTGCAAGAAAAGAGAGAGCTGGGGCAACCCACGAGTTGCAATTTATTTTTCTAAGACAGAAGGATGGGGATTCCACAATGCAATGGATGCACTGTGACCCAGAAGGCTCCAGCCAGTGGTATATCCCTTAAATAACCATCATTGCTGGCTCTTGGCTCCAAAAGTTTCCAAGGAAATAGTCCTGCCTTTAGCCCTTGGTTACGCCAAAGAGGTTTTAGGAGGGATGCATTTTTGCTTTCCTTGTACAATTCCTGCAAAGCATCCACCGGCATGCCTAAACATCATTGCTGAAGATATTACTGACTAAACCCCCTAATTTTCCTGCCTGCATCTGCCTTTGCGGACTGGCATGCAAAATTTTAGATGCACAAAGCGGATCGATACCAGCTCGTTCGACTGCCCGTGTTAATTTGCAATTTGGATGCAGAAACTGCTCGCGAGTCGGCAAAATAAAGAAGCAGAAAGCAGGTGGGGAGCAGCCCCTGGTACTTCGAGGGTTTTGGGAGGGGCTGGAGAGATGTGCACTGCTGCCAGGGAAGATGAGCAAGACCCCAACCAAACCCAACCTTAATTCGGGCTCTGGATTTAGCAAGAGCTGTTAAATGCCCCCGTATTTTGCAGGAAGGCGACACAGCTCTGCATCCCTCCATCCCTGCTCCAATACCCAAGGAAAACCAACGAGGAAAACTCAGGACAAAGCAGCATTGGACCACTGCAGGCAAAAATGTTGTGCAAATCCCCCTTTTGCTGTACTTTTTGCGTTCCCCACAGCACCAAATCCCAGGTGCTGGTGCAAAGCAGCTGCTCAATAGCAATTTTGGATGAATATATATCACCCAAAGGGATATCATCCAATATCATCCTGCCTCTCTCCTCTTCCCAGGGCAAACGCACTTCATCAGCACCTGCAAAAAGGATGATTTGGGGGTTTTTTTTTGCACCTCCAACCCCACAGTCCCCATTAAGTCTTCCCAAAGCAAACCAATTTGCACAGCAGAGGTGGCCCGTTTGGAAAAGCCAAATATCCACCCTCAGGCTTATAAAGCAATTAGAAGATGCAGAGAAGTGAAAGGAGGCAAAAAGACCCAAAAATAAGGTTTAAAAACTCCACTGGCCTAGTGATGGGCTTGAGCTAGTCCTCATCCCTGTTCCCAGTTACTCCTATAAAGGGTTATTTGTGGTCCATGTCCCCAGGAGCACAGCTTTTGGGGCAGCCCCACACACCTCACCCCAATTTCTTTTTCCCCCTTTATTTTAGAGATTTGACCAATTCACAAATTGCTTCATCACTTCAAAAACCCATTTTTTTTTCAGCAAATTTGCCAAAAATTCACAAATTCAACTGCTCCTGGGTATGAGAGATGCCAGGGAAATCACTGCTGCTGCCAACTGCCAAGGTAGGTGACCCCAAAACTCAAATCGTCGGATTTTCTTGCTTCATGGCCAATTTGAAGGTATTTTGGAGCTCGAGTCCCCAAGGGATGCTCAGTGAGAATGAATCTTAAACCAGGTCCCCCAGACATACCAAGTCCAAAGGGACTCATGCACGGAGGTGCCTTGGAAAGGGTCCCCCATCCCCATGGGTACAGCAATAGGCAGAGCCCATCCCTGCTGCAAAACTGCTTCACACCCCCCCCCCCCCCAAAATAATATAATGACATTATAATTATAAGTTAATTAAAGCAGAAGAGATCAAAGCCACTTTAGACAGATTAATGATACGATGAGTGCCAGAAATTTTCCCCGGTTTATGCATCAACCGCATCGCCAGTGCCTTTTTCCAGGCTCTGGTGCTTTTGTGGGGGTCGGGCAGCTCTTTCATTCCCTGCCCGATCCCCCCCCTTTTTTCCTTGCCTCTCTTGATGGATGAAGGATTTGAAGTCCTAACAGCTGCGGGGATTTGTGTGGGGAAGAGAGGCGACATTCAAAGGATTATCAAGTGAAAAAATCAACTCGCTTTAAAAAAAAAAAAAAAAAAATTAAAAAAAAATGAGATGGTTGGAGAAATTGCAGGCATACGTGGAGAGATGCATGTATATATGTATTTATATATTTATTTTTATATATATTTAGCTACATGTTTTATATCTTTTTTTATATGTATATATACAAATAGAGAGGGGCCAAAATAAAACCACCAGGAAGGGCAATTTCAGGAATAAGCCAGCATCCTACAAACTGGGGGGAAATGGGGTAATTTTAGGGATGCTGAGTGCAGCAGCATGCAACAAAAAAAGGGCATTTTCCAGCTTTCAGCTCCTCCCCCTTGTTTCTCTCTCTTGGCTGAAGATGATGGTTTTCTCCTCCTTTTTCTCCCCATGGGATGCTCTTCCCTGTGTTGGGGTGGTGCATGTACCCAGGGGACCATGGGGGGAGAATTGGGGGGAGGGGGTAATATCTCTCTAAAAAAAAAAAAAAAACAACAAAACTCATTTTCTCTCTGCCATTGCCTCCAAGGACTGTATTTCCACAGGGAAAAGCAAACTCAAGCCCAGATAAAAAAGGAAAAAAACCAATCTTTATAAACACCCCTGAATTGGCAGCCCAAATTCACATTTGCTGGCAAAGGAGAAAAATTCAGCCTGAATTTTGGAATACCAAAGCAGAGCTAGAAAAATGCTCCAGCACCCTGCAAAAATGCCTCAGAGGGGGAGAAAGACCAGCAAAACCCCCTCTAGAAATATTCGTACCCTTGTCCCCGAAGGACATCCCTCCATCATGGGATGAGCAATGACGGCTGTGGGAAGCCAACTTCAGTAATTGCTGTCTCTAAATGTCTACAGGCAGGGGCCTGACCAGGCAGCAAAAACTTGATGGCAGGTTAGCCGTCTTTCACTGAGGTCATTTAAAAGAAGAAAATGGCATTTACATGTGATTTTAACTAAAAACTCATTCAGACGTGTCAGTTAAATTGGCTTTCTGGGAATTTCTTCCTCTTCGGTGAAAGCAGATTGAGTCCTAGTGCTTCTGTAATAACTCCTCAAATCCAGTTACATGTTTTAGCTGTTTTACTTGTCCCCCAACCTCGAAATAGACCAAAATACATAAATCATAACTTTTGAACCACTTACCAGTGGTTAATCTTGCAGATTTAATTCTGTTTCAAGGATGCTGTCGAGACGGGGGCTGAGCGACAGCCCAGGGGTTTTCAACGTGACCACGTGCCTTGATCAGCGTCATCATAAATCACTGCAAGCCATTCATTATCCCCCCAAATATTGTGAGCAAATATGATGTCACCTCCACGCACCTGTCAATCACACCTACATAATCAGGACAGTTGATTGACGGGTCGGGATAAGAGAGTAAATAGATACACTGCAGATAGCACTTCCTACTCATAAAGTGTTTTTTTTAATATAAAAGAGAAAAATAACACAACGGTTTTAAGATGCGGGAAACAGGGAAATAGCTTATTTGGTGCCATCTCCCTCCCAAAGCTGCTCCATGTCCCTCTCCACCCAAAAACCAGCCGGCTTTCAGCAATGAGTTGGGTCGAGGGACAATTTTCTCATCGGGGATGGGAAATCCTCTGAGCTGCTCTTCTGCAAGTGGCTTTTCATCAGTGCATCCAAATAACAACCGGTGAAACAACTCCGAAGTGTTATAGGGGATTTAGAGGCGCACTATGGCCCATCACCATCAAGCCTTTAAATATGCAAAGATGCATCATCTATAGGCAGCTGGTGGCAATGGACAGGCTCCAAGGGATGGGGACAAGCATCATCCCAACATCTCCTGAGCGCCAAGCCCTCCCTCCCAGCTCTTAACCCCTAGAAACCATCATCAGGAGGAAGACTACCCAAAAAAACATGCACATCCAGCTCTGCCTCGCACAGTTCTCCACTGCTGGGTCGCAAAGCAGCTGGAAGGACCCACAAAAGCAGCAATTGCAAATATTTTTTGCGATTGCAAACGCTTTGCATGGGGACATCACGTGAACGCGATGCAACAGCATCCTTCTGGAGGAACAGCAGCTGCTGATGTGCCAACTCCAGCCTGAGGCCCAGAAATCAGGACCGAGGGGCTGGATGAAACCACGGGGTTGAATACAGCACATCCTCACTCTGCAGTTACAGTGTAGCTGTTTCAGAAACCAAGAATAAAACACAAAACTCCCAGATCTTGGTGGTCCTCTGTTACCAACAATTAGCTGGGAAATCTTCCAGGAAAGCAAGTCACCTTTGCAATGATATTAAATAGCTTTTTTTTTTTTTTTTAAAGGTCAGGACAGAGCAGGTTTGGGGTTCAGCCTTCTCCACCTGTCCAAACTTGGACATTAAGTCTTTTTTATTCAATATATACCCAATGCAGATAAATCCAACTTGTTGAACTTGCATTACCCAAACGCACATCTGAGAGATGGGACTGTTGTGGTCCTCAATGCTCAGCATCCTTCTCTCCACCTGAATGATGTTCTTGTGTTGGGGCTTCACTTGAATCCCCGGTACAAGCCAGTCTGGAAGCAGAACGAGCCTCTAAGGCCCCAGGTTTTGTTGCATCCCATCCTCAAAGCTCAACCTTGGGGGTACTGGAGGGGTTTTCCTCATGTCGAAACACTTGGGGACTTTGAGCTGACATTTCCCCTGTGTGGAAAAGCCGGAGAGTGGCAGATCCTCCCCACAAAAAAACCCCAACAAACCAAGGAATTAACGGCTGTCGCGCAGATCATATTTTATATTTGTGCTCAGATAAACACGGATTTTGGCTCCCTGCCCAGGCCAGCAAAAGCTTTTATCTCCTGAGAAACACCAGGGACCGAGTGAACTTTAAAAAAAAAAAAAAAAAAAAAAGCATCATTTCCCACCTCCTCCTGCCATCTCCCTCCTCCAGCTGGGGAACGTTGTTGTTTCTTTCTCTGTAGCAAGTTCATTGCTGAAAAATACCATTTTTTCCAGCTCCCCCCCCCCCCCCCCCCCCAATTCCTCATGCTAATTTATGGAAATCAAATGACGCCTCTTCCCAGCCAGGGATAATAAAGGAGAGGTATTAAAAAAAGGAGGAAACACAGCAAAGGGGGGGCTGTAAATACTAACTGTTCTATAAGGAGAAGGCGGTTTATTTTCTTGTTAAAGGGAAGGTTTTGTTTAATTAAATCTGCTTGTTCTCTGCTTTTAAATGAGCTCTGAGCCTTCATTATTGGGCGGGGGGAGGATGCTCTGATGTGCCTTCCTTCCCCAGGGACCATGGCTGCAAGGGAGAAGGGGGGACATGCCGGCCAGATCCTGTTTGCCCCAAGTGCACTGATGCACGGGTGAGCACCCATATGTGAAAGGGGCTGAATTGGGTGCAAGTTCGATGAAGAAGCATTTTTTGCTGGGAAATTCAAGCACTGCACACGCTTAAGCATCATATTTCCCAAACACGCCACTTTTGGACCTCATGCTAGGATGCGAATGTGCCCGAGGACCTCTCAGAAAGAAGCACAAAGCCAAATCCAGCCAGGAATTGGAGAAAAAGCTCCTTTGCCAGTAAATCTGGGGAGATGCAGCCCATGAAAAGCTGGAGGTGCTCCAGAGAGCCCCATTTACACGTCTCGGTTGCTGCATCTCCGCTCAACCCAGCATCACCACCACAGATGATGGTCCCTCCCCTCTCATCCTCCTCGAGTCTGGATTTTGGGGGTGGTGGGGTGGTGGTTTATACCTTTTATTCTCTTCCAGGTAATTAAATACATGCCACTTGGTGCTGTGAGGCGACGTGTTCCCGCCCCCTCCGATAACATCTCGGATCGTTCAATTCTCATTGCTCCAATAATCCAGATCTAATTTGCCGGGAGCCCGGCGCTGAGTCTTTCAGCACTTCATTAGGGCGCGTGAGCAGCATTTCATTACCACAACCCCCCGCCACCATCCCCAGCAAATTTCCTTTTGGAAAAATCCAAAGTAAAAGCTGAATTTGCAATCCATGCAATCCCTAGGGATTTGGCTGATTTCCCAAATTGATTTTCTGTTGCATGGGGTACAAAGTTTCCGCTACCCAGACCCAAATTTATCTTTTGTGCTCCCCCAGTTCAAGTTCAGTTCAAGCTCATTTTAACTTTTCCCAATGGGTCCAAAAATGAACACGCTTTCATCAGGGTAATTTTTACTTCTTGAAGCTTTATGTGTTCATACGGACCCAGCAATTATTTCTGGAAATATATATTCCCATGGGCCAAGGGACCTCGTTCATAATCCACGTGCAGCTATTCGCCCCCTAATCTATTTGAGCCAGGCTCTGTTGTGCACAGAAAAGGCTGAAAAACATCATTACGAGCATTTTCCTTCAGGAAAAGCTCACCTTTAGTGTTTTTTTGGGTGGAAAACCAGGCAATTACATAGAGGGGGGGAAACCTTAGGGGAGCAGCTGCCCAGATTTGGGAGCATCAGGGAGAATAGAAAGTAAAGTCAGTCCCATATACTAATTGATCATTATGGGGGTTTGGGGAGAAAATTAGGGTGGGTTATTCTGCATATAATCCAATTACAGGGTATCTCCCACATGCCATAGATGCAGCCGATTTAAGGGCTCATGAGGGTGTTGGATAAGACGAGCCTCCGCTCCAGGCTCTTATAGCATCTCTTCTCCGCAGGTGAAAGAACAGACAAGGCAAGGAGAAAGGAAGACAGAGCTATACGAGGGAGGTGGGGAGCGAGCACGAGCGCAGGCTGGAGTTATTTATAGGACGTGATTTTGTGCGGGAGGAGATAGCGATGCCAAAAAGAGATGGTAAAAATAATCCTGGAGACAGGTGCTGCTGCCTTGGGGAGGAGGCTGCTACCAGCGACAGCTTGGGGGAAGTGCAAGGTAAGAAGAAAATGGGGAAAAAAATAATAAAATAATAATAAAAAAAGGTATTTGCATTTCTCTGCGTCATCTCTCACCCAAGCACAGAGAAACCCCATCCTTTGCAGAACTGTTGTGCCACAAAATTGGAGGTTAGACTTTATGAACTTTCCTTCTTGCTATAAAATTGGGGTGCACTGATGCTGCTGGCTCGGGTTTTGGGGAACCAAGAGCTTCCCGAAACCCAGACAGAGGACCTGGTGGAGTATAAGACACAGGGCACAGCTGCCAACTGATTCCCCAGGGAAGGGTAGAGAAAGTAATCCCCCGACCTGACTGCAATTCTCTGCACACTTTGCCCCATGGATGGAAACCCGAGTCCTGAAAACCATTTTCCACAGTCAAGCTTCTGTTAAAAACTGTATTATTAATAAAAAAAAAAAAAAACAAAACAAACTTTAACTTAACCTTCAAAGCTCTTACGCTCTCCATGGGGGCAAAAAAAAAAAAAAAAAAAAAGAAGCAAAACACCTACATTATTTTAAGCAAAAGATCCATTTTGCCTGGTATTCTGCTATCAGCAGCACTCCTGGAGATATTTGTGCCGTGTTATGTGCTGCAGGTTTGACATGGAGAAGGGATCACCCCAGACCCACGTCTGTCCTTCCCCATCCTCACATTGCACGGATGCAGCTGGCACTGAGATGGCTCTCACTTTTATATATATATATAAAAATATATGTATCATATATAAATATATATAAAAATAGGAAAAGCCACCAGAAACAGAGGAGGGGATTAATCACACTGCATGAGGAGGGGGAGAGGCGGCACACACTCCAGCTCTGAAAATAATCGTAATCGGATAATCAAGGCGAGCGCTGGCAGCAAAGTGGCATCTCGACGTCTTGTTATTCCTTCCGCGACCTCCTCCCCTCCCTCCTCTTCCCTTTTTTTCCTGCACGAATCCATCTCCTCGCCCTCTTTTTGGAGCAGCTTTCATCAACTTGTCACCCAGTGACAACAAGCCGGGCTGTGTGTGCAATGCAAAAAACACATCAGTTAGTTAGAAGAGGGGAAAATAAATAAATAAATAAATAAGAATCTAAACCTACCCAAAGCTTGATGCTCCATCCCAGTAACATGAAACCTGGGAAGATATTCCTAAGCTGGCAGTGGTTTTGGCTGGAGGAGCTGATGGTGGCTGCTCACACCCAAGTGAGCAAAGGCAAGAGCGGAAGCAAGCAAGAATATGGGACAAGCCTTGCCACAAGCATGCAAGACACGACAGGCTCGGCTTGCAGAGAAAAGAGAAAGCCAAGCTGGGCTCTAGCACGTGCTGGGATCGAATTAATTTTGTTTACAAAGTAAAAAAATAAACAACAACAAAACAAACCCCACGACAACTTCCTTTTATTTTCCTTTCCCTGTTTTCTGTTGGCCTGGGAAACGCAGAAGGACAAGGCCAGGAGGGATCTCCACTGCACTGGCGGCATGGTCCCGTGCCTTGGCTGACAAGGGAAGGACAAATGAGAGCGTTTAGGCAGTAATTAGGCTGTAATGACCTACTTGGAGGTCGCTACCGTGCAGGAAATAACCTAAGCCGGGACTCCGGCGAAGGGAGCTTGAGTGTACTCGGCAATTTATCAGGTTATTGCTGGCTCGTGGGGAACCAGCAACTGAGTCATTAACCCCATTACGGGCTTCTGCTTCTTACAGATACCTCTTTTAAATGAAAAGCCTTTTTTATAAAACCCAAACCCTCAGTTCCTCCAAACTGGGAGCTGCTGGGCTCCTTTAGCCTCTTACAGCAAAGCAAAGAGGCATCACGACAGGTGCTAGAGGATGCACAGCCACCTTTGCAGAGCCAGCGTGCAAAAAAAAAAAAAAAAACCCCCAAAAACGGGGGTGTGTCTTTAGCCCCAGATTTCCAGCTCTTAGAGGCTTTTCTTCATGCCTGGTGAATGCACCCACCCGCCCAAACGGAGCCTTTGCAATACTTAAGCATCTTCCCATTGCTATATATAGATGCTCTTACTTAGACTGAAGGAATTGACTGTACTTTGGGGGAAAAAAAACTACATCTTTGTCCAAGTTTCATATTTATATACTGCCAAGCTCAGACAATTTTAATGAAGGTTTTGGCACGCCAGCTGAGCTGGAACAAAACCACATGCCATCTCCTCCTCCAATCCCTTTCTGCCAGGTACAGAGCTCACCTGGCTCCAAGAGACCCCCAAACCCAACTGGAGATGCTCAACAGTGCCCTGGATGCTGGTGAGGATGTTGGATGGGATCCCACCCTCCTGTGAAGGAGCTGGAAATAACATGAGCCATCCTACGTGAGGTTTCTAGTAATCCTGGGGAGGTTTTTTGGCAGAGAAGGCTGCAAAGACAAACCCCCACACTGTGGCAGAAGCAAGCATTTCCAAGCCTGGCACCAACAGAGCTTGGTTTCTGCTTTGAATCCAAGTTCAAGATTTTGCTTCCTTCCAGTTGACTTGCTCCTCACAAAGATGCCAGCAGGATACAGGCAGTTTGCAAGCAGTAAGGGGAATGGACCTTTCATGCATTGACTTTTTTGGCCATCCTGGCATCCAACCAAAAGAGAAACCCAAAGTGGGCTTCACCTTCACCACCCGAGATGTCTTTTAGATAGTCGCATCTTGGCCATGAGCTTCATGCCCTTAATAGTCAACCAGAAAGAAAGGACATGTATGAGCAAGAATGCAAAGAAAAAGCATATTAACCCAAGATAACAGCACCCTAAAGGCAGTTATTTCTCTCTGCTGTTCCTTAAGGGAAGGTGCACAACCTGCTCTGGTACCGATATCTTCACTGCAGGTGAAGACCCAAGCAAAGCACATCCTCCTCCCATAGCATCCTGTCTCCCAAAGCTTCAGGCATCGGGTCCGCAGCAGGATTTAACAGAGCGTGGCCATCGGAGATGCTCACAGTGCAGAGCATCCTTAATTACCACTATGCCCCGTTTACTCTCTGGGGTGGTATCATCTTTGCGGCATCACCGCAATGCCTCATCGTAGTGTTAACACGCTGTGACTTACACGACATCTGCTCTGCCACGCTGCCGCACCCCATGCCCGTGTATTAACGCAACCGATCCAGTCCTCAACCTGTCATGACGCCTTAAAATCAACGGTGGGACAACTCCGGGTTGCACAAGGCAGCCTGCAAATGGCGTGAATAATTCATGTGCAAGATGCGGAGAGCGATGCGACATTGCTGGCGCGTGTGGCGGGAATCCCGTGGGGTCCAGCAGCAGCGTCGGAGCAGAACGGGATGAAAAGCAATTGGCAAATAGATCAGTTGCCAAAGAAGAAAGGAAGGAAAAGGTTAAATAATGATAAACAAATAACAATATATAATAAAGCAGGTTTTGTCTTGGGGAAGCATTTGCAGTGGTTCCCAGAGGTGCATCCTCATGTCTGGGCACAATGCTCCAGGATGAGCAAAGCTTTCCCTTCCCACAAGGAAATCACTCTTATTTTTGTAGGGTGATGAGCATTAGGTGCAGCATGGGGGGGGTGGGGGGTGGTGTGCATGCAAAAACAAAACCCCACCCAAAAACCACAAACAAGGGATGCTGCAGCGAGGAGAGACCCAGCACATGATGGGGCAGGACTCCAGGCAGCACAAGCCCCATACTGAGTGATTATTCTCCAAAAATACAACACTTCACCCCGAATGTTTCCTCTCCCCAAACCCATTTAAATCCACATGACACAGAGCAGGTAAAGCAAACAGCTGTGCAGATCCCAGCCACTTGAGACAGGAGGAAAACAGCCTTGAACAGGGGCTTTGCCTTGCACCGCTCGTACTCAAGAGCTTCCCAATTTCATTTTAATTTATTTTCCCCATTTCTTCAGCATATACAACCAGCAGGTTGCATATAAAGTGTCATTAATGACCTCGGCACAGGCAGGGATGGGGTTTGCATCGCAAAAAAGGGATACTTGGGTCCCCCTGAAGCCTCCGACCCCATTAGTGGGTTTATCCCCAAATTACAGAGGATTACTTCTCCCCTTCTTTCCTTCCCAGATGCCAAATAAGAGGTTAAGCAGGAGAGGGAGATGAGCAAGGTCACCCAGGAGCCTATCCAAGTGTTGAACACCAAATCAACGCTCTTGAGCTTGGTTGCACAAAGCTTTTTTGGGATGCTGGGACTTTGGGGCAAAACACAAGCTGGTAGATCATTGTGTTACCCAACTGCATCTTCTTCAGTGCCTGCAACATCATAAAGAAGGTGGTTTCTGCTCTCTGAACACCAGCAAACCTCATTCTGCTGGAAGAAAAGGAAAGGAGAAAGACTTTTGTGGACAAAATCCTGCTGGAGGAGGTAAGCGCATCGCTACCTCTTTGCCATGAGCAGAAATGTCGCCCAATTGGGACAAAAATAACAGGGCTGGGTGTGCAACCAGGAGCCAGCAGCTCCCTGCAGCCTCACCAGGACGTTCATCACTGACACTGCCACCAAGGGAGACCAAAAGGCCACAGACAAGCCATGTCACAGCTTTTGGGGTCATGAAAACCCCGTTGTCACCTGAAGCATCCCTGAGAAGAGGGCAAGCGGTTGCTCCTGAGCCAACAGGTAAACCCACCCTTGCATTAAAAGACCATGAAGGGTGATGGACTTGCATCAGTTAGAGGCATGCCAGCTCCCAGGCGTGTTTCTGCTCATTCCCAATTTCAATTTCCTCCCCTCACCGGCTTCGCTTTCCAAAGCAAATCATTTGCAACTACAAAGCTGCTCCATTTTGACAATTTCAGAACATAAAAACCTATTGCAATCACTCCGAAACGTCTTCAAAGCAGTGCTGCTGTCAGTCAATCACCCTTCCCTGCCTCCACAAAGGCACTCCACAGAAAAAAGGTTCATCCAAAACCACCGACAAAATTTAAGCTGCTCTTCTGTTTCCCAAATCAAAAGATCTTTTATGAAAACTGAACCAGTTATGAGTCTATATTTGAGGGGTTTCTCAGCAGCTCAGCTCAGGGCACGGAGGGAGGAAGGAAGGGGCACAGGAAACATTGGTCCCTGGGGCACCAGGCATGCAGGTGTAAAACAAGCTGCAAGTGGAGCCAGTCACAATCTATTCAATCTCCTTTTTTTTTTTTTTTCCTTTTTTGTATAAAAAATTGTGTTAAGCTAAAATTTGCACAGAATTGGGAAGCCTCCACGCTTGTAATTACTTACTTTAATGTGCTGTTTGACAGCTCTCGTGATTATTTTAGTTTTAAGGCTCCCGGCATCTCATCATCGCATGAGAGGCTCAGGCTTTGGGAAGAGAAATGCCAATTTCTCCCCCTTGTGATTGCACAGAAAACCTTGGGAATCCAACCAAAATGTGCCTGAGCTGGAAGATAAATGAGGAGACCCTCCACGTGTTATGATTCCTCCTCGTTATCTCCGAGCCCAGCTAATTCCCACCAAGCTGCCACTAAACCATTTACCGTGTGAAACAGCGCATCCAAAGGGACTGTTTAGTTCTTTCCCCTCTAACCAGATTAGGCAAAGCAGCTCTTCGGCATGCCGGTAATCCTGGCTGGTGTTCACCGGGGCCGGCACCTCCTGTGCCGAGCCAGCGACCTGTGGTCGAGGACTCACTCCGGTTTCAGAAAGCGATATTTAAGGTTAAGAAAAAAATATGTATCCCCAGCTGTGAGCATCAAAGCCAAAAGGAACTTTGTGATATATTCAATGGAGCACCCCAAACCCTTCCCGAGCTCCCCCAGACCTCAATTTCTCCATCCAAATGGACAGAAGACCAAGCCATGGTGTCCAGCACTTGGGTTCAACCCCTCCAAAGCTCCTTGCAAAACCTTTAATTCCTTATTCCTTTTGCAGAGCACCAGGAAAAGCCCATCAGGGGCCCAGCGCAGTGGAGCAGTATGAAAATAGTCATCTTTTCCCAAATCCCAAAGTATTCAGCCCCGGCAGGATCAGCAACAGTTCCATCTACTGAGATTCCCATTCTCCTGCCCCGGGGGGGTGCAGACCCCCAGATAAAGACATTTTCATATTTAAAAGTCTCCTTTGCCTTGTCTGCACTTTCTCTACTGATAATGAAAATGTATTTACATTGGTGGATTTTAATTTACTGACACGATGCTTCCTTTTCCCCCCTTAAAAGCCTGGTTCTTGCATTCATTTCCTGCCATTGCAATTCAACCTGAGAACTGCGGACATTAGTATAAAACACTTGAACTACAGGTGGGGGGGGGGGAAGCAGACAATAATAGAGGATTGCAAGTTATATGGTACAAGCAAAGGAGCACTGATAGAAATGCTCACGGTCAAGGGTGAGATGAGAAAGGCTGTCTATAAATTAACTCCACCTATGTCTATATATACACCTGTGCTGATCCAGCAGCAAGCAAAGTACATCGTGTTCTGGTGAAATGAAAGAGAAAGGAAGAAAAGAAAAGCATAGGGGGTATAAATGGGATGGAAACAGGTCCGACATTCCTTCACAGCATCTCCCAGTCCCATGGGTTGGTACAAGGATGGGAAATAAGAGTGAGAAAATAGCTATATAATGCAGATTTGCAAAAGCAGCTTTAGCAGATGGAGAGATACTTTGGGCACGAGAGGCAGAAGGTCTCCCAGAGCAATAAAATCACACCCATCCCTGCTAACCTGTGCCTCCTCTGCTTGCACAGCCTAAATCTGGGGGGACAGCACCCCTGGGGGGACAAATATCCAGCCTTGGAGCTGGGAAGCTCCAGCATCATAAAGGCAATTCCCATCTTATCCCCTCTCCGGGCTGGGAGAAGAAAAAGCACCGAAAAGCCAAGTTGTGGCACAACAGAGTGGGAGGTCAATGAAGGACACAGACGATATCAAAAAAGGATGGTTATCCTTTCAGAAAAATAGGTTTTTATCTCAAAATAAAGCCCCTGAGCCAGGCTGCATAGTTTAGATGTGTTCGGTGGCAGGTCCCCAGTTTACCCAGTTCCTCCCAACTCACACACCAGCATCCTGCCATTCAATATACCAACTCTGCAGCTATTTTAGGAAAAAACCAGCCCAATTGCACTCAAGTCCTAAATGAGCACATCATGCCATAATGCCTCCATTAGCCAGCTTACAAATCCCTCAAAACTATCCCATTAATTACTCTTTCCTCCCCATTTATAGAAGCGCCATGACTTCTCTGCTGCGAACCCACACCATTACATCGCTTTCCATTTACCTTCGTACCCATTAGCAAAACAAATTAAGCTCTTAGCCACAACTCCAAATGACATGACCGGTTCCTGTCCGTCTATTCCCCAGGATGTTTTGCATTTAGGAGGAGCCTAAATTTGCAGAAAATGCACCATTTTCCTCTTTCATAGCCCAATTCAAGCTTTTATTTTAAAAAATTGGAGGTTGCATGGAATCTTTGTTTCCTTGCCCTGGGATAAGCTTCAGGAAAAATTCAGCTTTGCTCCACTGAACCTCACCCAGCATCAGTGTTTCACCCATGTTCAAGGTGGTGGAAATGGGGCAATAAGGGCTGATTTTATCCCCCCCCCCAATCTGTTTTTTTTTCACGAGCATTGCAAGCACAAGCTGGTGCAATGCAGCACAATCGGTGCATAGGAGGCTGCGCACAGGAGCCAGCCAGAGGGATGCGCAGCCCCAGGATGTGATGCATCCTTGGAGAGCGGACTTCAGGCAGTATTTCCCACCTCCCAGATAAATGCCCTAATTACAGGACCCACTAATTAGACTGCTTCTTGGGCCAGGGGAAGGGCGAAGTAGAGCAGAGCCTAAAAACCAGGACACTGGTGTCATAAAGGGGACCCCAAAAAACCAGGTCTGGACGTCAAATATGCCCCCAGGGACGTGTCCCCCATCCCAGGTACCGTAGCCAATGCATTTATCCCAGCAGCTCAGAAAAGCTCTGGACCAGGCTGGGAAGTACGGAGCAGCTTAAGCAGACGATATGAATCCCCCCTCGGTAGGACACACAGCTGGCACAAAACCCACTCACAGCAAGAAAAGCCCATGAGATAAGGTCAAAAAAAAAAAAACCAACCCCAAACAAACCCCTTTCTGAAGCCCACCTTCTCCAAAAGACCCTACAAAGCATAAACCCACCTGTGCCAAAAGACTTCGTAAAAAAATCTCCTTCTTAAAAATCATCATTTCCAAAAGAGCCTGGATTTAAATCACATTGGGAACATACCATGCTTCCTTCAGTGCAGGAGGTGAAGAGCTGCAAGATGAGTCCAGGCTTTCCTTCTTCAAAACTAGCATCTCCAGCATCTCAACTCCTCAAAATGGTGAAGATATGGCTCAGTGGAATAATTTTTTTCCCTAGTTTGGGGGGGGGGGGGGGGGGGGCAGGGGGGGAGGACTGAAAAGACCAGCAGCAAGAGCCCACACAGCCTCTTCAGCCCGGGAACTACAGCAGGTACCACTTGCCACAGGTGATAAGCCCCAGGTGATGCCCCACCTGAGGCAAATAAATTCCTGCCTCCCCACTTATAGCTGGCTGCAAAAATTAAGGGGAAACTGCAAAAAGCAGCTGCTTCTGGCAGGAGCAATCCCCTTCTTTTGTAAATGCCCCTTGGGGGAGGATTTCCAGCTCCTGCTGAAGTCAAACTCAGCACCTAAATCTGACTTAGGCTGAGCTTAGCTCCTTGTCCCCCTATTCATGCACTTCCCCTGCTGCAAAACTCTTCTCCCTTATGGCATTCTTAAAAAATTAAGTTTAAAATGCTAAGGAGGTGGGAGCAGCATGGCATGACTCAGTGCACGTGTTTGAGCTGCCCATTGCAGCTCTAAAAGGGCCAAATCTCAGTATAATAAGAATCTCAGTATGTCCTGGTTTTGGCTGGGATAGAGTTAATTTTCTTTCTAGTGTTATGTTTTGGATTTAGTATAAAAATAGGGTTGGTAACACACAGAGGTTTTCAGTAGTTGCTAAGTAGGGTTTATTCTAAGTCAAGGATTTCTCAGCTTCTTGTGCCCAGCCAGCAAGAAGGCTGGAGGGGCCCAAGAAATTGCGAGGGGACACAGCCAGGAAAGCTGACCCAAACTGGCCAAAGGGATGTTCCATACCATGTCATGCCCAGTATATAAACTGGGAGGAGTTGGCTGGGGGGAGTGGATTGCTGCTCGGGAACTAACCGGGCATCAGTCAGCAAGTGGTGAGCAATTGCATTGTGCAGCACTTGTATATTCCAATCCTTTTATTATTATTATTATTGTCATTTTATTATTGTTATTATTATCATTATTATTTTCTTCCTTTCTGTCCTCTTAAACTGTTCTTTATCTCAACCCACAAGTTTTACTTTTTTTCCCTGATCCTTTTCCCCCATCCCACTGCAGGGGTGGTAAGCTAGTGAGAGGCTGCATGGTGCTTAGTTGCTGGTTGGGGTTAAACCACAACACAGTATTATAAAAATCTCAGTATTACAAAAATCTCAGTATTATAAAGGGGAGCAGAGAAAAGAAAGAATTTCCTTGCAGTAAATGGATTTTTCTCCTTGTGTTTCAACCTTATTGCAAAGCAAAATCTACCATATTGCAACATTTTGCTGAAACAAAGAGAAGGTTTTAGCAGAGCCCAGGCCAACCCCAGCACGCCCAGTGCTTTATTAATAGAGATTTTTTTTTGTTTCCCTGGGCTGGCTCCGACTCGTGTCACTGCCTTGGTGACACCGATGCAAGTAGGAGAGGGATGCTCGCGTGGTGCGATGGATGGAAACAAATAGGTCAGGCTGTAAAACAAGGAGAGGCTGTCACCCGGACACAGGGACTTGCTCCCACGGTCCTTGCTTCATCTCTCGGCAGCTGCAAATGGGCCAGATCTGGCCAAAATTTAGGCACTTAGTCCTTGTTAATCACAGCAGCGGTGTTAGCATCACCACGGAGGTGCTTAAGTGCTTTGCTGGCTGGGTTTGAGTGGGATTTTTCTGCATTTATGTGTCTTTTGGGAATCCATGGGGTTTTTTTCTTTTCCTTGTCTGTGTAATGGGAATGTTATAGATGGGGTAAATATAGAGACAATTTAAAGCAAGTCATTAAACAGAAAAGTCCTTGAAGTAAATCAGTCCAGGGCAGGGGGGTGAATCTGGCAGTGGGAGAGGCTCAGAGCAAGGCAAGAGAGCTAAAAACAGACTGTTTGGGGACTGAGATACCCCCCAGCTGCTAAATACATCCCCAAAAAGTGCTTATTTCATGCTGTTGCAGCATCCCATCCCAACGGGATTTGTACTGCTCCATCTCGGGGTATTATAGACTTAGAGAGAGAGTAAAAATGGCTTTTTCCCACTCCTTGCAGCTTTTCTCTTTCTCTCCTTCCGTGTTAAGGTCCCAGTTACAAATTTACTCAGAAAAGGAAAAAAAAAAAAAAAAAAGGTGCAGGAGCTGTTCCCAAATAGGAATTATCACCAAGGTTATTTTTTTGCAAAGGACTGGCCAACTCCTGAGCAGAGTGGAGAACCTCAATGTCCCTTTTTTTAACCCAAAAAGGGTTAATCCATCTAAGAAAGGGAGGGGGGGAAAACAAATCAAATAAAGCCATTATATCCCATCCCCACCCAGCTTGGACAAGCTACCATCAGATAAATGGGGGAAAATTGCAAGAAGGTGCATAATGACCCCAAGTTATTTCTGAGCGATTATGGAGGATAACAGTTATTACAGGCAAGAACAGGGAAGGTCAAACAGCCTGATCCTGGCACAACACGGCTGTGCTGCTGTGCTTTAGTGCCGTACAGCTGTTTTCACAGGGAATGGGGGATTTTGAGCCTCTGAAAATAACCCCTCGGTGAAGAGTAATTATCTAAAACTGTGTTGGTGCGGGAAAAAACAAGCCTGGGTCATGCAAGGGGGAAAACTGCCTGAATTAGGGGTATCTGGGGGCTTGCAGCACTGGAAATGTGCTACCATGGCCTGATGCTCTGCTACAGCATTCACTGAGTGACCCTGGGCACATCCCTTAGCCTCCACTCAAGACCTGCTTCCAGCCGCTTCAATAAAAATCATCATTTATTTTAAATGAAATCCATTTTCCTCTAGAAGAACTCAGCAAAGACATCAGGTTTTAACCTTTCCTTGGAGAAATATCTGAAATACCCACCATATACAAGCCCACGGAGCAAGATGCCGGGAGGGCATGGAGATGGGACAGGGATGAGCAGGGAAATAAGGGAAACCAAGAGAGACATGAAATTTGAGAGCACCAACCTCCCTCTCCGCACCTGCCTATGACACGTTATTCAACTCTCCCATGAGGGACACTAATTTTTATGGTGGAGCACACTCATCTCCCTATTATAAGAATAATTTAATTAACTTGGAGAAATGTAATTAATTTTAATTGTTCGTGATAATTCATTGTTTAATATGATATTAATAATTATAAAAAAAACTCCTAATGCCCAGTAACTGTCCTATAATATGCTAATTAAACTCTCATATAGGAAGCACTTAATTTAAAGCGTTGGGAAATTGTTTCTTGTCTCCGGAGCCTGAGTCAGCGACCCAAGAAGATGGAATGAGGCGAGAAGGGAGGTAGGGCTGCACCCACTGCAACCCAAACCCCAAATCCACCTGCAGCTGTTGGGCTGGGTGGTGATACACCTGGATACTCCTTTTTCCTGGGATTTTTGGCTTCCTGAAATTGTCTGCGTGGGGTTCATCTCTCTTCTCCAGCAGCCCATTGAACCCCAAGAATGATGCTCTGTTGAACTTTGCAGGGTGGAAAACGCTCGTTTCCATGCCCTCTGCTGTTCTCATAACCATCTTAAGTACTTAAATATACAATTTCCATCAAGGAATTACATGCTGCTGGCAGCCTTTTAAACCAGGGAAAGGACCCCCCGTGGAACTGTTTGCTTTCTTGGAGTGGTATCATCTTCAGCGAAGGATTTGTCCTCTAATTGCACCATCTGTGCGTCAGGAGGATGCGATTGCATCCCTTGTTTTGCTAATTTTTTTCCCCTCTTTCTCTTTTTCTTTTTTTTTTTCCCTGCCTTGGAGAAAAGCTCTGCAATTGCAGGTCCCAATATCCCCCCAGCCCAGGAGTTGGATGCTCCGACCCACCAGCCACAAGACTCCCATTTTGGGGTAGTTTAGTGGGAAATACACAACAGGTACTGAAGCAGCACCCAACAGGGTGTGGGACCCTGTTGCACCAACTGTCCCCCCACCCTATGCACATCCCTGGGTCATGATCCCCCCCCGTCACAGCAGGACAGACCCACAAACCCATAGGGATGCACCCCAAAAAGCAAGACCAAATACTCCCAAGCCATGGGGCCAAAAGAGGGACAGAAGCAGCAAATTTGGGGTGAGAAGGTGATGCCCGATGCCGGCTGGACACGTTTGCTCACAAAGCTCATGTGATGGTGATTTGAAGGTGGAGGAGTTGGGGGGCTTTGCTGCACTCAGAAGAGTCAGTGTTCCCAAAAACATTGATTAAATCCTCACCGGAGGTGACGAAAAACATCTCTGTCCTCCCTCAACTACAGCGGCAAAACAGCATTTCCCTGGAAGGTGCAGTTGGGACCTCAAAACCTTTTTTTTTTTTTTTTTAAACTGTTAAGGGCTTGATTTCTGAACACCCCTTGCAAAAAGAGCCTCGGGGACGGGAGGGGAAGAGACGCATATCTCACTCTACCGACGATGCTTCAGTCGCAGTGCCAGCGCAAAGCCTTTGCTAAAAATACCTCCGCCTGCTTTGATGAGGCAGGAGACAGCGGCTCCTCGTGCCTTCGGCAGCCGTCATTAGCAGCTCGCATCTGCCTGGCTGGCAGCAAACAGCCCCTTTTCCATGTGGAGGTGTTAAAAAAAAATAAATATATATAATAAAATAAATAAACCCGCGTCATTTGTTTTACTTGCCAGCCCTGGAGCAATGGGAGATCTGCTGCAAAGCACTTGTTTGCTGCTTTCCCACCTCCCTTGCAGGTGGGTCTTGCACAGCTTGGGGAGGAAAAAAAGAGTGCACGGGAGAGGAAAGAGCTCCCTTGGTGCAAAATAGCAGGGGATGGAGCTAAGCATGGGGAAAAAAACCCTCTTAAACCAAGTGGGGTGTTGGAGAACCAGGACCTTGACGTCTCTGCAAGCTGGAAGAGCCTTGTAGACACCACCCAAGTCTCCATCTCTGCATGCACAGGGAGAAAAAACTAGGTTTGATGGACTAGACCAGTCTTTGGTGTCTCCCCGAGCGATCCACCGTCCCACATTGCAAACTATTTATTTATTGCAAGGACAATTTTGGCAGAGTAGATCCTCATGGGTGGCCGCCTTGAGAAGACAGCAGCGGGCTGAGGACCAGCTGCCTGCAGAAGCTGGTTGCCCCCCCAAACCATCACGGCATCCCACCATCCTGCCAGCACATCACTGGCAAGCGGCAATTAGTGCCAGAAGAAGTAGTAGTCTTGCCGTAATTAGTGTCATTTACTTAAAACATTCGACCTTGAGGAGGTTTTGCATCGATCTTGGCTCAGGCATTGGAGGATTTGATAGCAGCAACATTTCCCACGTGCACGTAACCCCCCTGTCTTGCTACCAACCCTACAAAACCATATTAAGCTACAAACGTCGGGTCTGCAAATTAATTAGGGGGGTTTGTTTTGCTTGGGGAACAGGAGGAAAGTGGGAGCAGACGGCTGCTGGCTGGGCACCAGCTTTGCAAAGGGGACTCAGAGCCTTAATTACTCCTTTCCTTTAACCTCACTGCACCTTGAGGTATTTCAACATTCCTGTTGCTGGCGGTGGCGATTGATCGATCGTCCCTCCTTTGGCATCTAGACAGCCTGATTAATGTAAAACTAACCAGTCGCTCCCAACCCTGGGGAATTAATCACTTAAATGTGGGAATTACTCAATAAACCGTTCAAACCCGCAATAAACCAAGCCATTAAAAATTAATCGCTTGACATCCCTGCCATGTAAACATAGCTAATAAGACTGGGGTAGGGAGTACAGAGGGGGAAATGGTCCCACATCGCCTGCGTTTCCCCATTCTTGCCCTCAAAACACCATCAAAAAGCCCAGCAAAGGACCAATCTCTTCCAGCCGTGTTTGCAGACTCAACTGAGCCAAGGACCGGCAGCTCAATGCCGATGAACTGGCTTCATCTCCCAGAGGAGAAAGGCGAGGGGTTTTATTTTAAATCCCTTTCCTCCCATAATACATCTGACACTAATCAGGGTTCCAGCCCCATGGGAATCAATGATTAATGATGTTAAATATAGCAGGAGATTGCGAGGGTAAAATTAGGCGCCATGCATAAAACATCACAGCTCCTTGTTAGATAGTCAAATTAGACTAATGGTTTGATGTTCACACGGGCTCTGGCCCTGTAATTATGAATGGACCGGCTAACCTCCTCCCCAGCTGCACATGGCTTGGATGCTGGTGCTGAGAAATAGCCTGGACTTGAGCCTTGATGAGAACACAGCGATCGTAATTAGAGCACAAGGGTGTGCAAGAGTGGGGCTGAAGGTGGACCTGGACATCCTGAAGGTCAAGGGTGTGGTGAGGACAACATCATCCCACCGACTGGCTCTTTTGCATCCCTGAGGGTCCACTGCAGCACATGGTCCTGTAGCATGATGGGATGGTCGGAGTCAGCATCATCACAAGTTTGCCATGGGGTCAGCATTGCAATGGGTTGGCTTTGTCCAGCAGCATGGCCATAGATCCAACATCCCCAAGGCTCGGGGTGAGGGTTTGCTGCAGCATGTGATCCCATACCCCAACGGGGTGGTTGGGATCAGTCTTGTTATGGGTTTGCCATGGGGTCACCATCGATGTGGGTTGGCTTCACCCAGCAGCGTGACCATAACATCAACATCCCCTGCCAGCATGGCCAGAGCTGTTTGCTCAGCATGGTTTGCAAAACTAGCCCCCAAATCCCCCAGCTCCCAGCCTTGCAGTTTTACACCATCATCTTCCACCCTCCTGGTCACTAATTAGCTCCAAGCAAAGCTATTAAGGAGCCAAAAGCTGGGGAGAGAAAGAAGGGGAATGCAAAGCCGTCAACATATATAACCAGTTTGTCCAAAACCAGTGCAGAGAACACAAATCTGGCTGTAATTAATCTCATTATCTAGGAAAAAGAGAGACGTGGAGCAGTTGCGTGGCTTGAAACGGTTGTCAAAAATGGGAGTACGGGAGGGATAAGCCTTTGTGAGAGTTTAAGCTCGGACAGCCACCAGCCTTAAAGCTGGTTTCAAGGGAGATCAGAGCGACAGGGAAATAAAGACGGGAGGAAACCAGCCTGGAGGAAGCAAATTCAATAACATCTTATTCCACGGCCCTTTTGCTTAAGAAGTGAGACAAAAATAGCCCAAAAAGGCCAAAACAGCTGCTTGTCACCACCACTGCGTTGTTGCATCCCCTGCAAAGCCCAAGCAAGCGGCCAGGTGTGGGATGGGAGCATCCGTGCTCATCCTCCAACCCAAAGGGCCGCATCCTGCCCCGCAGAGCTGCACCAGGACCATATCCAAAGCATTCTTCAGGAGAGGTATTTTGGGGCAGGAGAGGCTTTCTCAGCAAGCCAAAGGGGATGACGTTGGATTCCACAACCCAGACCAGGGCCTGGAGCCAACGCCTATCAACCAATACCTCCCAAAACCATTATAAACCAGTTAAACAGCCATGGGGCAGCAAATGTGCCCACCCTCCCTGGGCTTTGGTGCACAGAAAGACCCCCCACCAAACAGAGGTTTTAGGGGGAAAAAAAGGGGAAAATTGCCCCTCCTGGCACCAGTGGCAGCTGGCGGGGGAGAAAAAGTCCCCTGAAAGTTGCAGATGGCTATTTTGTGCCATTTTGGAGATTGTCAATTGTTTGGAGTAGAGGAGATTATAGCCTGTCAGGCAACCTGAAACCGAGCCAGGCGGGATCTTTGCAGTCTTAAACCCCTGAAAACGAGTCAGCAGATTAAAAAAAGCAGTTACCAAAAAAAAAAAAAATTGCACTTTTTTCCCTCCCTGGGCTGTAGAGAAGGGGGAGATGCCCCAACGTTGCCTCCATCATCCCTATGCTGGGGAATTAACGCCAGCCTTGATGAGCTTTTTCCTATTGCATTAGCGTCTTCGTTTGCTCCTCCTGCTTTAATCGCAGAGCGCTGGACGGAGGCAAAGCCGCAATGCTCAGCCCTGGGTTCAAGTTCCCATTAACCTCTGGCCTGAACGTGGGTTAATAGGAAGCAGAAGGAAATATCAGGGGTGCAACCCAGGCATGCTTCTCCCCCAAACATGGGCAGAGCATCACTGTTAGCAAAGTGCAAAGGACCTGGCCGCTCTCAAATGAGGTTTTCCCCTCCCCGCCTCGAGCAGGATTTGACCTTCTCAGGCTTTCAAATCCCTGCCAAGGAGGTGCCTGCCCTGCTGCATCCCAAGTCAGCCTGGGCACATCCTCACCCCCACCCAGTTCTCCATGCTCTCCTGCAGATTGCTTTTTTGTCGTGTCCCCCCCCAAGCCTTTTAAACCCTGTTTTGCCCCCCAAATTCCCACCACACGGCATGACCCGGTGTTGCCGGCAGCATCTTGCTCCGGTGAAGGCATTCGGGGTTCGGTGCCGGCAGCAGATCAAAATGGCTTTGTCAAGGCGGATGGGAAGGGATGTTGTGTCCACTTGACAGATTGGGGTTTGTTGGAGGGGGGTTTTGGCTAACAACCTGAAAATTGTCATTTTTGACAAGGACTTCAAAAAGCTCTGACACAAAGAGCGTTTAAGCCTTGTTTCTGCGAGAGGCTCCTGCGAGAGCACTTTTTCCCTCACTGCTCACAGACTGCAATCCTATTAGGATGGTTTACATCCCTGAGCTGGGGATGAGACTACAGCGAGCAACCCAGGACCCCCAAATCTGCACCCAAGGGGGTTACCCCCTCCATGCAAGGCATTGGGGTCCCCATCCCACCCATCCCATCCTTCCCGATCAGGAACATCTCCATTCCCCTGCAAACGCCCAAAGCTCTACAGCTCTTTGCAGCAGCACCACGATGCAAAAGCAAAACCACTGCTGCTGCAGCCGCATTCCCAGGGGACAGCTACATCCAACTCAACAAGGAACGGCAACCAATTGACTCTTATTAAGAGTCCAATAATGTCTGGGAGATTGCAGCTTTGATAAGCACTCTGCTGCACGGCTAGGGTCAACTGCATTAGGAAAATATAATTAGACTAATAAATTCTTGAGTTATTTTTTTCCTCCTCGTCGGGGGTACGAGGAGCTCACCTGGGGAAGCCGCAGGTACTTGGCTTGGGTGGACCTAAGGACTCCAATCCAGTGTTTTGGGGTTGCAAACTCAGCAAACAGGGAGTTATCGTGAGACTCTCCAGCCCTACTGGTCCCAGTTATGACCATCCATGAATGCAATGACCCACAGGGGGTTAAAGCACAGGAGCTGGTCCTGCATAGGTTGCACCCAGCCCTGCCACACATCACCAAATATCCTTCCACCTCTTTGGGTGAGATTGCCAGGACCCTGGGTCGCATCCGCACCCCCAGCAATAGCGGAGCTCACCAAGAGCCATGCTGAAGGCAAGGGTTGGCTTCACCCTCCCCAGTGCCTCCCTTCCCATTTCCCAAACCTCTGCCTGTAGCAAAGCTCCCCAAAGGCAGCAGCTACTTCTCAGCTCACCCAACTTCTCCTCTTGGCAACCTTTGCTGGCAGAGCCCTATCACCAGGAATAGCAACACGTGCAGTGGTCCAGCTCTTACAAACAATGATGCCTGATTAAGGCAGCTGCCTAATATTCTACCCTGTGAAAGGAAAACTCTTCCCAGCAGCTCCAGCCGCCATTGAAACAAGATGTGAAGAATCCTAGGTCCAACTTTCCCTTCTCCACATGCCCACCAGCACGGTGGATGGTGGCAGAAAGGTGTTTGCATGGCAAGTGCATCCTCCAAAAGACCAGCCAGGAGCAGGACAACCCTTGGACTCTGCTCAGCATCCCCGTATCGCTGCTAAAAAAAGCCCAGGACAAGACCACACAAGTTGCATATGCTTCAGCTATCGCACCATCCTCCAGCCCCCTCCTTGCATGGAAGATACTGAAGCAACTGCTTCATAGAGACATCATGAATCAGCCTTTAATATAGCGTACGTTGCATTATTTTTAGCCGGGGACACTATTGTATTGTGCTTGTGTACAGGAATCAGACCATGAAATTGGCTGGATGCAGACTAGTCGTGTTTGTCAGCATGAACAGGCAAACAAGCAGCTGAGCCGTGCCAGGGTGAAATGTTAAAAGCATTAAGTGCCATTTAATGGCACCTGATATTAGCAAGATGGACATTCAAAAAGATGCGTCATTATTAAACGGCGTCCTCGGCGGCTGTCCCCGATAGCCCCGGTCATGTCAGGAGCAAGGGTTGCCCTAAAATTAACCTGCCAACCCAAATTCAGAGCCTGGCAGGGCACCTATAGCAATTCAACATTATATAGTGGCTGCAGGAAAGGCAGCGCTGTCCTTGTAGTGAAATACAGCCAGCTACAAGTCATAGCCCCTAGCTCAGCAAAAGGGGACATTGCAAGCAAGCACGGGAGCAGGAAAACCTCTTTTTTAGGATAATTTAGGCCCTTGGGGCTGGATCGCCCCCTTTGGGGTTGCAGTCACCACCAATTAATTGAGCAATTAATAGCTCCTCAATCCCAAGGATGCTGCAAGAGGCATCCCCCAGCCATGCAAGGGCTGGGGACAACGCTAAAGCAGGGTACAATATCCCCAATGAGCATCTGAGATGGTCACGGAGGCTTCGGCATCTTTATTTGTTGGCTGAAGAGGGAAGAAATCGAGGTCCCTTTCCCCCCCATCTCCACAGTTTCAGAGGAAGAGGAGTCGGAAACCAAAACCCTGCTTGGAAGGCGTTGAGCCAGGAGGAAAAACAAACCCATCCAAGATATCTGAAGAGGGCAATCACGGCTCTTCTCGCAGCCCAAATTGTTAGTTTAGCAAATTACTTTTGAACAGCCCGTGTTTTGACATTTCTGAAGTGTTTTGCTTCCCTTCCGCCCAACTCAAGGTGACTGTTTCCAAGCTTAAACACTCGGCCAAGAGCAAAATAAGAGCCTTGGAGCTTGGCTTCCCCTTGCTTTGAGAAGCAGCTGGTCAAGGCACCAAAAATGATAGGAATGGGGACAACCCCATCACCCCCCTCATCTCCATCCCTCCCTTGGAGCCACTTATGGGGCTACAAAATCCACGTTACCTGGGACAGGAGAACCAGACGAGCAAACCGGCAGCGCACAGGATGGGAACACATTTCTACCTCTGCTCTGCACCCAGTGCTGCACTTAATTAAACTAAGACTAGCTGGAGCCATAACAGCTGGAGAGGGTTTTATTATTATTAAAAAAATTAACGGTGAGTGATAAAACCAGAGCCATCAGCTGAGGTTGTGCTGAAGATGTTCCTTCAATGCTTTATTCATGGCAGGAGTCAACTGGGAGCAGAGGTCAGGTCTGTTCCGCTGCTCCAGCGTTAGTCACTTCATTAAGGTTCAGATACAAGTATTGCACTGCAGAGGCAATTAGCAGATGGTATTTATTTTGCCTGCAGTGAAGGATGCTCTGCTGCAGAGCACCAAACTGAAAAAAGGGGGGAAAAAAAGATCAGGGTTTAGTGTCCGGAGTCCCTGTCTCCATCTGTGGTGCTCTTGCAGTGGATCTGTATGGCAGCTTTGCTAAACCTGAACCCAAACTCAGTTTCAAGCTTCACAAGAGCTTATTTCCTCTGCTCTCCTCCTCTCTGCTGCTATATTTGATGTCTCTCACTCGCCGGCTCCCCAGGGGCAGAGCCCGAAGGAAAGCTTACGAATGAACATGAATTTCTAGAGGTTTTTTATCATCGCTCCCAGGATCGAGACGGCTGCTCTCTGTGCTGGAGTCGTGTAGCTCGGCTTTGATACCGAAAGCCGCAGCCCGGCGGGTCGCTAGCTCCCCTGCTTGCTTTATAAACCGGAGACAAAGATACCACGAGGGATATTTTGCACCTGAAATTCATCTGCGTTTGCTCCGGGCGATGCCTGCAGCTGGGTTCGGTGGGCGGCACTAGGAGAGCACGCTTACCCCGTGCAAGCTGCACTTGGCCTTGCCTTAACCCTAACAGCAGGCACAAAAGGCAGCGAGAGCTGCAAAAGTGTCAAGCAAAGCTCCAGGTCATCCCTCTGCAAAGGGGGTTGCAGCGTTCACAGCACTGGGACTTGCAAACGCTGCTGATAGGGGTCAGCTTTTAGCAAAACCCCTTCCAGTCTGGCTCCCTGGCTCTGGTCCACCTAAAAACAAGCCTCTGCTTTTGCTCCTTGCCCCCTAAATTGCTCCTTGCACCCCCAAATTGCTCCTTGCAGTTTCCCACAGAGCGGTAATATACCTCCACATAGGGAAACCCCTCCATTGCCCATGAGGAGATAAACTAAAAAAGAAAAAGCTTGCCTTAAACAGGCTTTGGAAATGTCCCAGGCAGGGCAATGGCAAGACGAAGAGCCATTTGGGTGTCACGAGTATGTTAAAGCTCAAATAAATACCTTGCTGAGGATGCTGGCAGGGCTAATAGCTCGGCAGAGAAGGTGGGTGGATGTTTTCCAAACTTTCCCGGGGCTTATTATCCCTTTTTTTTCCTCTTCCCCAACCCCCTTTGCGTTAAAACCCCAAATCCCAGCCTGGGTTGAGCCCCAACTGCTTTTCTATCCCCAGCAAAAGCAATGCACATGGCACAGCCAAAAGAATCAGGGCATTTTGGGCAGGACCTGGCTCCTTTGGAAAAGCAAAGCCCAGCTCAAGGGGAAGGTTAAAGCCAGTTTCGAGGCAATTAAAGCACATTGAGCGGGGTCTGAACACCAGCCCGGCTAAGCTGGTGCCGGGCTGGCAGCCAAACCCAAACCGGGTTAACGCCGAGCCGCAGCATGGTTTTTGCAAGCTCCAGCGCTGCCAAAATACCTCCTAGATGGGGGTCGGGGGATGAACCCCAAATCCCACAGCCCTTTGCTGTCCCCCTTGCAATGCCAAATACACCCCCCAGCCATGCTGCACGGATGATGCTGCAGCACCTTTGCCCTTCAGCAGTTGCAAAGGTGAGAAAATAAAGGTGTAGAGCTAGAAACTGCTCTCCGTCGCTGCTAAATCTCAAGGAATAAATAGCATTCTGGGGAATTTAAGCATCCCCAGGCGAGCTGCCACCCAATTCTTGACTGCTAGCAAACCGAGATGCAACATGCCTGCTTTGGAGGTGCCCTGGGCAGGGGAAAACCCTCGCTTGCCGGGCTGAGGACGCAGCCAGCCACCGGCTGGTTAAGCATTCGCCAGCGTTGGGATTATTACCTGCTGTTCAGCAAGGTTTAATCCTTCCAAATTGCTGAGGAAAAATTCACTTGGAGGAATTAAGAGGGCACAAATATTGCCTGTTAACTGCGGGAGGTGACTCCATCCCGCTGCTCTCTATCAGTCGTCCCCTCCAACCCCCGCGGCTTTGTTTTGCTGAAGCTTTTTTGTGCAAACACCCCGATAGTTTTTTACAAGCTGAAACGATGCAACCTGGGCACGGCTCGACGTTTGCAGCAGCCGGCCGCACGTGCGAGGGAAAATAAGCCGGAGATGCAGCTGCATTTTGAAATATCCCTCTTTTTTTGCTGCAGGACAGCAAATCCCCCTGCAATACAGCTGGGTTTAGCATCCAGCCATCCACCTGCAACAGGCTCTGCACCTTGGCACCCATCCTGCTGCATGCAATCCTTCCTCCTCCTCCCTTAAAAAGGCTTGATGGGAGCACCCAGTCGCCCTTCTGGGGTATCGCATTTTGCTACCCAGCTCATTTAGAGTAAGAAGAGGTTGGAAAAACAGCTCTGCATCCCATCTTTTTTTAAGCAGGCAGCCATTTCCCCGCTGGGAGAGCGTGCAAAGAGCCGCAGCCGTTAACCCTCCACTTCAATTAAGAGAGGGGGGGCAGGATTTGCACGTCCAACCCCGGCAGCTTCAATCACGTCAGATAAGGGATGAGCGAAGGACACCGGCTCCTTGAATTGTTTTGAAGGGAAACGAGATTTAGGGGATGAAGTGATGCTTGTGGGCATGGTTTGCAAGCTCCGATCCCCAAAGACGCTGCATCCCGAGGGAGCCCAGGGCTGCAGAAGCACCCCAGTACCCAAAACCTCCTCCACCAAGCTGGAGCAATTAATTCCTCACATTTATCCAGCCCAGCTGACCTGGGAAAGCTGTTCCCAGTGGGATTTTTTCCAGGATTTAGAGGACAACCCTTCCAGGCTATCCAAAATGGGTCTTACCAGGCTAATAAGGAAGCCCGTAACCTTATTTAAAAGTCACTTTTGCTTGTAATAGAGGCACTTACCCCTCAGATACGTCGTTCGCCTCGTATGGGTTTTATTGCCGGTAATAACTCCTGGAAAGTCCTCAACAGATGGAAATTTTATTTGGCTAATCATTGCAGTTTGAGTTACTGTGGAGAAGGCACTGGTGGGGCTGAACAGCTCTGCGGGGGTCAGGGCTGTGACCCCCCTAAGAGGCTGGGCAGGGACGTAAATGAGGGATGCTGAGACATTCCCAATCTATTTTGATAAGATTGAGGATGAGGGAGGAGAGAGGAGAGAAAATGCCATTTCTTCCTATCCAGCAGAGATCCCATTCCAGGAAAAAATAAGAAAAAATGGGATTTTAAATTCTTTTTCCTAGTTAAACTAGGCTGTCTGAGCTCTTCTGCCTGGGAATGACAATTGCCAGCCTATTCATTTGTGCATTATGGCCATGGGATATATATATTTAGATATACATGGGGGAGGTAGTGCTGCATAAGCCTTTCTAGCACTGCTTTACACATGTAACCACTCCTCAGATATGCTTTTTTTTAAAAAAAAAAGCAGCCGATTCCCATGTAAACTGCTCCAAATCCCCATTTCCCCATGGGGAGCACGTGCACGACAATGGCCTTACCACTGGGTCTGCTGCAAAAAGCAGGTTGGAGCCTCTGCCACCACAGACCCTGGCCCCAAGGGTGGTTTAAGGGCTGGATCCTGAAGGATTTTCACTAAATTTGGTGAATTCTGGAGGAATATATCCCAAATTGAGTTTTTTTTCATAAATATCTATCATTATAGGTGTGTATATACCAGCTCCAGGCTCCTTGCCCTGAGTGGGATGGGGGAGAGGGACTGGATGAAAACCAGACCCAAGATGAATTTATTGCTGTAATTAAGTTTAATTAGTGCAGAGAAACCCTTAGAAATAAAGAGATGGAGGGGAAGTGGAGCCTCTTCTGCCCTATAGCCTGGGGAGGGGGCATGCAAAAAGAAAAAAAAAAAGAAAGAAATAATAAATATAAGCAGAAAGGATTTTAATGGCAAGCAAGGATTTTAATCCCTAAATTCCTCCCATGCCCAGCAAGGGGGAAATACCACCCTTCAATGGGTGCTCGAGGAGGCGGCATCCACCGAGCCGGGAGGGAAACTGAGCCCAAGGGACTCACCGCTTGCTACAGCAAGAAAAACATTTACAGATCAGGTCTGGTTTATCAAGTATTTTTTTTAAGCAAAGCTCGCTTTCATCCTGCCTGGCAGCCACTTGTTGTGTTTGATGGAATAATTTCCATGCCGAAAGCCCTCCGGCCGCCACGCTTCCTCAGGACTTAATAACCAAACACCTTCAGAAAGACCCTAACTTCATCCCGTGGAAATAATATTCTCCGTCTCTGATGCATATATATTTTTTTTAATATTTTTTTATATATATATGTATACATATAAAATATATAATGCATATACAGGCAGTATTTGAGTGCTCCTAAATGCAGGAGCAAGGATCATTGCTAGGGATGCAGCACCCAGTGTAACCCCCCAGCCCTCTCCATCCCACCCCAGCTCCTGCACCCCACTTTTTTGCAGCAATTTAATTGCTTTCCTCTTTTAATTGCTCCTTTCAAGGCAGGTTTCTCATCCCAAATCTCAGGCGAGCCCATCTTCAGAGCGGTCTTGCCTTTGCAGCTCAAAGCAATTTCTTCTTTGCTCCTTCCCCCCCCGGGCTCCCACTCTGCTTGTTATGATGATGATTATTATTATAAATTTATTTCTTTTTTTTTTTTTCCACCCGCAGCTTGCAAGGAGGAGGGGGAAAATCCAGGAGGAATCAAACCGGCTTGATTAAAGGCTACAGAGGAGGATGATGGGCAGCGAGGAAGGGAACGGGCTTTGCTTACATCTCCTGGGGAAGAAGCAGGGGGGAAAGCACAGCGAGGCTGCTTTCCCTTTGCAACGCCATGGCTGGACCACGTACCCCTCCTAGAAACTTCTCAGATTTGATTTCCACACCCAACTATTGGGGGAATAAAGGAAATTTCCTCCTCCCGTGGCTGCGGCCAGCTCAGGCATCTCATAAACCAGCTTATTACCCACGCAGGCACTGTCTGCTTGAAGGACATGGCTCCTCCGGCCACGCTTCTTCCCTTGCAACGGGACATTGAGTTAGCAGAGCAGGTTCTTTAAGATGAAGAAAAAAGCCACAGCGATCCCATCCATCACAGCTCGACATCTCTGTCCTTTTTGGGACATATCAGCATGGCACACCCTGGGAGATGCCACCCGGGCACCTTTGCGATATACTACCACGGCAACCTTCAGAGATGCCACCACGGCACTTTTCAGACATATCAGCATGGCACACCCTGGGGACACACCCTCCCCACAGCAGCTCTCCAGGTGAGCCACGGGACCCCACCAAGCTGTCCCCACCTTTTCCCACAGCAAGAGCTCATTCCAAGGACCTACAACCACCCTCCAGGCTGGTGGCCAAGTCACAATCCCACTGCAGGACCTGGACCACGACACATCCACGACCCTCTGCCCACCTACACCCCACACCAAGGTGGAAGGCATAGCCATGCATAATTCATCCCAACTTTCAGCCAAGAGCATGACCGGAACATCCTTAATCCCCTGGCCAGAGAGAGCCCTGTGGCGTTGGCCACCAGCCAGCCCAAACCAGGAGGAGCTTTTCAATCACTCAGAGGGACTTTAGGACAAGGGCTGCTCATGAAGCCATCGCTCTCCATCCTCTTTGCAACACGAATGAGGGCTGAAGGCTATTGGCCACCGGGGTCTGGGCAAGGCTTAGTGACAACCCAAGAGGATGATGGAGGAGCATGGGTAAAGATAACTCCGGCTGTATACAGATGGACAAAGAGCCTGATTTGGGCGGAGGCTTGTATTGGGTTTGTGTGGCAAGGTTTTAGTAGTGGGGGGTTAGAGGGGTGGCTTATGTGAGAAGCTGCTGGAAGCTTCCCCCATGTCCGACAGAGCCAATGCCAGCCGGCTCTAAGACAGACCTGCCGCTGGCCAAGGCCGAGCCCATCAGCGATAGTGGTGATAACATATTTAAGAAGGGAAAAAAGTTGCAGCGGGCACAGAAACAGCAGCCGGAGAGAGGAGTGAGAACATGTGAGAGAAACAATCCTGCGGACACCCAGGTCAGTGAAGAAGGAGGGGGAGGAGATGCTCCATGCGCCGGAGCAGAGTTTCCCCTGCAGCCCGTGAGGAAGACCATGGTGAGGCAGGCTGTCCCCCTGCAGCCCAGGGAGGTCCACGGTGGAGCAGATCTCCACCCGGAGCCCGGGGAGGACCCCACGCCGGAGCAGGGGATGCCCGAAGGAGGCCGTGACCCTGTGGGAACCCCGCGCTGGAGCAGGCTCCTGGCAGGACCTGTGGATCTGTGGAGAGAGGAGCCCACGGAGCAGGTTTTCTGGCAGGACTTGTGACCCTGCAGGGGACCCACGCTGGAGCAGTGTGCTCCTGAAGGACTGCACGCCATGGAAGGGACCCACACTGGAGCAGTTTGTGAAGAACTACAGCCCATGGGAAGGACTCACATTGGAGAAGTTTGTGGAGGACTGTCTCCCGTGGGAGGGACCCCATGCTGGAGCAGGGGAGGAGTGTGATGAGTCCTGCCCCCGAAGAGGATGAAGCGGCAGAGACGTGTGATAAACTGACCATAAACCCCATTCCCCGTCCCCCTGCGCTGCAGGTGGGGGCCAGGTAGAGAATCCGGGAGTGAAGTTGTGCCCGGGAAGAAGGGAGATGATGGAAGCGTGATGGAAGAAGGTCCCCATTGTCCATACCTGATTTTAGCCATGCTGGCACAGCAAATGCCTCTTCTCATCCTCTGTGGACCACTGCAAAAGCAACTGCAAGGATGCTTGCATATGAGATACTCTGTGCATGATGCATCCCCCTGCCGGGAAAAGGGTCATGAGTCTGTTTCTCCTTAAACACACCTGAAAGAAAAAAAAAAAAAAATCACCCCCAACCAGTTCTAACCCTTCAAGGTAGCAAAAAAATCTCCATTTTAAGTCCAAAAAACACACCCTGCAAGCTTCTGTGGCCAGGGGGGCTGCCCCAAGCCCCTTGCAGCCCCCTCAGGCAGCATCGTTCAGAGAATAAGCAAAAAAATCTTTCCTAAACCAGAGCCCTGGGGTTTTATGTATTCATTTTTGTCGGCACAGTCATTAAAGGGAGGCTTCTGTTTAATAGCATTTGCTGGGAGTTTGCAAATACAAGCAGCTCACCAGCTGCCCTGGCACGTTAGCAGCCAGGTGAGATAATGAGGCTGGAGGAAGGGATCAATACAGAGAATATCAAGAAGAAAAAAGGGGAATAATAAATAAAAATATAAAAATAATAATAAGCTTGGGAAGATGAGTCTTGGTGCAGGACACCCATCACTAGCTTGGATGAGGGGGAGCAGGCTCAAGTCTTGCAAAAAGCATCTTCTAAAGGGTACCAGCGTAGAAACACTTGCATTTAATGCATTAAACACACTTTGTGGTTAAAATGGAAAAGGTTTGCCATGTGTGCATGGGAGAAGGTGGTGACCCTGTCCGGGGCTGTCTCCAAATGGGGTGAGATCGGGGTCAGACCACACTTGGGTTAATAACATGGCTCATTAAGGTAGCAGCAAGGAGCCCAGTTGGCTTTGACAGTTCCCCTCTCCTTTGGGGAGAACAATACCCACCGTTAGCAGACAGCATGAGAAACGTCTTCATTAGCTAAAGGACATTAATTTGGGACGAGGAAAAAAAATCCAAGGTAGTAGAGCAGCCTCCCGGTGCCATCGGGCCATGCATGGCGGGGGGACGTCTGCAGCGGAATCCCCTCTGGGCTTTGAAAGCAGCAGCACGGCTCAATGCAGCATCCTCATTTTGGAGTATTTTAATTGAAATTGTAGCTCAGGTGGCCGGTGAGCCCATAGGGATGGCATCTAGGGTCCCACAGAGTGTTTTTATAACGTCCCCTTGCTAAATAAAGTACAAACTCCATGGTTGGCATTATATACAGCATTGCAATAAATAGATATATATATATTTTTTTTAATCGTGCAGTTGCAATCACATAGCATGGGAACTCCCTACCATGCCATGGGGGTGATATTCCTTGAGAATCAGCTGCTTCCCTGCACACTGACCCCAAAGGTGGAACAATTGCAATGAAAAATAGGAAAAACGTGTGGAAAAAGCCACAAGTTCCTTGACACTTTTCCCATGGGCATCACTGATGCTCGCGAGGATGCTCATGGTCCTTTGGCTGCGGCATGCTGCACGGCTGGTCCAGAGACTTCGCCACCCTCTTCATGCTGTTTCACACCACTGAGATGGGGAGAAAACTTAATCGGAAAAGACTTTAAGGGCAAAGAAAGAAAAACCCAGCAAAGCACATTTGATGGCTAATTAGAAAAATACTCAGAAATCGGTGCAAGGCGGATAATCTTCACTCCCTGGCAGCAGGAGCCACGCTGTCCCATTTCAAGGTTGAGTGCTCGGGAATATCAATCTGATAATTGTAATGCTACAAATGAAAATCAAATTGAAGCCAGTTAGAAGATCGCATTATAAATTGATTTAGTCCTCAGACAAGTTTCCACCTCCTTGGTCCCGGGTTCCTCTGCTGCAGATGGAGAGAGCTCTGGGTACCAGAGATGGAGGTGATGGGCTACATCCTTCTGCCCATTTTCCCTCCATCTCGCACCATTTCCGGGGGGGGAAAGGGCATTTTGGGTCCTCCTATTGATGCTTGAGGATGTGCAGCTCCAAGGGGGTATATTAACCCCTTGGGATGCTGTCGTTGAAGCAAGGGAAAGAAAACATTTGCACCCAAAGCCAAACCTCGTTACAAAATACCGCAAGGAAACATGCTGATTCCTATAGGATTTATTTCCACGCTCCCAAAATTTCCTTTCCTCCAGAAACCACATGTACTCAGCTCCCAAAAACAGGGGATTTTTGTACCAAATATCCTCAATTCACAGTCAAAAAATGGCTATTTCAGCAAAACCCCTGTTTCGGCGCAGCCGGCACCCGCTGAGCGCTCCCACCACTATTTCTGCATCTCCAAGTGCCCCAATATATACAGATTCCTTCTTTATACAGGTAATAATATACATCATATTTATATATATATATATTTATATATATATATAGATATTCACACGCAGACACACAGACACCTTCGGCCGAAGAGCCGGCACCTCCAAAGCCTGCACGGAGGTTGCCGTTCCTGCCGTTAAAAACTCCCTTCTCCCCATGCACAAAGCTGGTTTTTTGGGGGGAAAAAAGCCCATTTTTCAGTTTTTTTCCTCCTTAAAAAAAAAAAAAAAAAAAAGAACAAAATAAAGGGTGATGCACCCAGGGCAGGACCACCCCCGGCAGCTTTTGGGTGGCTTTTTGAGGTAGGTGCCGGGTGGGTCGGAAGGGGTCCCAGGGTGCTATAGCATCAATGGGACCTGCCAGATGAGCAAGGTGCTGTCGGCATCGCTGCCCCGGCGTGGCGATTCGGCATTGAAGTTACGGTAACCCCGACCTCCCGAAACGATGGCCACCGAGGAGATCTCCTTGCGTGGGGTGTCACGGGCGCAGGGTCGGCTCCGCACCCAGACGTCAGGGTCGTCGGCCATCTCATAGATGGAGCCGTCCTCCTCGGTGTGTGCCGGTGGGCCGCCGATCGGCGCTTCCCGCACCGACAGCAGCTGCCCGGGGAGGTGGGAGGTGGATCGGAGGCGATATTGTAATAAAATCCCTTTTTTTCTCATTTCCCGAGGTGGGGGGCCATCCAGTTCAGGGGGCTTCTCTTCCTCACCCTCCTCGTCCTCCTCCTGGTCACTCTTCAGCACATCAGGTGCCAGGGTGCTCAACGCCACTGCCAAAAACTCCACAGGGCCACCGTGCCCGTTGAGAGACACCATGCCTTTTCCTACCAAAAAAAAAAAAAAAAGAAAGAGGGGGTTTTACTAAAAACAAGCCCCAAAATAAGATTGCATCCATGTAGGGAGGGGTTTTTCGGGTGCTCACCAGTGATTTTGGGGATGCCCTCCAAGCGGGGCACGGGCAGCAGCACGATGATGCCCTGGTCGGTGCCCACCCAGAGCGAACCCTGGCAGATAAGGAGGCTGGTGACACGGACATGTTTTTGACCTGCAGAAAGGGGGGGGCGGGGGGGGGGGGGGAAGAGGGTGAGGATGAATTTGCAGCAGCATCTTCCCAGATAACCCATCACCAGTGGATTTTTTCATGGGGAACATACTCCAGAGCCCCAAAACTAAGCAGCCCCTTTGCACGAAGGTCTCCAGCCCAGGGAGAATGCTACAAATATAAATAAATAAAAAGAGGAGTAGAAAAAAAAAAAAAAGAGTGAGACTTCTAATGGCAAATGAATATTTTATCGCCGGGACTTAGCGCTGCACGACGTCGGACTCAGTGAAGCAATATATCTGCGGAGATGCAACTCTGGTTTCTCCGGGAGGACTTTATTAATGACCTGTCGAGTTAAAAAGGATGAGAGAGCGCGAGTTCAAAAACGCATTAATACCCAACGCTCACTCGCCCAGGAAGAAAAGGAAGTGATAAATATTTTAACATGCCCTAAAAAAAAAAAAGAAAAAGAAAAAGCGACTTACACGAGTATCGTGCTTATAACTAATTACACAATTATGTCGCTCTGTAGCTGGAACAAGGGGGGAGACAACCTTGCAAGCCCAGAGCAGCTAAGAGATGGATGGGTGGACACGGCTGGGAGATGGTGCTGGATGGTAAGCTGGGGAAAAAAGAGGTGCACAGGGCAATGGCAGTGGGGTGCACGCAGGGATGCATGCATGGGGATGCACATGAGTGCAAGGACATGCACAGTGCAAAGATGGGGTGCATGGATGCACACACACATGCAAAGATGGGATGCACAGATGGGATGAGTGGATGCGCACACATGTGCAAGGGTGGGGTGCACAGATAAGGTGCATGCATGGGAGCACAGGTGCAAAGATGGGGTGCACGAATGCACGCAGGGGTGCAAAGATGGGATGCGTGCATCATGCATGGGTGCAAAGATGCCACCAGCTCTGGCTCTGCAGTCAGTGAGGAGAGACCCCAGAGGTCCAAGCTCAAACCTTTACACCATTAACCAGATAAATTCCTCACACAGTTTCTCTGCAAACCAGCACAGCCATAAAGCAAAGCAACAACATCTATGGGGTGATGCCCCAACTTGCCCATTAATTGCAATTAAGAGCCAGGGGGAAAAGGGAGCTCACCTGGGAGGACGAAGGTGGTCCTAGTGGCAATGTTGATCTCCTGCAGGTGCTCCAGAGTCTCAGTGTGGAAAAGGCGGATGGAGGAGCCCGAGGAAAAGGCCATCCAGACCCCACTGCCCGCCTTGATCATGTGCGTGACACTGGCCTCCGCGTCCGGGTGGGCCTCGAAGGTTTGCTGCCAAAAGGGGAATTGCAAAAAGGAAATCAAAGGGTTGCTCCCTAAAATTGCTGCTAGCTTGGGCTCTCTCTGGGAGCTGTTTTAGGGCTGCAAACTACACAGGGAGGGGATCAGAGTGACCTTGAGGTCCCATCCTTCCTCGCCAGCTCTGGCTTTGGCAGAGGACACTGAAACCAGCCCATCTCCAAACCCCTCTTGGGGCTTTTTTTTTTTTTTTTTGAGTGATAACAGTCTTCCCCACTTCTCCAGGTTTTGGTTTTTTTCTTCTTTAAAAGAGTCATTTCCCAGACCAGATATATCTGCAAAATCCATCCCAAGATGGGACGAGACCTTCCTGCTTCCCTCCAACCCCCAAAATCAGCGATCAAAGGCTCAGCTCTGCTGCAAGAGCTATTTGGGGATTATGGACTGTTCCGTCTGCTTCCCAAGCTCCCTGCTGGAGCATTTCACTATCAGTCACAGGATGCAAACTGCAGGAAAAACACCTTTCTGCATCAAAAATTGCCCCTGCTGCAGATTTCCCAAAGTAAAACCTCATATTAGTATGGAAGGATTAAATCACTGGGAGAGAAACCTGCATGCAGTGACTTTGCCTTCATTTCTCCTATGGCTTTGAAACCTTATATTTTTACTTCAAAATTTGATTTATATTAAAAAAAAAAACCAAACCAAAAAAACAAAAAGAGGACTCAGTATTGATCCCCTTCCTGGAGAGGACCAGCATAGAGCATCCCCCCCAAAAGCTCACACAAAATGGGGGTGGATAGAGACTTTTAGGTGATCTCCCCCTTGTTCCCCACGCCACATGGGATTTATTCCCTGATGGTTTATTCCCAAGTTGCCGATCCCATCCAGGCAGACCCAAGACCTTCCATCAAATACTATTTATACCATCCCCCAGCATCCCCCCCCAGTCCTATTTTTTTTTCCTCCCCCATCACTTTTCTTCTGCAAAAATTCCCACCCAGCTCCTGTCATAAATAAAATCAGAGACTGAAAACGAATCCAGTCCCCGATGCATTATTCATCCCCAGCACCACCGTTAGGCTGGATTTACGACAGCTAATACATGCAAACTAAGTTTGGGCACTAAATGTGAAAATTAAAGGTGGAAGAAAGGGGTGGTTTTTTTAAAGAAAAAAGCAACTATTCAGCATTCCCTGTTTATGCAGCTGCAGGAGATGTCTCGGCATCCTCGTCCTGTGACCCAATGTCGGAGGGAAGGGACCCAAAAGGGATGAAAAGCAGCAAAAAGCAGCAATAAAAGGTTGGTTTGGGCATTGCACAGGCAGGGATGTGCCTGTGCACATGCATCCTTTGGGGCTCAAACCACCGTGACTCCCCCCTCCAAAAGCCACCGCTATGTCCCCCCCTGCCCCATGGATGCAGCACGGGGGGGTCCCGGTGATGGTCCCTACCTGGGCACAGAGGCCGGTGGCATCGAGGACGGTGACTTGGTTGGCACAGCTGGCCCAGAGGGTCTCATCCAGTGTCAGGAGGGCTCGTACGGGACCGGTACCCACGGCCAGGCGGGTGGGCTGCTCTGTCGGGTCCCACAGCCCCCCTAGAGCAGAGATGCCAGGATGGGGAGGGGGCGGGCAGAGAGAAGATGCTCAGCAAAAAGAAAAAAGCATCTTTTGATGCAGCTGAAACCACCCTAAACAGCTGCTGGGGTCAGCTGCAAACCCCTTGTGTCCCCAGTGTCACCTCGGATGCTTCTGAGCATCTTAATGCCACAACCAAAAGGATGGGGGGAGCTCACACCCCCAGCTTCAACCCCCCAAAGCCCCTTTGCTCCTGTGCAAACAGGTTTTTTAGCAGCAAACAACTGGCCACCTGCAACATTGGGGCATGTTCCTCGCTGCAAAAGCCAAAAATCCACACCCCCCCCTTTTTTTTTTAATGTATTTGCTCTTGAAGCAACACTCCCAAGCCGATTCATCCAGGGCCAATCTGGAGTGTCTCTGTGAACAGCATCCAATCTGGATTTGGATGAATTCGCCACCAGCGGTGGCCGAGCAGCTTCAATGGGTAATTGTTCTCCTTTTGTTATTTCCAACGCAATTTTTTTTTAAATAAAACCATAGGTTCCGAGGGATAAAAGAGCCCTTTGGGCTCTCAGACCTCTACTCCCATCAGCAGGAGTTTGCAACGGAGCTGCCTTTCAGTAAATCCTAATTTTCACGTAAAAATGAGCTATTTGGGGAAAGCTTTTTCCTTCCAAAAAGATGGGGATAAGATTAAAAACCCCACCCCGCAGCCCTGCCAGCGGCTTGCTGCCTTCGACATGCATTTATGCAATCAAGATTAAATTAAAGCCACTTTATTAATTGGCTTGCATGGTTGCTGTAAGGTGGGAAAGGGGATGCGCAGCACCCCAAAATGCAATGTAAGTGCCTTTACTGGCTCCGGGTTGACTTGGGTGCTACTCGCTGCAGGCTATCTCAGAGCAAATGAGGGGTTTTGTCCAAAAATAGGCCAAAGGAACACATTATTTGAGGCTCTTTCCTACCCTCTAGCGATGAAGCAAAGGTATTTAACAGCCCAGGCGAGGAGTGCCAGAGGAGGAAGGCTCTCAGCAAGCTGCAGCCTTGGCCTGAGCTGGAGCCAGGGGAAAAAACCCAAAATCAAGCTAATAAAGGAGATGGTTTTTGCAGAGATGGGGTTTGGAGGGGGTCAGCTTGGTTTACAGCACCAAAAAGGGGATTTTTTTGAAGCCAAAAGCTCTGAGTCCTTGTGCATCCTGGTGTCGGACCCTTCCTGCAGCCGCCGAGCATAACCATCCTCTGAGCAAAACCTTTGCTGTGGTCCCAACCCCTCACCAGGACTGTTTTCCACACATTTTCCCCCAAATCGAGCCCCTCTTGCATTCATTCTGGCAAAGCAAAATAGCATGTTTTCCCCCCCTCTCCCCGGGCTGCAAGGGGAAGAATGAAATAATGGGGGGGAGGGGGAAGAAAACTGGAGATTTACCACCATTTTAGCAGCCAGCACATCTCCCTGGTGTGAAGAACCTCGTGCTCCCTGTTTTTTAGGGTGTCCTACCAAAAACCCCATCTGAAAGAATGCACGGGGGTGCCCTCACCGTTCCTCCTGGGGTAGGCGGCCACGGTCCCATCCTGCAACCCTGCAAACAGGTACTCGGGGCTGTGCCTCAAGCAGAGGACAGGTTGCATGCCTGGGCTTTTGCAGGTCAACAAGCACTGCGTCCCCGTGTCCACACTGCCATAGACTGCGATGCTGGGGAGGGAGGAGGGAGAGATGGGGAGATGCAAGAGATCATACTGGTCCTCATGGTCTGGTGCTGGCGATTGCACCAAAAGGACAGCTGCGGAAGATGCGGGCTCACCTGCCATCCCGTAACCCCAAGCACACAGTGGGATGCGGGGATGCTGGGGGCTGTTCGGTGGTCGCTCGGGGTTCCTGGGTGCCCACCGGTTCCCCCTCGCCCGCCTCGGGGATATACTCCATGCACAGCACTGGTGAAGCCACCGGGAAGGACTTGACCGTCCGCGGCACGGCGCGGTTGAGGGAGAAGATCTCCACCTGCCCCCCTGCGCCTTCCTGGCCCCCCCCAACCTGCGGGGACCAAAAAATGGGTGTTAGCACCAGCCGCGAGCACTGGAGAGGGGGTTTGCAGCCAGAGTGACACAAACCTGGCAGGTTTTGCCCCGTTTTTGGGGCCATTTTGCTCACCCAGAGGTAGCCCTGTGGCAGCGAGGTGCTGACGGCGGAGAAGCCCAGCAGCGAGGACTGCACGGGGTTGTGCACCGCGGCACCGAGCTGGGGGAGAAACAGGGGTATGGGAGGGGTCCATAACAGCCCCAAATTACCCCAATGCATGCAGGGTATCGGTGCATGCCCCAAAAATCAGGATCCAGCCCCAGCCCAGCTTGTATTTTCAACAGCCCAGCTTGTATTTTCAATTTTCCGGGGTGGATCGCCCCGATTTCTGCCTTTGCAACCACCTTGCCACCCCATCCAGCCCATCCACCGTGGGATTTCTGCCTTTATTCCCCAAAATGATAGATGTAAAGGAGAAGGAGGTATTGGGGGGGTTGGAGAAGAGGTTGGCCATCGCCCTTACCTGCAGATCAAGGGCCTTGGAGGAGAAGGCAGGCATGTGGCAGGAGAGGATGGGGCACCAGAAAGGAGCTTTGCTCTTCTTGTCTTCGTCGGGACAGAGCCAGCCCGGCTGGTTCTCCTCCCCTGTGGTAAGTAGAGGAGATCAAGGATGGCCAAGACACCCCCCAGCATCCTCCCCCTCCCCAATGGGACCCCAAAATTAGTAATTTGAGGTGCAGGGCTCTCATATCCAACCCCAAACCACCATCATCTGTGGACCTGGGGTACATCTCACCCCTTTCCTCCAAACTATTGCACCCCACCACAGTCTGCAGCCAAGCAACTGCCTCAAGTAGCGGCAAAAGAAGCCTCAAAAAGAGAGATAATACATATATATATATAAAGGGGGAAAAAATACACCCTAATGTGTTTCTTCACATTAGGCTTTAATGTGTTTTCATTTGTAACTCATGAACTCATGGATACAGGATTATCCCCTAGGCATCCCAGATGAAAAAAAAAAAAAAAAAAAGAAAAACCACACACAAAAAACCCAAACACATAAACTGTTAAAAACAAGAGAATCAAAAATCGTTCCAGCCCGGGGGGATCTGAACACTCAAACAGGATTTCAAATGATTTTTTTTTTTCTTCCATTAAACAACTACTTTTTTTTTGCTGTAGTGGCTGGTGGAGTTGAATAGGGATAGGGATAGGGAAGCGGCAGGAGGAACAGCTCCTCCCTTACTTATTCATCCCATTTCGCAGAAAAAGGGTCAGCCCCAACACCATCAGCACGAGAGCCAACGGAAACCCATCACCACATGACACCATCCCAGAGATGCCACCCAAGAGCAGCAAAATGCAAAGCATTTGGAGCCAGAATTACCAATTCCCATCATTTTCAGCATGCAAACCCCCAAAATGTTCTCCATCACCTTGCTCTGAATTTTTTCCCCCTGCCCCATTTCACGTTGGGATGCTTGGGGCGAAACAAACCCCGCTTCTGCTCCCAAATTTGGCTTTTTGAAGCAAGGGTGATGGCAAGCAACATGCCATGGGGCTACTCACGCAGTCCTATCTTGGCCAAGTGCAGGCGGTTCACCCAGGAGATCTTGCTCAGGGGGTTTGGAGTGATGAAGACCACCATGACGCTGATGGGACGGCCGGACCTGTGTAGGGAAAGCATCACCAGGTCCATCTTCAGCCTCTTCCTCCCCAGGGTGGGAAGAGTCCACCCATGATCCGCAAACTCACTTGTCTGGCTTCCCAGGCAGCAGGAGACGGAGGCGGCACTTGTTGGCAGAGTGGATCTCCTCCTCCTTCACCTTCATCATCCTCTGCAGGGCCAAGCACCAGTCCTGGGCCACTGTCATGTTCAGGTTCTGGAGGAAAAGTCATAAATCATGGAAGCGCCTCCAAAACAAGCCTGAATCATCCCTGAATTTCATCTGTGGGGCTCTGGAGGACGAGGTGTCCAGCATTCCCTGAGGAACTGCATGGTTCTTGCAAAGCGCTGAAGCTTGGTTCTACCCAAATCATGAGTTTGACCATGCTTTGGCATGTAGATACCTGGTAGGTGCCATGCAACGTGCTGATGAGAAGGGTGATCTGCTCCACCACCGCCAGGTCCTTCTGCAGGTCCTGCAGCTCCTGGAAGAGCCGTGGTGGCCCCAGGTAGACTTTATCTTGGGTGGAGAAATGGAGAAATGAGATCCACGGAGGATGCTCCACCCCACCCCACCAAAACCAGCCCAACACTGGATCAAGAGATGGGTGCTCACTGTGCGAAGCCTGCCCAGCCGGCGCGTGCTTCTTGGCACCAGCGTTGTGGATGACGACGTTGTCTTTGTCATAGGCACCACTATCCTGCCCCACCTCCACCACCTGCACCTGCGGGAGGGCCGTGCTCCACTTCACCACATATTTGGGACCGAGGGGCACCAGGCTGCTAATTTCCAGCTGGCCTCTGCCGAGGAAGGATGCAAAAAAAAAAAAAAAAAATAAAACAAACCAGCAGGCACCGTGGCTCACCCTGCAAGCCCTTGCAAAATGCATTTTGCAAGCCAAGCCCCATTTGCAACCCCACACCATGCACTGGTGCATGCCTGCACCCCCAAATGTGGGGCACACAACCACAGCAGACCACGCTCGGCACCTACCCTGGGTTCACTGGCCTGGAAGAGGGGAAAAATGATTAATAAACAGGTATTATGGGGAATTCAAGGAAGGTTTTCCTCTTTGCGGCATCAACCTCTACCAAGCCCTGAGGTCCCAGCAGGCTCCCGGACCCTACACCGGCTCCAGGACCCCACAGCACCAGGGGATGGAGGCTTTGCATGGAGGCATGCCAAAAGTGGGGGGCAAAGCAACCCCAAACCAGGTGGGTTCCCCCTCTGAAAGAAGGTGAGGTGGTTTTAAAAGTCATTGGGGTAGATCTAGTAAAACCCACTAAGCCCAAAAATTGAGGTGGGGAAGGGGGAAGGTTGCTACATTGGTGCTTTGCAAGGTGATTTTGGGGTCTGGGGCCATCAGCACATACTTGAAGTTGATGTTGGCGCACACCAGCATGTCGTTGAGCAGGAAAACCTTCCGCTCCTTCGACTTGATGAGCTGCCCCCGGTCGCCGTACACCGTCTCCGTCAACGTCTCACAGAGCAGGAGCTGCCGCTGCCCTGAGCTCAGCAGCTGCAAAGGGGATGGAGCAGGGGGGGGGGCTCAGCCTGGGGGCTCTTGCAATCCTCCTGCCCCCAAATTTGGGTTGCTCTTCCCTTATTGCAAGGATTTTCCTCCAACCGGGAGCATGCACGGCCCCAAGTTCTGCAGAGACGGCTGTGCAACATGCTCCGAGGCTGCACGATGCAAAAACCCTTTGCACCCTGTATGTCCAACCACCAAGAAAGCAGAGCCTTGAAAAACCAACATGGGCCTTTTGCAGCCCCTTTTGGGTCTCTCTTCATCCCCTGGCCATAAATCCTGATCCCAGGGCTGAGCTGGCATGTGCTTCGCTGCAGTTTTTGCCACCACGGCCATGCCCAGCCCAGGATGTGTCGCAAGAGCTTCATTTAGGGTTTGAGGGTTTTTTTTCCCCCACCGACGGTTGCAAAATCAGGCGGATGAGACAAAGCAGCTTGTCCTTGCTTTTCACTGGAGGGGAATTTCCCTGTGCCAGCCTCAAAATTTGCTTTTGCTCTACGTCCTTCCAGAGAAAACAGGGATCCTGGCTTCCCGAAACCCCCGACGCAGAGAGGAAGGTGGAAGCTGCAAAGCTCAACCATCAGCTCCAAAACCCACCCATCACGAGGATGAGGAGGTGAGGCTGAAGGACCCACCTTGTTGAGGCTGCTGCGGTCGCTGATGCTCTTGCTGAGCTGCTGGATTTCGGCGACTTGGTCGGCCAAGCGCTTCTGCTCATTGAGCTTCTCTGCCAACGTCTCCAGCTCGGTGAGGGCCAGCTGGAGGGAGAGGCGGTCCGCGTGGCCCTTTGGGGTGTTTTTCAGCATGTCCTGGAGCAGGGAAAGGATGGGGGACAAAAGCCACCCCGGAAAAATCAGCCCCACTGGGGGATGCTACGATTGGAAGCACTTTTGGCCCATCCAAAATCAAAGCTTGGAAGATGATCCTTGGGATGGTCCCCAAAACTGCAACCAAGCTGCCAACCCAAAAAAGTGTCCCTTGCGAAACCCTTTCCCAAAGCACCCAGGCTGCAAAAAATAGGGTGCAAAGCAAGGTGGGTGCAGGCACCCCTCGCCCTTACCTGCAGGAGCAGGATGAACTGGGGGAACCTCTGGATGGGTTTCACCATCAGCCCATAGAGCGTGACCCGGTCGGTGCTGGCCATCTGCCTCTTCTGCGGGGCGGAAAAAAAGGGGGGGAGGGGCAAAAAAAAAGAGGAGTTTTCACCCATAATGGTGACCGGCAGCACCCTGCACCCACGTTTGGGTCCTACTGACCTTGAGGAAGTCAAGGAAGGCTGGTTTGGTGAGACAAGCCTTCTTGATAAGGGACATGGCAGTGGTGAAGTTGTTGACGTAGTCGCTGTAGACGTCCAGTACCATGGACTTGGAGAACTGGGGAGAGGGCAGGAGGAGAGCCGCAATGCTGTGGGGCTCCCCCAAAAAGGGGGGTCGGCAAAGCATGGGGGTGCTTGTGTATTTTTGGGGTGATGCTGAGGACGCTGGTTGTACCCCAGGTTGGGGCTGCATCACTTAAATCCTCCAACCTCCCCCCGCTACTATTGAGAGGGGTCCAGAGGGAGGTTTGGCAGCAGTCCCCTGACTTTTCCTCCTACCGAGGCCACGAAAAGGTCCCCAATCTTCTCCGCCGAGTCCCACTCGGCCACGCGAGAGGCGAGGGCGATCTGGAACATGGAATGGCACTGCAGGATCTCCTTCAGACGAAAAAACACCACCTGGCACTTCCTAGCACTCAGCACCTTCGGCTCCATCTCCATCAGCGGGTTCCTGTAATCCTGCGGGAGATGCCAGTGCATCAGAATCCCGGCATCCTTGCATTCCCCACCGCCCCGAGCCCCCCCCCCCCCAAAAAGGGGGGTCTCCCACCTGCAGGATGCGTTTCAGGGAGTCCACGTAGCTCCGCTCACTCTGCACGATGGAGCCCAGGATGTGCCGCCGTACCACCTGCAACGATGCTGGGGCTCGGCCGTGGTCCCCCCAAAACCCCAAATAACAGGATGGGGGGGGCGGGCAACAGCGTGCTGCAGAAGTGCTGACGCGGCACCATCGCTTTCTGCTGACTCGCCTTTTCCTCGGTTGCTCAATCACGGGACCAAGGGGAAGCCATGCCCCCCACCAACCACCCCCCCCCCCCCCGAATCCCCAGCCCGCCCCACACCAACCTGCTGCGGGCTCAGCCCCTCGGGCATGGGGCCCAGCTCCGGTGGCGGGTGCTTCATGTCGGAGACGGTGACCTCCAGGAAACCCGTGTCCTCCTCCTCCGAGTCTCCTGCAAGGAAAAAAACCCCACAACCAAATGCCAAAAAAACCCCAATTTTAGACTTTTGGGGGTCTAAAGAAGAGCCTGGACACCCATCAGCTGCTTGGCTGGGGATGCATTTGGGTTTGGAGCTGTGAGCGGAGATGGACCCCAGCGTCCTCCCAGCATCGCGTGTCCCTCCCAGAGCCCCGGCCACTGTCACCGGACACCAGCATGAGTCAGGCCGTGAGCAGGGACCGAGCCAGCTCCCCACAGGGAGGGGACAAAAAGTGTCCCTGTCCCCAAAAAGCTGCCCTGGTTGGGGGAAAAGCCCCCTGTCCCTGCTCCAAGGGTGGGTGCGAGCAGGGAAAACGGGGACAAAAGAAGCCAAAAGCAGTGCGCCAAAGAAAATGGGGAAGGTGAGAGGCGAACGCCCGCCGGCCGGGGACGGGGATCCCTTACCCGAGGCTGAAGCAGCTGAGGAGGAGGAAGGCGAGCGAGCCAAGGCGGCATCGCAATGCGGGGACGGCCGCTTCTTCCACATGGCCGCAACGCCCCGCTACGGCCACCCCGGCCCCATCCCCGTCACCTATAAATAGCCGGTAACGGGGAGGACCGGCTGGGCTGGAGGGGAGGGCGCTGGCGGCCGGGTGACCTTTTTCCTTCCCTAATTTTGGCAGGGAAGCTCGCCACCCTTGGCTGCCAGCTTCGTGAGCTCCTTCTCCCCATCTCCATTCCCTAAGGACGGGATGCTCTGCAGCACCCTTAGGATGGGATGCCCTCCAGCACCCCAGGTTTTCCCAAAAGCACTTAAGCCCTCACCCTGGCAAGGCTAAGCCGCGTTGGGGACATGCAGCAAGGCTGGGACACACACGCCAGATCCTCCGGGCAGCCCTGGCCGAGCGGCGAGGCTGTCCGCCAGGATCCTACCTCCCCCATGATGCTCCAGGGAGACCCTCGAGCTCCAGCGGGCAGGCGGCTGCTTTTCCGCCTCCGCTGCCCTCCTCCTCCGCTCCCCATCCCCTACACGACAGCAGAAGGGTTAGGAAAATGCCCCCAAAATTGGTATTTCAGGGCAAATCCTGCTCTGTGTCCAAGGGGGGGCAGCCATGGGTGCTGGTGTGGTGGGATCATTGTCCTGCTCCCAAAAGGACATGGGTGCTCGGAGCAAGGACTGAGCCAAACCAACTGAGCTTGCACGGGGATGCAAAGAGTGAAAAAAATTCAAACAAGAGCTTAAAATGCAGAAGATAAATCAGCAAAAGGAGAAGCTGAAAGCCATAAGGATTCATAATGATTTTTTTTTTTTAAATACTCTCAAAAAGGCTTTTTTTTGGCTCCCAAAAGCAGGGGGGGTTGCCTGCTTACCTGGTGCTTCTTTCCGGTGCAGGAAGGTCACCTTCCTCATCACCGCGATCTTGGTCTTCTCCAAACCGTCCTTGGTGCCGCTTTTGGCCGCTTTCATCAGTTGGGTCATCTGGGCAGGGGGACAAGAGGGACCGGGAAGTTCAAGGCAGCACCGGAACCCCATTTTGGGTCCGGATATAGAAGTGCCATCCCCTTGGGGACATCCCCTGTGAGCATCATCCCCCATTTTGGGTCTGGATGCAGTGGTGCCACCTCCTTAGGGACATCCCCTCTGAGCATCATCCCCCATTTTGGGTCCAGATACAGCAGTGCCACGTCCTTGGGGAGGTCCCCTCCAAGCACTGTCCCCCATTTCGCATCTGGATGCGGCGGTGCCACCCCTTTGGGGACATCCCCTCTGAGCATGATTCCTCATTTTGGGTCCAGATATGGCAGTGCCACCTCCTTGGGGACATCCCCTCTGAGCATCGTCCCCCATTTTGCATCCGGATGCAGCGGTACCATCCCCTTGGGGACATCCCCTCCGAGCATCATCCCCATTTTCCCACAAAGCCCGACCGGGAGGAAGAGGAGGCACGTGGCCGAGGAAGAAGGATGCTCCAGCATCTCTCCTCCCTCCGCAGGGACACGGCTGCGGGCAAGCAGGCACGGGCAAAGCAGGAGCATGCAGCAAAAGCAAAGAGGAGGGAGGGAAGAGAGGCAGGAGCACATCCAACCCCTCCTCGCAGCTGGGGTTTTGTGTGCTAGAGAGCAAAGGAGTGGGGGGACACCTCAAATCGCAGCAGTTTTAGCCCAAGCTGACATCGGCATCGCCTTCCCAGCCCAAACTGGCCATAAACTGCCAACCTGGATAGTTTGGGACTGGGAAAGGCTTTGCACTAAGTTTCTACACCTCCCAAGAATCTCCTTCCCCACCTGATTTCCACCCCGTATCAGGGGAAAAACCTTCTCAATCCATCTATCCCACGGGCAACCTCGCTTCGTCCAAACGCCCCTTAAAAAAAAACAAACACCCAAAAAGCAAATGGTTTGGGCAGCTGGAAGGTGGGGAGCTGCAAGACAGATGGACATGAGAGGCAGCTTTGCAGTACTTAACTCAATTTTTTTTCCTCTTTTGGGGGATAAAATGGGATGAATTCAGCCTGGATAAATTCCGGGAGGGTTTCCCCCCTCCCCGCCTGGGGAAATTTGGGGGACAAGGGACGGAGGAGTGACAGTACCTTCCAATCGTACTTCTGCTTCAGCTCCTGCATGTCTCTCCCCCCAACTCTTAAAGCCAGGATGTCCCTCTTAGTCCTGGCGTATCTCTCCTTTAGTCTATTCAGGTCTGGAGAAAGCTGAGCCCAAAGCAAACCAGGCGGGAGGAGAAGGCAGAGGAGGCGAGAGAAGGCAGAGAAGAGATCCAGGTAAGCAGCCAAAAAAAAAAAAACAAAAGAGGAGGAGAAATCATCCCAAAGCAGCACGGTACAGGCAGCATCTTCCCAAAAATCTGGCTTTGCTCGAGCAGGGAAGGGAGCAAGCACAGGGAAAGGCAGCAGCCACACTCCAGCAATGCCGAAATGTAAAAGGAAAGGGGAAAAATTAAAAAAAAAAGGGGAAGGAAGAAAAAAGAAAGAAATGAAACCCCCGAAGTTTCAGGCTGGCTTTGCACTGGGTGACCCCGGGAACCACAGCATCCTCTGCTTCACCATCTGCAGGAGCAGCTGGGCTCGATGCTCTGGTGCCATTATACAAGCAAACCCAAGGGGGGGAAAAGAAAGGAAAATAATAATTAAAAAAAATAAATTCAAGAGTTACCTTGGGCTGGAAGGATGCCCGCTGCTTGGCTGGCTCGGCCTCTGGCTTCGTTTCCTCGCCTGAATCCTCGCTGTAGCTCTCAAACTCGCTGGAGCTCCAGCCCAAATCTTCGCCCGTCCGCTGCCCCTCACCACGATGCACCTCCTCGTAGATCAAGCTGCGCTCTGTCCCCGGGCCTGGCAAGCAAAAACCAGCTCCTTTTCCTTCCAGGAATGTAATTTCCCCTCCCCAGGGACCCCCAGGAGGTGCCCCAAATCCACAGGGTCTTGCAACCCCTCTGGGAACACCTCTGCCTTCATCCCTCCCGATTCTCAGTGGTTTTCCCAGGGTTATCCCCCTCTGCATCCTCTTCTGGGATGCGCTTCTCCTTCCTGGAGCGTGCCTCGGTTTGCCTGGCTGGAAAATGGGCTTGTGGTCCCTGGGGAAGCAGAGGGGGAAGGTCTGTCCCTACCGTCCTGCTCGGCATCAAGCGTTTCACAGGGGACATCATCGTAGATCACATCATCCTCCACCACCGGGAACTCAAAACGCTCACCTTCGGGGGGACAAAACCCCCCAACAGGGACTCAAGTCAGCACCCGAGGATCAAGTCAGGGTGGAAAAATCCTTCCCAAGCCTTGGCAGTGTTTGTTTTATTTTTGCCCGGCTTTTTAACCCACCTTGGCAGCTGCTTTTCCTCTTCCAGGTCTGGGCACTGAAGTGGGGGTCTCCACCAGCCTCCCCATTGCTCACCCCCACTGGCAGCCTGCAGGGAAGGGGGTCAGGGAGCACCCCAGAGTGCAACCCACCCCCCGAGACTGGGTGCAAATCCCCTGGGATTGGGTCCACCCAAGTCCCTCACCCCCCCCATCACCCTCGTTCCTATTACAGGGGTTCACAAGCACAGAATAAAGCTTGCATTCGTCCGTGTGTGTCCCTCATCGCATGTCTGCTTCTTCAGGGATTTGGGGGGGGCCAGGTTTTAGGGTCATGATGGTTTTTTAAGTAGGTCCAGGCAACCCGCATGGGGTTGATGCAAAAAAAACCAAAATGGCTTTTTTAGCCTCAGTCCTCATGCTGCTGCAGGGCAGGAGGATGCACCAGCATTAGGGGGCATGGGGAAAGGGTCCCCATCCCTGGTTGGGGTCCTGCCTCTCTCGCTGCGCCCTGTGCATGCTCCGGTGGCGGGACAAGCTCTCCTTGCAGCCAAATTTGCATCTTTTCCCCCAAAATCTGCAGCTGGGGTGAACACCAGCCCCCTTTGAACACCCATCCCAGGGGGTTTCTCCCTCATCTCCTCAGTCGAGGGCTGGAGGAAGCCCCCACCACCCAGTTAACCACAGACCCCCAATGGTACCCAAAGCCCCCACAGACCCCCAGGGCTGCAGGGTGCACCCCAAAACCCTGGGGCTCTCCTGCTTGCAGCCCCTTTCGCAAGCAATGGGGAGAAGTTGGGGAAACTGAGGCACGGCACCAGGCTGTGACATGTCAAACAGGGAGGACAAACCCCAAAGTTGTGCTTTCTCCTTCAAGGGACTCAAACCCCCCCCAAAGCCCCCCCAAAACCCCACGTACCCTTCCTGGGTCTCCGGCACCAGCCCGTCTGCAGAGAGGAAAAGCAAAGAGAAATGGCGTTGGCACCCAGGCTTGCAGCGGTGCCACCCTCGGCACCCAAAGGGGACACAGCGGGGACATCGGAGACACTGGGGACCCCCCGTGCTCCTCACCGACGCCAGAGCTGGCAGCACGCCGTCTGCGAGGGGGTGCCCGGAGGACAGCTTCGCCGCTCGGCTCGGCCGCCGAGTCCTCTTCCTCCTCCTCCTCTTCCTCGCTGTCGTCAAAGTCGAAGGCTTCGCCGAGGTCCTCCTCCCCGTGGGGCAGGGGGCTGGGGGTCTCCAGGGCGAGATGGTCACCTGCGAGCAGAAACCCCGTCACTCGGTGTCCTCTCACGGTGCTGCTGTACCTCAGCAGGGATGGAGGGATGCAGGGACCAGGGGACAGAGGGGACAGTAGAGAGCGTCACCCCTCAAAAACTGCAAGAAGCAACAGCCTTTCGTGTTTTCACAACCCCAGGAGGCTCCGATGGGGATATGTAGGATGCCCCTGGGTGATGGGCCCCCACTTTCTGCCCAAAGCTGGGTGTCCCCGTACCCCCCGCCCCCAAAAAAAATCCAAACCCCAGCTCCAGTGGGCTGACAGTACCTACTGCAGGGTGGGGGGGCAGCTCAGACGAAGCCATGGTGCGGGGGGTCCGGATGCTCCGCCTGGGCCCTTCCCCAAGGCTTTCCTGCGGGAGAGAAGGAGAAATGGGTTGAGAGGGGAGATCAGCCCCCCCAAATCCATCCCCAGGAGAGGAGGCAACATGGGGAGAGCCCAGGTGTGATGCATCCAGCTCCGGCTGCTGCAAAACCTTGCAAGGAAGCAGAAAAGCTGCTCCCAGGTTCCAGTTTGCACATCAAATCCAGCTCATGCATGGTAAATGCACCCCATGCACGGCAAATCCAGCTCCAAGCATCAAGCTTCAAGGTCTCGGAGGGCGGGAAGCGCCAAGCATCCTCCTTGCGATCGATGGCTCATCCGCTCCGGTAACCAGAGACGCCCGGCACGACGCCTTGAAAGGTCGCCAAGAGGAAGAGGAAGGAGGGAGCGGGGACCCCCCCATGCCCAAGGGACCATGCAATGGAGAGAAACGACATCCGAGAGGCTGCAAAGAGCAAAACGGGGCCAAACTCTACTAATTTGGTCCTGCTGGAAGCAGCAACCGATGCATGATGGATGCCACCACCCTGCTCCAAAGAGCCATGACACCCCACCCCCACCCCCCCCCCATTTCTCCCTCGCCTGGACCCTCATTTCCCCTGGGAGGGGGATACAGGGGACACACAGACCCAGGACGATCCCCAAAAAAGGGATCTATTTATTCCCCCTGTACCAAAACCCTTTCGAGCTGCAGCGCAGCGTGGGTGCAATTGCCCCACATGGGTTTGTAGCAAGCCATACAGCTCCAGGGCCATATATATATATATATATATATATGTATGTAGGTCTAGAGCACAGCAGGAGGGAGCTGAGGTCTGGGATCACCTCCCAAATTTGCATTTACCCCTGGAAAATGAGCTATAAACCCCTCACAATCGCAGCACGTGCACAGGCTGATGGTGCAACGCTGCCAGGCTGCAAAGTATCAGCAACCCCAACCCCATCCCGCTGCAAAACCCCCCCAAAGCATCAAGCTAAAACCCATCTGACCGTTTCCCAGCCATAAAAAAAAATAAAAATAAACCTCTTCTTCCCCTCCTTGACCTGCGTTACTGCCGCAAATATCCTCTTCCAGCCGCTTTTGCAACAAGCCCGTTGCCTCCATAAACATATTTATAGAGATTTATTTGGGAGGAGGACTTGGGGACGCTTATTTTTCCTCCTTGAACTCTTTTGCTGGCCCTCGAAACAGAAAGCGGTTGGCAGCCAAGGCTGCTCACATATGTCACCTAATCTGCTTCCCATTAGTGAGGGAGCAGGCAATTCCCTTCTCTCCCCCTTTTCGCAAGCTCCAGGCTTTAGCCCTAGGGATGAGATGCCAACCAAGCCATAAATCCACAATAAACCGGCCCCACCAGGAGATGTGACAGAGCTGAGGACCACAGGGGGAGGAAAAAAAAAAAGCCATATTTTTGCAGCAATGTCTCCAAAAAAAAAAAAAAAAAGCTAAGCAAGGTAGAAAATAATAACACCTGGGTAAAATAAACCCAGCAAAGCGATGCCGATGGTTTTATCCAGAAACCAGTTTGCTCGCTGGTTTGCTTCACTCTTCCAGTAACCTGATGGCTTCTGCATTCAGAGAGGGGAGCGAGAAGACGATGCACAGCCGGGCCCTGCGGCTCGGTCCCGATTTTATCCCGCTAGCGGGGCAGTAGAAGGTCACTTCCCATTTTGACAGTTGACATAAGCTCCCATCAGCCCGATTTGTCCCAGGGCTGGTTATTTTTCCGGCTGTAAGCACGCCTGCCGCCGAGGAGAATTACCAGCTCTCCAAAACAACCTGCCACGACCTTTAATTGGGTCTTGTTAAATTAAAAAAAAAAAAAAGGTTATTTTGCATAATTTTTCATAGCAAAACTGCTGTCGGGGTAGGAGCATCCCACAGGATGAGGGGGAAGGAAAGCTGGTGGGGATGAGCTGCCCTACCAGGGAGATGCCCCCAAACCAGACTGGGACAGCAAAAACGGGATGTCGAATAATCCAAGAAGGATTTGTGGATGCAAAACAATCCATGAAGGATGTAGCGATACGCTATCATCTTTGGAAATATGGATTTAAAGCCCACAGGAGCTGCTGCGTCCTCACCCTGCTGCCAGCACCACGAGCCCCGGTCCAGCCCCGTCTCCCTCCCAACCCGGGTGGGGAGGGAAAAATAAATAGAGTCGAGCTAAATAAAGGCAGAAAAGCAGGGCCATCTGCTAAACCCAGCCCGACCCTTTGCCTAGCAAGCTGGCAACTATTTGGCTTTATTTTGTTTATTTTTAGCCGCCGTGACAGAGCGACAGGTCCCAGCTGGCAGGGATGGCTGCCAGTCCCCGGGGGACCCGTCCCTGGTTAAAGCATCCTCCACCCCATCCTGCCAACCCCCTTTTTTCTGAAATATAGGGGTTTGTAAAAAGAAAATGTAAAAAAAAAATTCATAATATCACAGCAGGGATGCAGCTGGGATTTACACTGGGATTCCCTCCTGCTCCTCTCTGCATCCCCACCATGTTAATCCCTCCTTATAAATAACCCCGGTGCTATTTATAAGGGATGGAGGAGTAGAAATAAGAATTAGCTTTTGTCTCTCAAGAGTTTCCTCTGACTCCTTATTAATTCCTCCAGCCGACGATCCTGCATCCCAGCTGTGGCTTTAAGGCTTATTTCACCACCTGGATGATTTTTCCACCCTCACCTTGGCCAAAAAATAGAATTAATTCAGATTATTTCCAGCATGTGGGATGCCAGGGAGAGCAGCGTGGTCCCCAGAGGAAAGCAGGGATGTTTTCTTCCCCAGATCCCAGTCCTTTAAAATAATAATTAAAAAAACCCAGCAAATATTTGTTGCAAGGTAAAGGTTTTTTCCAGCCCTAACTGGGTCTGTATAGCGCGTTATCAGTGTTTTAAGGGCCGAGTAGTTCATTTCCCAGTTTTCCAAGGAATTAATCGCTGAAGTTTGAAGGCGTCGGTGTGGGAATGAGGGCTCCAGTGAAGAAAAATTATCCTGTGTCTTCAAAATTTCCCCAAATTGGGTGTTTTGAAGCAGTTGCGGTTGGTGGAGATGGCAATAAGGGGTGGCTCGGTGAGCGGTGGGAATGAAATGATAGCAAAAAGATGGGGTTTTCCCCTAAAAGCAGCCAAAAGATGGATTTTTTTCCCCCCAAAAAATCCCAAAAAAGGGTTTTCCCAGAAAAAAGCCAGAAGAGGGGTTCCCCCCAAAAAAATTCCATGAAAATTCAAGATACAAGGCAATTTTGTGATCATATTTTAAATCAACTCTTGCCAAAAGGCATCATCTTATAGGAAAGCTTTTCCTGAACACAGTGTTTCCCTCTTTCACCTCAAAACAGCTCTTCTGGGCAAATATCCCACAAATATTCCAGCTAAAAACCCCAAGACCTGGAAAACTGCCGCCGTTTTCTTTTTTATTTTCCTTTTCAACATCGCCGACGAACCGGAAAAAATCCTTCCCTTGTCCAGCTCACGCCATGAGAAGTGCAAATGCAGGGGAAAAAGCGGGGGGGGGGGGTCAGTAAAAAAATCAGTTAAAAAAAATCAGAGTTACAGCACTTAAATAAAAAAAAAAAAGAGGCTGTTTGCAAAGATTTCTAGCAGAGAGACCCAAAAAGCAATGGAAAAGCCTTACTTATTGCCAAAACCCTTCCCAATTTGATGCTTATCCCAATCTCCACCTTTCAATGCTTTGCAAAGCAACTGCAAAGTTCACCCACTGCGAAACTATCCCGGAAAGGAATTTGAAGGGAGAAGAATTTGAATCAGAAATAACAACAATAAAAGCAAAAAAAATTGGGGTTTTTTCCCTATTAGTGTTCCCAGCTCAAAATTCCCAACAATTTTGGGGTTTGCTTTATTGCAAAGCTCCAAATTAAAACCTTGCCCACCCTTTGCAAGTGATTTTTTTCCCCTATCCGTTCTCTGGGGTCACCTTATTTTGGCTGAAAAGTGACTTAAAAATCAGCATCAGGTGGTGACACTGATGGATTCAAGATCGCCCTCCGCAATATTCTTATTTTCTCTCTCTGCTTTGCAAACACCTATTCAAGCACCCCATAAATACTGTTTTTTTCCACCCTGCAGAGGCATTATTTCACTTTTTTTTTTTGCTGGTATTTTGGGCAAAAGCTGCTCTTTACAACCCATCATCTCACTAAAACACACTTAATAAATTGAAAAAAAAAATAAACAAACTGATGCAAACAGAGGGGAAAAAAATATTGCGGTGACTTCAGCCCCTTTGCAACCCTCGCAGCGTGCAATGCAACCTTGCACCCCAATGCAACCAATGGGTGTCCCCCCCCCAGAAAAAAAAAATCACTGAAAGGGGGAAAATTGCCATTATTTGCTGTCAAAATTATCTTGGAGGAAGTTCTTACTTCCCCCTCCCCCGAAATTGCAGGTTCCCGCAGGTGCTGCAAATCCCAGCCGGGAAAACCCGGGAGGGATTTGCAACCGTCACAGAATTTGCAAGAAAACGGGGTGAAAAAGCCCAGGAATGGGTGCCAGAATAAGCTTGATGCACCAATGCCCACCTCCTCCCTCCCCATTGTTCCTTCTTTTTGCTTATATATTTAAAAGCAATTAAAAATATATAAAATATATATACGTAACAAAAGCCCCTATCGCTGGCGGCAGCAGGGAGGCAAAGGACGACCTCCTCCCCCTGCAAGAAGATGTGATAACCTATAGATATGCATTATATGTATGTATATATATATGGATTTATGGCAAGGAGGGGAGGGAAAATGGGTTTTTGCTGACCTGGGAAGGCCGCGTCTCCTCCAGCTTTGTATCCGCATCGGCCGAGCAGGCCCCCGCCGGGGAGGCAACGTCAGGGAAAAAAAAACCAAAACCCCAAACCACCCCAAACCTGACGGGGATTAAATCCCACCGTCACCCTCAATGGGGTGCCCAGGGTGGGTGACACCCAACAGGCACCCACCCACCCACCCCGACACCCCCAGATCCCAGCGGCCAAGGGCTCGCTGCCGGATGGGAGCCGCGGTCCAGCGGCTGCACCGAGGGATGCCGGGATTTTGGGCAGCATCTCCCCCCCCTCCTCTTCTTCTTCCCAAGCAGCTCTGATTTACACCCCTGGTGATCCCAATCCTAATAAATAACCCCCCAGCAGGATTTGGCCCCCTGCTCGCCTTTTAACCCCCTGTATGCCGGGGCAACCTGTTAACCCTCTCACTGCCGAGAGTGTCGCCCATGGGAAAAAAACAAAAACCCACAGCCCAGGATTTGCAGCAGGAGCTTCCAAAATTTCCAAGCAAAGAGGATTTTCTCCGGGATATTTTACATCCAAGCCACTGGTTGCGAGACCAGCTGTCCCAAAACGCAGCTCCACATCCCCATTCAAGGGTATTTCCCCCATGCCAGCTTTTCAGGCCCTAAACCCCTCCCCAAATACACCATACAACAACAAAAAAAGACAAGTTAAAGCCGTGCAAGGACCCCACACGTGCATTTATTTAAATGCAATATCCTCGCTACAAAATGTACCAGTCTTACCTATTCCATCGGTGTTTGGGGCTGTGTTTTTCTTGCTGGGAAGTTTTCTGCCTCTGTCGGGGTGTTCCGTACCTGCCGGCACACCCTGGCTGCAGCCGCCCAGCCCTGCTGGAAAACACCCCTTGCAAACAAACTAAATAGCTGCCAGGTTTATTCCAGCTCAAAACCAGCCAAACAAGCCCGGCCAAAAAAAAAAAAAATATATATATATATATATCTATCTCTCTCTCTATATCCCAGTGCCCTTCGGGTGACTCACAGGCAGCCAAAAAAAACCCCACCTTTTCCTTTGGGTAATGGCCTTGCTGCGCTGCCAGGTATTGCTGCCCATGGAGGTGCTGAGCCCTGCCAAGAAAACCACTCTGCAAGAGGGAACAGGACCCGAGCATCATGGTGGAGAGGACTTTATGCCCGTTGTCCCAATATTTGGAAGGGGAAGACCCTCCACAGCCCATTTGGGGCGGGGGGTGTGTGCTGGGTAGCAGCAAAAGCATCTCAGCGGCAGTCGGGGAAATCAAAGTTATTTTTCTGGTTTTTCAGATTGCATTTCAGTTGTGACTCAACCCTCCATTCCCCACCCCACAAACTTTGCAGCAAGGACTCAAAGCCCTCCCAAAGGAGCGAGGGGCTCTTGCACCCCAAAACCAGCTCTGCAAAGGCCCCAGCAAAGAGACAAGGGAGCAAAGAGCACCCAAAGCACCCAGCCCTTTGCAGGCTGCTTGCATTCGCCTTTGCTCCAGCCAAGCAGGAATGCACCCGTGGGGTGCACGCAGCACCCAGCAGAAAGATTCCGGTGCACCCACGGTGGGGGACTTTGGACCCGTAACCGGCTCTATATAGAACCGCCATACATCCGCGTGAATGTATAGGGACTAACCCTCCCGGTGAGTCAGTGCCGGCCGGCAATGACACCATGTGCCGGCACGGTTGCGTTGGCAAAGGGGGTGAGCTTGCGCACATCCCGAATTATACACACGCAACCCCTCCACGGGCACCCAATGCACCCAGCAGCTATTTGCAAACCCCCTTGCAAGGGTGCACCAATGCGCCCCGGTGTATAACCTCCCTGGCACCCATAGGGTGCCCCCAGTTCCAAAAAACTCACCCTGAGCTCAGCAAAAACAGGAGCAATGAGAGATTTGCTTGCTCGCGGCCAGCGTGTTGGCACTGGTGCAGTGCCCAGCGTGCCGGCGGCACTGACTCAGCTGGGGTTAGGTGCAGGCGTCAACAGGGCTGGGCCACCCTAGGGTGCTGGGAGCTGAAACACCCCCCCCCCCCAATAAATAAATTAAAAATAAAAATAAATTAAAAATAAATTTAAAACAAAAATACATTTAAAACAAATTATATCACCCTGCAGCTCACCCCCTCTGCAAGCCAAGGGGGGTCCTGGCTGCAGCAACCAGCTAAGAGCCCCCCCCAAATCCCCCCCTGCAAGGTGCAGGGCTGCATTTTTGCAGCAGGACTGCAAACATCTGTAAGGGTTAAGGTTTCTTTGCCAGCTCCTTGCTTGGAAGCAATTTCATGCACCTCCTGCTTGTATACAGGGCAACCTCCAAAAAAATCCATCAACTCCAGCAACGTGGTTTTATTCACCCACAAAAGATCGAGGACGCTCGGTGTGGCGTGGGGGGGGTGTCACCCACCCACGATCACAGCAATTTAATCCTGTCTGCCAGAGGGATTTTTTTTTTTTTTTTTGCATCAAGGATCCAGACCTTCACCCCTCCGGGAAAGGACCCACAGAATATTTGAGCAAGCAAACAGCTTGCATCTATGCTCAGCCCTTAAATAAGCAGCCACCTCCTTCTCTTGCAGCTTTGCTGATGGAGCCCAGCTGGCCTCATCCTGCACCACCCCCTGCAAGAGCCACCGACGCCTAATTTCAAATGCAAACACCAAGCAAAAGCCTGCCCCAGCAAAAAAAAAAAAAATTTAAAACCCCTCCCTGTGCCCATTTACACCCTCCCCATAAAGCTTGACAATATGTAATGGAACAGGAACTCAATAAACCTGTTTTCATGGGCATGAATGGAGGCTTTTTCAAGGAACTTTAAATATTTGGGGTTTAAATATCTGTATAGGTGCGCCGTGTGCTTGTATATGATACGGGGTAGAAGTGATGTGCATGGAGGGAGGGTTTTTATTTAAATATAACCATGCCACATGAATATATATATATATATGTATTTAGAGAGATGTATGTAATTGGGGTGATGGAGCCGGTCCGGGGATGCCCTCTGCTGGCATCCTCCCCGGGAAGGCTTTGGGACACCTTCTCCAAGAGGTGTCCCAACTTCTCCCGAGGTTTTTTTTTGGAAAGACCTTGCAGGGAGGCACCAAAACCTGCTGTCGGTGGCATCACAAAGATGCCGGACCTCTTGGTGCATGGTGCAAGGATGCAAGAGAGCAGCTGGGCTGGTTTTGCTCACTGGTTTCCCAATGGCAAACCCCTTAGAGGTGCACAAAGCCGCACACAGAAAGCATGCAAGGTGGCAAGGCATATGCATTCGTTTTTTTTAGCTAATCCTTTGCTTCCTCCGCATCTCCCAACCATGCAATTCCCAGCAAAACAGGGTTCTTGGCAGCAAATCCCTCCTGAGACTCCACCTGCCTGCTACATCCCGCCGGTCGGAGGCAAGCCAGACCTTAAATTCCCTTCTCGCTTGCACTAAATGCTTGGGAAAATTCAATGTACACTTCACCCAGAGGATAAATCATCTCCCAGAGCATCAGCAACTTGCTTAAAAACTCCGGCGGTGCAACCGGGCTGCAAAAGGAGCATGAAAAGGGACTTGCATTTGTTGCAGCAAATCTCCTGCCAGATGCACCAGCCGGTTTTTTGCTCCCTCGCTGCAGGCAGGGCATGCAAATGCTCCCGGGACCCGTTCCCACGCTGCACCCAAAACCACCCTCTCCCCGGGACGGGGTGATTTTTGCAGAGGGTCTGGCTGCAAACCCCCTTTTCCAATTGCTACGGGTGCATCCCGAATATCACCATCCCCAGGGATACCCCAAATATCATTGGCCAGGGATGCAAACCCCATGGCCGGATCCAGGACTGGGGAAGGCAAAGCAAGGCCAAGGTTATCCAAGGTGAGTCGCTCCCCATCCCAGACGCCCTTGGGAATTAACAGGTAAGACCAGTTTTTTCCCTATCCCAGGAAAAACCAGTTTAACCCACGGCCTGATGCAACCTGCCGAGATCACCTCAAAATCTTCCCATCCAGCCTGTAGAACCCAACGGGCTTTTGGGGGGAAAAAAATACATTTTTAGGGACAACTGGCCGGGTTCCAGCGCTGGCAGCATTTTAATTACATTGTGTTGCTATCGGTATCGTGGAAAACCCTTAAATAAACCCAGTCCCACCCTGCACCTTGCTCCTGGAAGCGATACTTTAATTTTTCATTTTTACCAGAATTAGGGCAAAAAAAGCTGCAGAACAGTCCCCAAAATACCCCAAATTTTAAGGGAAAAATCTGCCGTTGATAGGGGCAAGCAGGTAAATGGGAGGGGAATTTGGCCCGGGCATTCGGGCTGCACGCCGAAACCCATCCCGGCAGCGAGGGAATCATCACCGCCAAATCATTCCTCCTCAACAAAAGCCCTTTTAAAACCCCAGCGTTGCACCGGCTTTTTTTTTTTTTTTTGGGGGGGGGGTTGCTGCTGGTTTGAGACGGCGGTGCTGCTTTGCCTCCTTCCCGGGGGAGCGCATCGCGCCATATTTTTCTCCATCCAACCTTTGATCTCCCAAATCCAGCCGGAGCAGCGGCGGGACGGGCCGTCCCAGTGCTGAGATGCTTCGTGGATGATTCAGTAAGTAATATACTAATTTTTTATCCTGTTTAAACCACCGAGAAGGTTCTTTTTCTTAAATAACGCCAGGGTTTTGCCAGCGGTTGAGCGTTTTGTGGTGTTTTTTGCAAATGGTGCCCACTGAGCATCCCGTGGGCCCAGGTCCCCAAATTGCAAATGCATCATATATTGCAAATGCATCACAAATTGCAAATACATCCTGTCCCGGTGCACCTGGACGGGACGGCGCAGGGACAGCAAAAATGAAGCTCCTAAGGAGGGTCAAGGCAAACGCGCACATCTTCCCCTCCTGCAAAATTTCTCTTTGCAATAAAGGGAATCTTCCCCTGGTAAAAAAATCCGCAATAAGGAGAGTAAGCGTGCCTTCCCTCCCGCAAAAAAAAATCTCTTTTTTTGGGACGGAGTGTGTCTTCCCTCTGCGATAAAACTTGCTTTGCAAGAAGGGGAGCACAACTTTGCTCCTGCAAAAATCTTACTTTGCAGCAAGGGGAAGGAGTGCACTTTTCCAGTGCAAAAACTCTATGCGATAAAGGCAACACGTGCACTTATTTCTTTTGAAAACCCACTTTGCAATAAAGCCAATATATGCATTTATTTCTTGGGGGAAAACCCCCACCCCTTTGCAACAGGGGAGCGAGCGCATTTTGCTCTTGCAAAAAATAATTATCATTATTCTTTGCAAGAAGGTGGGCATTTTCCTTTGCAAAAAATTAAATCCCTTAGCAAGAAGGGGAGCGTGAGCATCACTGCTGCTGCAGAAGGGGAATCCCTTTGCTCTAATTCTTTGCTCTCACCCTCCCCGAGTCTTCCTGTCCTAAAGATGGAGCTGTGTGTGCCGAGCTGGACTTTTGCAGCCTCTTCCTCTGCAAAGCAGGCTGATTCTTTTTTTTTTTTTTTTTTTTTTCCCTTTCCCTTTCCTGCCCATACATGTGTTTCTGTTTTGTATTGTAGCATTTGTTCTGGCGGCTCATATTTACATTTTAAGTGCATCTGGTGGGTGGGCGCTAAGGGAGGAAAGGGAAAAAAAAAAAAAAAAAAAGAAAAAAAAAATTACCTCCTTTTTTCTGCAACAGGAAACACCACCAAAAATATTGCAAAGGCCCCGAGTTGTTGCTTTCTTTATGCTGCACCCTTCGCCCTAAAATCAGGTTTGCAATTCGGGGAGGGGTGGGGGGGGGGGGAGGCAGGGAATACGGGGGGGGAGGAGGAGGAGGGGAAAGGGGATGGGGGGGGCTTAAAAAGCCTTTAAAAAAAAAAAAAAAAAAAAAGGAGAAGGCAGGCGGATCCACGTGGTTTAATGGGGCCAGACAGAGATCCCATTGTTCACCAGCAATAATAAAAGGGAAATTAAAAAAAAAAGGAGGGGGGGGCACACGGAGGGAGAGGGATGGAGCCGGGGGGGGGGGGGAGCCGGCCCCAGCCGCGCAGGGGGCTGGGGTTTTTTTTGCACCCCCCCCCCAAATATCATCCCCCCCCAAGCAACAAAAAAAGCCCCCCCCTCCAAAAAAAACCCAAACAAGCAAGTAAAAAAGGCCAGAGGCAGGAGGAGCACAAGCGGGGCCCCCCCGAGAGCAGGTGTGGGGGTGCGGGGGGGGTTGGGGGTGGGAGAAGGGAGGGGGGATCCCCTACCCCCCCCGGTGCACAGCTCCCCTCCACTGCCCTTGCGGGAGGAGGGGGGGGGGCCTTTTTGTCTCCGGGCCGTTTTCTTGCCTTGCAACCCCCCCCGGGTTGTGAATTCCCCTTTGCAACCCCCCCTTGAAACCCCCTTTACACACCCCCCGTTTGCAACCGCCCCATCCAACCCCCCCCTTTGCAAATAGTCTCTTTGCACTCCCCCCGTGCACCCCCCCTCTACAACCCCCCCTTTGCACCCTCCTCTGCAAATCGCCCCTTTCCAACCCCCCCTTTTCGCACCCCCCCCCTTTGCAACCCCACTTTTGGAAACCCCCCCTCTGCACATCGTCCCTTTGCAACCCCCCCTTTGCAAATCGTCCCTTTGTAACCCCTTCTTTGCACCCCCCCCTTTGCAAGCTGTCCTTTTGCCCCCCCTTTGCATCCCCTCCTTTTGCCCCCCCTTTTTTAAACCGTCCCTTTGCATCCCCCCTTTTTGCAACCCCCCCTTTGCAAATCCTCCTTTTGCCCCCCCTTTGTACCCCCCGTTTTTGCAACCCTGCTTTTGCCCCCCCCTTTGCACCCCCCCTTTTTGCACCCCTGCTTTTGCCCCCGCCCTTTTTGCACCCCTGCTTTTGCACCCCCCCTTTGCAAACCATCCCTTTGCCCCCCCCCCCCAAACTTCCCCCAAGTCCACTCGGGGCCCCGTGTGTGTGTGTGTGTGCGCGCGTGTGATGACCCCCCCAAGACTTCTGTGTGTCCGTCCCCCCCCCCCCCGCCGCCATCGTGGAGGGGGGGTGGCCGCCTGTGGGGCCGGGCGGGTGACGCCGGCCCGTCCCCGTCCCCGTCCCCAGCCGCCATGCCCCGGAGGAAAGCGGCGGGACCGCCCTGGGAAACGGGCCCGGGCAACGGGGCGACGGCGGCGGTAACGAGGAGGAGGAGGAGGAGGAAGAAGCCCGGCCCGGCGGCAACGGCGGCGGCAACGGCGGCGGGAGGGAGGCGACGACCGCGGCCGGAGCTCGGCGGGGGGAGCAGCGGAGGAAGCAGCGAGGAAGAAACTCCCCCGGCCCGGCGGGCGAGGGACGGCAGCCCCGGGGGGAGGAGGCCCGGCAGGCCCGGGGGGGCCGGTGCTGCTGGCGGAGGAGGAGGAGGAGGAGGAGGAGGAGGCGCGGCGAGGGGCCAGAGCGTCGTTATCTGCGAGCCCGAGCACAGCAAGGAGCGCATCGTGAGCGGGGTGGTGGGAGGGCAGCACCCCCTTTTGCACACCCCCCCATTGCACCCCCTAATGCAACCCCACCCTTTGCACCCCCCCGTTGCATCGCCGCCCTGCACCCCCCATTCTACCCCCCCCATCCTATCCCCTTATTGCGCTTCCCTAATGCACCCCCCATTGCACCCCCCCACTGCACCCCCTAATGCTCCTCTTCATTGCACCCCTTTATTACCCCGCAATGCACCCCAATAACGCAGCGCTTCATCGCACCCCCCCAATGCACCCCCCCTTAACGCACCCCTTCATTGCATGCCGCCAGCCCCCCCCCGGGTACCCCCAAATTGACCCCCCAAAGTCGCACCCCCTTTATTGTGCCCCATAACCGTGCTCCCACACTGCCCCCCCTTATCGAGCCACTTCACTGCGCAAGTGGGGAACCCCCCCCCAACCTGCCTCCCCCTTTGCATCACTCCCCTTTTCCCCCCTTTTTGGGGGGCAAAAAGAATCCGGCAGCACCCCTCATCCCTCTTGCCCCCCCTTATCAGACCCCCCCGACTTCTTACAAGCTCCGACACATTTTCGGGGGGCCAAAAGCAACCCCCCTCCCCCAAGTTTCCAACCCTTTTTTGATTTGCGAGGGGATGCTGAAAACTAGGGGAGCGCTTGGCTTTGGGTCCCGGGGGGGGGGGCACGGGGCAGCAGGTGCTTTAATGGGGTCATATTGCAAAATGTCCCCCCCGTGGCCCCGATGTCCCCCATGTCCCAGATGTCCCCAATGTCCGCCACATACCCCATGTCCCCCACGTCCCTGATGTCCCCCATGTCCCCTGTGTCCCCCATGTCCCCCTGCTTCCCCAGTGTCCTCCACATCCCCGATGTCCCCCACGTCCCCGATGTCCCCTGTGTCCCCCGTATCCCCCCAACCCGTCCCCCGTGTCCCCGATGTCCCCCATGTCCCTGAAGTACCCATGTCCCCCACATCCCCAATGTCCCCTGTGTCCCCCACATCCCCAATGTCCTCCCCTGTCCCCCCACGTCCCCAGTGTCCCCGAGGTCCCCCACGTCCCCCGGTCACTGATGGTTTCCCGGCTCCTTGCAGAAACTGGAGGGCTCCAAGTGCCGGGGGCAGCTCCTCATCTTCGGAGCCACCAACTGGGACTTGATCGGCCGCAAAGAAGTGCCTAAGCAGCAAGGTGAGGGGGGCTGGGGCTCCTGCAAAGCAAAATATGCTGCTTTTTTATGCATTTATAGTTTAATTAATTTATTTCAGCTTATTTTTATGCCTTTTTTTTTTTTTTTTAATTAATATTTGGGGGGGGGGTTTAAACCAGTTGCATGTAGTAATCTGGGATGCGGGGTGCGCTGGGTCTCCTGCAAAGCAAACTAAACGCATTGCTTATTTTTTATGCCTTTATATTGAATTCATTTTTTCTGCTTATTTTTATGCATAAATATTTAATTAATTTTTAATTAATTCATATTTTTGGAGGGGTTTTTTTCACAGTTGCGTAGCATAATCTGGGCCAGACCTTGGAGTGCGCTGGATCTCCTGCAAAGCAAAATAAATGCGCTGCTTACTTTTTATACATTTATATTCAATTTTTTTTCTGCTTATTTTCTGCGCCTTTATATTTAATTAAATTTTTTTATTAATTAATTAAATTTTTTTTTTTTAAATACAGTTGCATATCGTAATCTGGGCCAGAACTTGTGGGGGCCGCACAGGTACGGATGTCTCTCAGGTATTCAGGTGCGAAGCGTGGTTTCGGGACCCTGCGCTGCTCACAGCCTGCTCATCACCGCCGAGGGCAAGCTCTGGAGCTGGGGTGAGCGGTTTGGGGGGGGTACCCCCCCCAAAAAAAAAAGATCATGCCACCATGCCAGGAGGTTTCGTCCTCCCATTTCGCTGCGAAAAATCACAATTTTTGGCTAGGTCGCAATGAAAAAGGGCAATTGGGCCACGGGGACACGAAGCGGGTGGAAGCCCCGAAGCTCATCGAGGTGCTGGGGGGCGAAGCCATCGTGCTGGCAGCCTGCGGCCGTAACCACACTTTGGCGCTTACAGGTATTGAGGGAGGAAAAAAAAACCTGAAAATGGGCTGAAATCGGCCCATTTTGCCCCAAAAACGCCTTTTTTTTTTTTTTCATTTTGATGTTGCAGAAAGCGGCTCGGTGTTCGCCTTCGGGGAGAATAAAATGGGGCAGCTGGGGCTGGGGAACCAGACGGACGCCGTGCCCAGCCCTACGCAGGTATCGCCATTCCCCTCCTGGGATTTGGGTGCAAAACTGGCAGATTTGGGGGGTTTTTTCTCATTGAAAAAAATTCCTAGAAGAGCTCAAACCCCTTTAGGATGCAAGGACATCCCTCTTGGGGAGGGATTCATTTCTGGCTGTGGTGGGAAAATAAATGGCAAGAGTTTAAAATAAAATGCAAGAATTTAAAATAAATGCAAGAAATTAAAATAAACGGCAAGAATTTAAAATAAACGGCAAGAATGTCAAATAAAACCTCAGATTTGAGGATTTGGGAATTTCCCCTGGGAAATTCAGCTTTTTGCCTTTTTTCTCGAGTTTTTGGTGGGGTTTTTTTTTTTACCCCTTTCTCTGCTTCTCCCGCAGATCATGTACAACGGGCAGCCCATCACCAAACTGGCTTGCGGGGCCGAATTCAGCATGATCATGGATTGCAAAGGAAACCTCTACTCCTTCGGGTGCCCCGAGTACGGGCAGCTGGGTACGGTGCTGTTTTGGGGCGCTTTGCTAAAATTTTGCGCTATTATGGGGTTGGGGAAAAAACCCGCCCTGCCTCAGTTTCCCCATGTGGGCAACTGAAGCATCGCTTGACCTCCAGCAAAAAGAGGGGGGTGGGAGCTGCAAATAAAAAGGGGGTTGCAAGAGGAGAGGGGGTTTCTGCAGCTGGCTTGGAAATAATGGGGCACAGGGAGGGGGGACACCCCGTTTTCATCCCGGCGCTCGTCGGCAGGGCATAATTCGGATGGGAAATTCATCGCCCGGGCGCAGCGGATAGAGTACGACTGCGAGCTGGTGCCGCGCCGCGTGGCCATCTTCATCGAAAAGACCAAAGATGGGCAGATCCTGCCCGTCCCCAACGTGGTGGTGCGGGACGTGGCGTGCGGGGCCAACCATACGGTACGCGTGAATATTTGCAGCAGGCATTAATTGCTAAAGATTTGCAGCATGCATTTAAGGGGAAGCCTTTGCAGGAGCGTTTAAGGCTAAACATTTGCAGGGTGTACGTAAGGATTAAGTGTTTGCAGGGTGCACGTAAGGATAAATGTTTGCAGGGCGCATTTAAGGCTAGAGAGTTGTAGCATGCATTTTAGGATAAATACAGCATGCATGTAAGGATAAAGTTTTGCAGCGTGCACATAAGGATAAATACTTGCAGTGTGCATTTAAGGATAGAGGTTTGCAGTGTGCATGTAAGGGTAAAGATCTGCAGCGTGCATTTGAGGATCACAATTTGCAGTGTGCCTATCAGGATAAATATTTGCAGTATACATTTAAGGATAAAGTTTTGCAGTATGCACGTTAAGGATGAAGATTTGCAGCATGCCTTTAAGGATTGAAATTTGCAGCGTGTGTATAAAGATAAAGATTTGCAGCATGCATTTAAGGGTTGAGATTTGCAGCATGCATTTAAGGATAAAGTTTTGCAGCATGCGTATAAGCAGGGAGATTTGCAGTGTGCATTTATGGATAGAGATTTGCGTTGTGCATATAAGGATAAATACCTGCAGTGTGCGTTTTAGGATAGAGATTTGCAGCGTGCATATCAGGATAAATATTTGCAGTGTGCATTTAAGGATGAATGCGTGCAGCGTGTGTTTAAGGCTAAAGATTTGCGGAGTGCATTTAAGGACAGCGATTTGCAGAGTGCATTTAAGGATAAATAATTGCAGCGCGCATTTAGCATTTGCGATACTCGCTGCAATCGATGCTGTTTATTGTGGCTGCGGCGGTTTTCTCTGCACTGAACTGGTCAGGTCTCAGCTGCTCATGGTGTCGGGGGATATTTCTCCATTCCCAGCTCGTCCTGGACTCGCAGAAGCGCGTTTTCTCCTGGGGATTTGGGGGCTACGGGCGGCTGGGCCACGCCGAGCAGAAGGACGAGATGGTGCCTCGGCTGGTCAAGCTCTTTGACTTCCCGGGGCGCGGGGCGGCGCAGATCTACGCCGGCTACACATGCTCCTTCGCCGTCAGCGAGACAGGTCGGGATTTGGGCGTTTTAAAGCAAAATCCATCGTTGTTTGGAGCGGTTTGGGGGACGCTCAGAGGATGCCGTAGTTTGACGGGCAGTGTCCGGGCTTTGCAGGCGGCTTGTTTTTTTGGGGTGCCACCAACACCTCCCGGGAGTCCACCATGTACCCCAAAGCCGTGCAGGACCTCTGCGGCTGGAAAATCCGCAGCCTAGCCTGTGGGTAAGTCCAAGGCCCTCCCCTCCCCCCCCAAAAACCCCACCCTAATTTCTTGGGGTTTTGCGGTGCAGCCGCCTGCGGGGCAGCTCGGTGGGGGGGGCGCAGGGTCACCCTGCCTTGCACCCCGCTGCAGGAAGAGCAGCATCATCGTGGCGGCAGATGAGAGCACCATCAGCTGGGGTCCCTCGCCCACCTTCGGGGAACTGGTAAGAAGGATTTACTGGGGACCCCCAACCCCTTGACACCCCAAAACCTCCCCCCCAGCCGCTAGCGGGAGGGACCAGCTGCTTCCCACCCGCTCCACTGATTTTCTCCCCTCTCCATGGGATGCGCTCGGCAGGGCTACGGGGACCACAAGCCCAAATCCTCGACGGCCGCCCAAGAGGTGAAGACCCTGGATGGGATCTACACGGAGCAGGTGAATGGGGGACCCCACCAGAGGATGCTGGAGGGAGGGCACGTGGACACCCACCCCCCCCGCCTTAAATAAATACATCGGCTGAGGCCATACACAACTCATCACACCCATGGGGTGCTGGAGGGAGGGCACGTGGGGGCCCCCCCCTTAAATAAATGCGGTGGCTGAGGCTGTATGCAACTCATCACACCCCATGGGATGCTCAAACACAGTCCCGGATAAAAGTAGGTGGGGGAAAAAGCAGCAGGGAACGAGGTGCGTGGGCCTGTGCCTCAGTTTCCCCACTTTGCCCTCATCCCAGGTGGCCATGGGCTACGCCCACTCGCTGGTGATCGCCCGCGACGAGACCGACACCGAAAAAGAGAAGCTCCGCAAGCTGCCCGAATACAACCCCCGCACCATCTGAGGGGCTCTCCCCCAAACTGGGACCTGGGATCCCCCCCTCCAAAAACCCCGCTTTTCCAAGCCAGCCGCGGTTTTAACTACCTGTTCTCCCATTTCCAAAGCCTTGGGAGTTTTTATTCCCCCCCCTCCCATGGCTTTTTGAGTTCCCGACCGTAGCAGGATCTTTTGGCACATCCAGGCTTATTTGGGGGGCGGGGGTGTTATTTTTTTAATTATTTTAATTTTATTTGTATTTTTCTGCATCACTTTTTATTATTTCCCCTTTTCCCAGCCGCAAATAACCCCGGCCGTGGGCTTGGGGTAAAATTGGGGACCTGAAGAGTAGCTGCAAAACACCTCTTTTTCCCCAATATTCCAATTTTTTGGCATTTTTCCCAAATACCCCCCCACTTTGGGTGCTATAATTTTGGGGGGGTTCCCCCCTCCTCCAGCATCCCTTTTCCCGGAGGGATTCAGGATATGGATGTCATCCCACATTCCCCAAGGGCCAAACCCATCCCCAGCATCATTTTGGGGTTTCCCTCCCCGCTATCGCAGCCCTCGCCCACCCCAGGGAGATCTCAGGTATGAAGAGGGGAGCCCTAAAGCATCGCATAAGCTTTTTCTTGGAATTCTTCTTAATTTGTTTTAATTATTATTAATTATTTCCACCTGGTATCAGCCCAAAGTCCCTCCTACAACGCTGTGCACTGTGCTGGAGAAACGAGGTGCCTTTTCGAGCAGAGCCCAGCTCTGCCTCCATGCAACCCAAGGGTGATTTTTTAATTTTTATTTTGGAATTTGGAGGGTTTATTTTGAATTATTTTTTATTAATTTTTTAAGTCCTTTCCGCTCTCCCCAACGGGTCGCGCTGGGTGCTCGGGGGCGGCGTTCGCGCCTGTTTGGGGAGTTTTGCAGTAAAAAAAGTGGGGGGGAGTTCATTTGCTTTGGGGTTGGGGGTTATTTGGGGGGTTTTTTGAGGGTGTGTTAGAGAGAAAATATCCAGGACAGGGAGAGCAGCTGGGCGGAAAAGTCAAATATTCCGCTCTTTTAGCAATATTAGGTTTTTTGTGGTTGTGGCACAAGTGGGTGCCGCGGCCCCAGTTAAACAGGGGGTGGAGAAATCACCAAAACCTCACTTTTACCTGCCCCAAAAGCATCATTTTTGTTCATCCTGCCCACCAGCAAAATAATTTGTAGCCTGATTAAACTTCTCCCCCCTCGGCCCGCCCTGTTCCGGCCACGGGCGAGCGAAGGAGGAGGCTCAAGGAAGAAAAGAATCCTGAACCACGAGGATCTCAGAACAACTCATCCTTTAGGAGAGGGTCCTGGGTTAGTGCTGTAATTGTCTTCTTCATGGGTTTTTTTTTTATATTTCTTGGAGTAAATGTTTAAATAAACGACGTCATTGTGTACACCCCTCGCTCTGCTCGCTTTATCCACACCCCCCCCTTTTTTTTTTTAATTTAAATTTAATTAATTTAACCAAAGGGACATGTGCAGGGGATGCTTTTCCCTCCCCGTGATGCACGCCCAGCAGCCCCAAAAGCAAATCCACAGCCATTGGAGGGCACCATCCTGCTGCCGACAGCATCCTCCATCCTGAAATCCCCCCCCCCCAACATTTCCCTTTAATATTTCACAAGCAGGGTGCAAACACAGGGCAATGCATGCATATCTGAGTATTATAATGCATGCTTGTGTGGTTTTGTGCATGCAAGTGGATTTTTGCACATGCGTGGTTTTGTGCATGCACCTGTCTCTAGGGGCATGCATGCGTGCTTTTCTGCATGCATGTGCCCTGGGTTTGCATGCAAGTGTATTTTTTTGCATGTCTATTTCTGTGCACACATGCATGTGCGTTTTTCTGTGTGCATGTAGTTTTGTGCATGCGCATACATTTTTGTGCACGCTTATCTGCATGCACACATAGCCTTGCGCGCGTGTGGGTTGGAGCATGCACACATGTGTTTCTGCACATGCATTTTTGCACACACATCACTGCAGCAAGACAGAGGACTGTATAACCCTACTCACTGCTTTTTTCCACCCACCATTTAACCATTTTAATTTTAACTGCTGTGCTGGGACAGCAATGCCCTTGTGCCATACCACCAGAGAGTGAAAAAAAAACATCTTCCTGTTTAAAACAAAGCTTCAAACCTTGCACCCAAGCAAGAGGGAGGCCAGGAGAAAGCTGCAGCCCTTTTTATTTCAACGCCACCGCTGAAGGCACTTGCAGGGTTGGGGAGAGGGATTTGGGGAGGAGGCAGGAGGAACATGGGTGCTGAAGCCACTTCAGGGCACCATGTGCCACCATTTGAAGGCGAAGGGCTTACGGCGGACGTTGGTGCCGCAGTGAACCTCCCCGGAGAGGACGTGGTAGGAGAAATAGTCGTCGATGAAGGTGCAGGTGAGGCCCAGGGGCTCCAGTAGCGCCCGCACCCGCTCCTCCAGGCAGCACTGCCCACCCACAAGTGGTCCAAAGGGTTTGGGGATGCCCAGGTGTCTGCCCAGCACCAGCATGTTCACCTGCAGCACAGGGATGCTGGTAAGAGTGCAAATCCCACCCCCAAAATTCACATCCCTCTGGGGGGAGGATGCTGAGCGTTACCATGTCAGGGAAGAAGGCTTCGGCGCCGGTGGCCACGTTGCCTCGGAAAAGCTGGGGGATGTCGAGGATGTCCGACTCGGCCAGCCCCAGCGCCCGCTTTAGGATGTCCCGGTTCCAGTTGATGCAGCTCTGATGGGAGGGAGGGGAGAGGGGTCAGCCGGGGTGGGGAGGGAGAGGGGGATGGAAGGATGGACGGACAGATGGAGGGAGGAATGGGTGGATGGATGGAGGGAGGGATGGAGAGATGGAGGGATGGGTGGACAGATGGAGGGACAAAGGGAGGGAGGGACAGAGGGATAGAGGGATGGACGGGGGATGGGTGGACAAATTGAGGGACAGAGGGATGGAGGAATGGGTGGCTGGATGGAGGGAAAGAAGGACGGAGAGATGGAGGGACAGGTAGACAGATGGAGGGACAAAGGGATGGAGAGAGGGAGGGAGAGAGGGAGGGGTGGGTGGAGGAATGGACAAAGGGATAGAGGGATGGAGAGAAGGATGGGTGGACAAATGGAGGGACAGAGGAATGGGGGGGATGGAGGGACAGAGAGCGGGGGTGAACAGAGAGAGGGAGGGAAGAATGGAGGGATGGACAGAGGGATGGAAGGACACAAAGGAGGGGTGGAAGGGAGCCCCCTGCTCCCCTTCCTCACCTGTACGTAATTATTGAATTTCCGGAGACCGTCATTAGCCAGAATCTCGTTGATCGTTGGCTTGGACACCTCCTTTAGTCCTGCAGCACAGATAACCGGGCAGGAATTCTTCCCCCAATGCATTTGGGATGAGACTCCCAGGTCTGAGCCAGGAGCTCCCCTCTTTCAGGGGTCACTGGCAGCAAGCTCCATCCCAACCCAGGAAATCAAATCTGTGCAGCTTTTTAATTAATTCTGCTTAATTCTGCCCCCCATCCTTGCTGCTAGCAGCACTTTCCAGCCATTAGCTGGGTTTTGTGGTGTTGTGTATTCACCTGCCCCATTGATTTTGCAGGAAAAAGGGAAAATGAACCTATCGAGCCCTGTTTTTCATCCTCCCCCCTACCCTCAAACATCACCGCCTCGCCAAATCCCTCCTCTTGCTTCTCCTTGAGGAGCTGGTAGCAGGCACTGGGGCTGGCCAGGAGAAGCCGAAAACCCTGGGAAGGGAAAAAAGGGATGATTTGGGGCGGGGTTGTATAAGGTTGCACCCCACTTTTTTTCTGCCCCTGGGACTCGTTACCTTCCGATCGGGCGCGGGAACGAAGCTGAGAAACTCATCTACGTGGCCGACGTGGAGCCAGTCCGAAAACAGCTCCACCGGCGCCTGCACTTGTTGGGCAACGAGAAAATCCTTGACAGCTTTTGCCATCCGTCGGCCGCCGAATCTGTGAGGGGCACAAGGGGGGAGCTGCCATTTTGGGGTGCCCAAGGTGATGCTCTACTTGCAACCAACCTCAAATGCTGCATAAAAATCCTATGGTTTTTTTTTTTTTCCAGTGCTCTGACCCTCCATCCTGCACCTCACCTGGGGAAGCTGCTGCCGATCAGGATGCGGCCCAAGGGGTACTCCTTGCCCTGCACTGTCACGGGGGGGCTCACCTCCAAATTACCGAAGGAATCGAGGCTGGAAGCACCCTCTGGTGCTTGCCGGGCCACATAACCAAAATCGGGGCCCTGGATGGTGTAAAAAAAGGCAATAATGGTTAAAAAAAGATGATAACGGTTTAAAAAAAGCCATAAGCACCCAAAGTGCAGCACTCCCAAATCATCCTCCATGCTGGCTCTTCCCTTCCCAAAAAAAGCACGAAAAAAATAGATTTATTCTATTTTTTTTTATGGCTTTGCAAAGCTTTATGCCTTGCTGGGGAGGGAGGAGGAAGGAGTCAGGTACCAGGATGCTCTTGACGGGGAAATCCTTCAGCCCCCGATCACGGGGTGAGTCGAAGACGACGGGGAAGGTCTTGTGGGGGGCTTGCACGTAGCCAAATTCAACCTCGTCCTGCAGAAGGGATGGAAAAGATGGGGGGAAGCCCCCCTGGAGCTGCTGCAGTGAGGATGGGGCTGGGCATCATCCTGCACCCACCTGGATCCAGCGGTCCTGGCGGTTCTCCAGCAGCGGGCAGACGGTGAGTGGGCATTTGGTTTTCTCAGCCATGGCACCCACGGCCGCCACAAAATCCTCATTGTTGTCCACGCTGGGAAGAAAAATGGGATATGGGAGTTGATCCAGCACCGGGCAGGATGCAGCCGCCCACCCAGCACCTACCTGCAGACGAAGACCTCCAACGGTGCTGCCGTGTTGGGGGTCATGATCCACGGAGCCATGCGGAAAACCACCGTGTCAGTGAAGATCGGAGTCTCCAGCAAACCCTGGGATGGTGGGGGGACAGCATTTGGGCTCTGCTCCCCCCCTTTATGGCTCACCCTGACCCCCCACGCAGCTGGTACCTTCTCGGGGCTCTCCAGCAACGTGACGTGGAAAGCCACCAGCCCCGAAAAGCCGACGTCGGGGAAGGCGAGCCCTTCCACATAGAAGATGCTCTCCTCCTGATGCCGGCTGGGTTTGACGGTGTAGGCAAGCTTCAAGCCCCCCAGCACGTGCTTGTACTCCTCCAGTGCGATGCTGTCTGTGGGTGCAAGCACCGTGCAACCTCCTTAAACAGCCAACCCCTTTTCTGCAGTGTTTCAGCTCTATTTTTTTGCTAAACCCTTACAAAAAGGGCATATTTGATCCCGTGGAGCGTGCACGGGTGGAGCAAAATCACCCGGTGCATCAGATAAACGCCCCACCATGGGATGTAGGCTGGATGCTGCAGAAGTGGTATCAGCTCTGCTGCAAGCATTTTGCTTGAACCCCCATAATTTGGGGTGTCTCTCCCCCCCCCAAACCCCAGCGTTGGGCACTCACTACCACCGTAGAAAACGCCAACTTTATCGGCATCACTGAAGTCCACGTGGAGGAGAAGGCGGTGGCCGGCAAAGATGGTGCGGGGACCTCGGGTCCGCAGCACCATCTGCGACATGTCCTTCAGGTCTGGGGGGGAAAAGGGCTGTAAGAAAGGAAAATCTGGAGGGAAAAACATAGGAAAAAGGGGGTTCCTTGTATGGGATGTGCCAGTACCAGCGTAGGAGCGAATAGCAGTGTCCTGGTTATCCAGTGTCTCAGCTTTGGGATCATCGCGGTCGCAGTTTACCAGCAGGATGGCCCCGTGTCCATCGGGACCCCACGTCCATGTCGCCTGAGGGGAGGGAATGAAGCAGGCCTGGGGGTGTCAGACATCACCCCCCCGCACATCCCACAGTTGTCTCAGGGGGCTCCCCCCCCCCCCTTATACCTTATCCAGGAGCGTCCTGCTCACCGCCCCGCTGCGGCTGGCATCGGTGTCCAGCGAGACCTCTGTGGGGAGAAGGATGCTGGGGGGTGCATCCCCACTGGCGCCACAGTTTGGGGGTTCCCCCCCCTCCACTTACCCACGCAGGTGAGGTACAGCATGGCTCTGCCCACGGGCACCCCGCCGGCCTCCCTGAAATAAGAAATCCTGACCTGCAACAAGGAGTGGGTGCTCGCCACCATGCAAAGAAGGGCTGGATTCTGCTGGCACACCAGCACCCACCTTTTCATCGCCCACGTCCTTGCTGGGAGCATCCATGGCCAGCAGCACCTCGGTGCCGGTGGCCAGGGGCCAGCGGCACACGCTGGAGGGCAACTTGACGCTCTGCGTCTCGTGCACCACGTAGAGCTTCACGCCCGGCGTCCCCTGCACGTGGAAGGCGACGGCATCTTTGGGAGCAGATCTGGGGAGGGGGGGAGGAAAGCCCGGTGAGAGCCCCGGGTGGGGGGCATTGCTGGAATAATACAGCGTGCATACATCCGCACGTGATGCAAATCCTGCCACATACAAGAAATCTTGCAATATGCAAGGAATCCTGCAATGTGCAATTGCAACAAGTCGTGCAAAATGCAATGAATCCTGCAAAATGCAATTGCAACAAATCCTGCAATATGCAATTGCAATAAATCCTACAATATGCAACAAATCCTGCGATTTTCAATTGCAACAAGTCGTGTAAAACACAATGAATCCTACAAAATACAATTGCAGTAAGTCCTTCAATATGCAACACATCCTGCAATATGCAATTGCAACAAGTCCTTCAATATACAACAAAACCTGCAGTATGCAATTGCATCAAGTCCTTCAATATGCAACAAATCCTACAAAACACGATTACAACAAATCCTGCAAAAGGTAATTGCAACAAATCCCACAAAAGGCGATTACAACAAATCCTACCAGAGGCAACAAATTCTGCAAAAGGCAATGGCAACAAATCCTGCATTATTAATTGCAACAAACCTTGTGATATGCACAAAACCTTGCAATATTGAATTGCATCAAATGAGGCAAAATGCAAAGTCCGGCAATATTAATTGCAATAAACCCTGCAAAACGCAACAAGTCCTGAAAAATGCAATTGCAACAAATCCTGCAATATTCCATTGCAGCAAACCCCTGGAGCTGTTTAGGGGGTTTTTTGGGCATAGGGCTTCCCAAATATTCGCATTTCACCCCGCAGCAGTGCCAGTGGTGAGCCCTGACCAGTTGCATCCCCTTAAGAGCAAAGCAAAGCTGCAGAGGTTGGGCAAGCTGCAGCTCGCATCACTCCACCCCAGTGCAAGAGGCCAGAGGCGATGGGCCAAGGAGCACAAATCCTGACCTGCAAGGAGGGAAACATGGATTTGTCCCCGGGATGAAGCAGAAAAACCCACCCCGGGGCCAGCGGGAGAGGATGTGATGCTGTCAGCAGTGATGGTCCAGTGGGTTTGGATGCATTAAGGAAAATAAAACCCCAAGCTACTGCTTGAGCTGGGCTTTAAGGAAGCGAAAAGCAAAACCTGCTGCTGAAAAGCAATTGAACTTGGGCTGGGGCCAGCAAAGCAGCTCAAACACCCGGTGCCAGAAGGTGACGCCCCGGCCAGCAGCACCACAGAGGTTTCACTCTCCGCATTCCACCAAAACAGAGATATATTTCCATTTTGGAGGAGGATGCAGCAGTGCCTAGCTGGGATATGAAACTCAGCCTGGGCCATCACTTAAAGCTCCTGGCGGGGGCTTTTTGCACCCCCAAAACTGCAAAATCTCCCTTGGAGGGGTCACCACCCAGCCGCTGCATCGCAATTTGGAGCATCTCCTTCCTCGTGGGGCTCAGCATCCCCTGGGAAAACCACCCCAAGCAACAGCATCGCCCCCACCCCACCCCGAGCTATTTTTATCAGCTTGATTAACGGGATAAAAGTAAAAACAAAAAAGCTGATTTTATTTTTTCCCCCAGCGTCGTGGCCGCTTACCCGCAGACATCCAGGGACAGCTCGGTGCCCAGCACGCAGACGGTGCTGGTGGGACGCTGGGTGGAGAGCTGGACGCGGCGCTGCTGGGCCATGCTGGCGGGCCCCAGGGGCACCCTTGGGTGCTGTGACGGGTGGCACAAGGGGATTTATAAAGCCTGGCTGCTGGGAGGGGATTAAGCAAAGCCTGGCTTAATCCCACCTCCGAGCTGGGTGTGCGTGCTGCCCGGCCGTGCTTCCTGGCAATGGAGCATGAATCGGTGCGGGGGGGAAAAGCACCCCAAGACACCCACGAGGGGTTGGTTTTTTTTTTCTTTTTAAGGAGCTCGGGGGTGGGGTTTTTTGTCCCCTCTTAACACAAAGAGTTGCTGATGTGACTGGCCACCCTTAACCCACGCTGTAAAATATTCAGCGTGACACCGGAGCTAAGCTGGGGCCATGCCAGCGCCGGGCTCGGAGGGGTTTTATTTCTCCTCCTAAAGGGTTTTATTTGCTAGCTGCTGGAAAAAGTGGCTTTAATTCTTATTTTAAGGGGGGATGGAGGTCCAAACTGGGTGCTTGCCCCATCACCTGGGTGCTGCATGGGGCGGAGGGTTGGTATGTCACCCGACAGCAGACCCCGTCACAGCTTTAATTGTCTTTGTTTTAATTAAATCCTTGTCTCGGCGTGGGAGAGCCCTTTGCCGATGCAGCTGTCCCCCCACCAACTCCCTGCGGTGTCATGCGCCGCTGGAATTTAATATCGCTCCTCAGGGCTGGAGAAACTCAGCAGAGCTGTAACTGCTGGGAAAAGGGGGTTTCTGGGGTTAGAAATAATCTTTTTGGTTAAAAAAAAGGGGGGGGGCCAAGCAGGATGCGTGACCCTTTTGGGGAGCATCCCCCCCCGATTCTCCAGCACCACTTGCAAACACGGCCTTGCAGCAGTTTGTACTGGAGGTGTAGTTACGCTTTTACACCTCTAAAAGTACTGCTAGAAGAACAAGTTGCCCCCAAAAAGTGGTTTTAGCCCCATAATAGCTCCTGGGGTTCCACAGGGCTAAGCAATGCCCAGGGCAGGGGACCAGTTTCAGTTCCTGGTGCTGGTTTCTGCTGAATGAGGGCAGCACAGGCAGGAGAGACGGGCAAGGGTGCCACCTCAGCACAGGGAAATGCCATGCTTTGTTTGCACTGAAAAGAGGGAGAGAAAGAACGGACTGGGTGGCTGCAAAGGGAAAAGGAAATTTTTTTGTTGCGGAAGGTGTAAAATGATTTGCAGGAGGGCTGGGCTCTGCTTCCATGCCATGTTGGGGTGAAGAGCCGGTCTCCCCCACGGGAAGTGGTTTTTCGGCTGATATAGGGAATTTGGGAGGATTATTAACTACAAAGCTGGGCTAAGGGACTTTAAGAGCCTTTAGCGGTGGGATGAGGTCTCAAACCCCCAAAGCAGCCCCCTTACCTGCTGATTCGCATGCACCACACTCCCAAAGACACCGTCTGTTGTCCCCATCCCATAAAACCACCATTCCCATAACAAAGCTGTGTGCTTAAAAAAAGGTTTCGAATGATATTTTCAACCCAACAGCAAGAGGAAGAAAGGATGGGAGACAGGGAAGAGCTGCGCCCTCAGTATTAATGCAGCTTTATTGACAAACCCCTTTATTTTGATGCATCTTCTGATGCACACAATGCACCTTCATCCTCCAGTTGCAGGACCTGGGTCTGTCCCCAGGTGCTTCAGGGCACCATGTGCCACCATTTGAAGGCGAAGGGCTTACGGCGGACGTTGGTGCCGCAGTGGACATCGCCGGAGAGGACGTGGTAGGAGAAATAGTCATCGATGAAGGTGCAGGTGAGGCCCAGGGGCTCCAGTAGCGCCCGCAACCCGCTCCTCCAGGCAGCACTGCCCACCCACAAGTGGTCCAAAGGGTTTGGGGATGCCCAGGTATCTGCCCAGCACCAGCATGTTCACCTGCAGCCGGAACAAAAATCAGTGTTTTCCCCCCAAAAAGGTGTGTTTGCATCAGGTGTGGATGGAAAAAGGGGGTCAGAGGGGAGGAGGGGCTGGGGGTCTCACCATGTCCGGGAAGAGGGCATCCGCACGGGAGCCCTTCAGGATGAAGAGCTGAGGGATGTCAATGATGTCCTGCTCGCTCAGGCCCAACTCCTGCTTCAGGAGGTCACGGTTCCAGTCGATGCAGCGCTGCGGAGAGGGGGGACCTGGAATTGCCACCCCTGGCCATCCCAGCACCCCAGATCCCATACACAGACCCCTGTGTGCCCTGTTGCATCCTGCCTGGATCCTCACCTGCTCTGCTGCATCCTGCCCAGATCCTCACCCACTCTGTTGCATCCTATCCTACTCCACCACTCTGAGCAACCTCCTGAACCCATCCCCAACCCAAGCAACCTCTTTCCTTCAGTTTTGACATCTCTGCAGTTATCTCCCAGTGGGACAATGGGCTGGGGTGACCCAGCACTCATGGGGGTCTGGCTCCTTCATGGGTGCTCTTCTTGCCTGCCTGCTTTCATACTATGCAGTGCAAATCATGCCACGGTTTCTTGCTGTTCCCCAGGATCTCTAAAATTGTTCTCTACACCCAGAAATCACCCAGCAGCAACATGCAAGTGAGGAGAGCAAATCCACCCAAATCCATGGCTGCAAAGACCCACCTGCACGTGCCTGTTGTCATTCTTCAATGACTCATCTGCCAGGATCTCATCAATGCTTCTCCTCTCGGTGCCCTTCAGCCCTGCGTGGTGAGTGACAGGAGCAAAGTGGTAAGAGACACTGGTAAGGGATGCCGGTGATCCCCTCCATGCCACAGGGATGCCCTCGCCCACTGCCTTACCGACGAGCTGCGTAGCTTCACCGTGGCCCTGCCTCTGCTTCTCCTTGAAGAGCTTGTAGCAGGCATTGGGGCTGGCTAAGAGGAGCCGGAAACCCTGCAGGAGAGAGCCAGGGGGTCACGCTTTGTTGTCAATGGGATATTTTATCCCGCCATCCTGCTGAACAATACCGTGCTGACTCTAAACCCAGGCCCAGGTGTTGCAGGGTGCACAGGATGCTACCCAGAGACTCGCCGTTTTCCAGGAAGCCACCCCAAAAGAAGGTGCATTACCCAGCCCCCCCTGGGCAGGATGAGCAATTGCAAAAAGGGCTTTTTTTTGCATTTGCAGAAGACAACCTGTGCAGGAACAGGGATGGCTCCAGGGACCGTTACCTTCCTATCATAAGCGGGGACGAAGGTGAGGAATTCATCCACGTGGCCCACGCTCAGCCACTCTGAGTAAATCTCCACTGGCGCCTGCACTTTCTGGGCGTAGAGAAAATCCCTGACAGCCTTGGACATCCGCCGGCCAGAGGCCCTGGGGAACAGAGGGAGGAGGAGAAAGCAGGTGGCCATCACACCCTTCCCGAAGGTTTACCCCCATCCTTCCCCTGAACATCATGTCAAGGGGCAAAGACGCATCCGCACATCCCATTTTTATGGGAACACCAGGAAGAGGCTGGAAATAGCCCAAGCAATATATTAATATATATAATATAGAAAATTATCTAGATATTCTATATTTAAAAATATTAATATAGATATATTATAACTTAATATCTCTATTACATATTATTATACCTATATTATATATTGATATATATCTAGGCTGTATATATCTACAGGCAATTGTGCATTATATCCCCCATTCTGCTTGGGACCTTTGGGTTTAATTTCCCCCACCCTTGTGAATCTCAAATCACTCCTTATGCAGTGCTTTGCGCTGGGGTGAAGTTTTCTCAGACAGACAGCAGCAGGCTGGGAAAACATTAATTATACTTCTGGTAATAAGGGATAATTACGGTCCCGGCGAGGCTGGGAAAATGCCATTTACCCACTGCTGTAACCGAAGCAAGCCCCCTGGCTTACAGCGGGGGTGGGGTCAGAGCATCCCGTTTGTTATCCTGGATCAAACCCCGTCTGGATTCATCCCCGTTGTCATTTCTCTGGGAAAATAACCTCCTTTGTGGAGGATTTTGCAGGGCGCTGTTGTTCCCGCGGGGCTGCCTAGCACTGCCTGCCCAGAGCAAAACAATTTCCAGTTATTCGGGATTTTACCCTTTCCTGGATTCCCCTGCTTTTCCTTCTAATAGGGAGGGAAAAAAATAGCCTGGATGCTTATGGCATTGTAGGATCGGAGCAAAAGCACCAGTGGTTTGGGAGGGAGTAAAAATCTGAGCGATGGCAGGATTTGGTAAGGGATGAAGGAATAACGATGTGGTTTGCATGTTAAATCTGGGATTTGATGGGAACCAGCCCCAAATTCCCATTTTTATAGAAACCAGCCCCATATTTCCGCTCCGAAGGGTGCGACCCTTTCTCATGCAAGGGTTTTCTGTGCTGCCCTGCATCCTGGAGGGAGGGCTTAAGCCCCCCCGCATCTCACCAAGGCAGGGGGCTGCCGATCAGGATCCGGCCCAGGGGATACTCCTTGCCTCGCACTGTCACCGGTGGGCTGACGTCCAGGTTGCCAAAGGAGTCAAGGCTGGTGATCACTCTCCCGGGGGGCTCACGGGTCACATAGCCGAAATCAGGGCCCTGGGGAAGAAGGGAGCAGTGACAGGGACCGGCCGGGTGGGGGATTTGGGGGATAGAAAGGGGGATGGGCAATGCAATAACGCACCAGGATCTTTTTAAAAGCAAAATCTTTCAAGCCTCTGTTCCTGGGCGAGTCAAAGACAACGGGGAAGGTCTTGTGTGGTGCTTCCACATAGCCGAACTCCAGCTCGTCCTGTTGTGGGAAGAAGAAGAGGAGGAGGAGGAGGAAGAATGCTCCTGGTGGGGTGATAGCTATCTCGGCAAGGCGTGCGGTGAGGGTGGAGCAGGAAATGGGGCAAACCTGGCAAAGCCCAGCTGTTGCCCTTAACACCAAGGAGGGCAGTTGCCTTCCTCTCCCGGGGAGTGGCACCCCCCCTGGCACCGCAGCGCCTGGCACAGGTCTGCCCTGGGGAAGCAACACGTGGCCACAACAGGCAGGGAAGCAGGGCAGGGATGGCAGGGCTTGGGCACGCTGCAGGGAGCACAGGGCACATCCAGCTGGCATATGCCACATCCTCCTGGCAATGCACTGTGGGGTCCCTCTTGCAATGGGGACCCTCTTGTAATGTCCTGTAGGGTCCCTTTTGCAATGGGGGCCTTCTTGCAATGCCCCACAGGGTCCCTTTTGTGATGGGGTCCCTCTTGCAGTGGACACCCTCCTGCAGTGGGATCCCTCTTGCAATGCCCATGCTGGGTCCCTGGACAACGTCCCTGTCTGTGCTGGTTGCCACCAGCAGCAGCATTTCCCTGTGCTTTAGTTCACCGTTGCCTGGTTCACCTCTTAGCATCTAGGTGCTTCCCTAAGCAATGCAGCTGATCCCTCCCAGGGGTGCCAGCAATGGAGGTGACACCCTACGTGCCCCAGGAGCCTGTAAGGGACCAGGAAAGCCATGTATTACAAGCATTGATTGATGACCTGGATCCAGCGGTCACTGCGGGTTTCCACCTCTGAGCAGATGGTCAGCTTGCAGTTGGCTTTCTTCAGCAGGACCTGGAGCCCTTCCAGAAAGACTTCATTGGTGTCTGAGCCCCGCTGGATGCTGGAGGGAGAGGAAGGAGTGAACGCCACAAGGGGGGATCACGAGAAGCCCTCTCCAACCCCGACCGTGCAGCCCATTCCTCATTCCTAAATCTGCTGGGTAATAGTCCTACATGAGGTTATACCCTGTAGAGGGTCCTCCAGCCTTTCTCTTTGGGGTTGCAACGACTGCAGCAGTGCCAGCGGGCTCCCTACCCAAACATTGCCTCCAGTATAGCATGCATAAAGCCTGTCTCACCCTATAGCTACTACATAGTAAAAAAGGGTCAAAAACTCTTCCTTGGAAAGTCCCCCAAAGCAGGAGAGCGATGGGTTGATGTCCCTCCTACCTGCAGACAAAAACCTCCATAGGCTGCTGGGTGTTGGGCGTCATTATCCATGGCGCCATGCGGAAAACCACCGTATCCGTGAAAATCGGGGTGCCCAGTGAATTCTGCAAGGGGCAAAAATGCCGGGGAGCAGCGGTTGAAAACCCCACTGTTGGGGGACTTTGCAGGGGACGGGGCAAACCCCACGTACCTCATGGGGGACCTCCACCAAGCTGGCGCTGAAGGAAACCAACCCAGAGAAGCCCACGTCGGGGAAAGCCAGCCCTTCAACATAGAAGATGTTTTCTCCACCACCGACGTGGTCCAGCACGTAGGACAGCTTGTCTGGCCCCAACACGGGTTTGTAGTGGGGGTGTGAGTCACTCCCTGGAGAAACACCGAAATATCCAACCCAAGATGGGGTGACCAACCTGTCCACCAGGCTGGAGGGAGGCACCAGCGAGGAGGTGGCTGATGCCAGCATGGTTTGCAGAGGAGCAGGTGTGCCTCTTCTCTGGGGAACACACAATGTATCTTCCTCGTACAAAGAGGACTCTATGCCCTCAGGTCCAACCCTTTCAAGGTGTGTGGCTCAAATTAAGCATCTAATGATATACTTGGGTTCCCTGACCTGATTTTCAACAGGGAGCTGCTGGGGATCCAGCTGCTGGGGTGTTCAAAGGCAAAAAGCCCTGCCCGACGAGATGGGGTGCTTTGGCAGCTGGGTCATCGCCTGCGCCGAAAAGGTGCCAGAAGCCACATGGGGGTTATCCGCCCCGTGGGAATGTCAAAATTTCAGCAAATCCACTGAGAAAAAGCCTTTTTAAATTATTTTTCCCTTGATTTTTCCCATATAACCCATCTTCTACAACAGCAGAGGAGCTTTGGAGATAAATGAGTGTTTCCAGCAATCAGAGGTGCACAGCCCTTAGCCACAGTGAACAAAAAAATTAGGATTCGCCCACCTCGGGTCACACACAGAAGAAAGGAAGAAATACTCACGGATAGCATGGAAAACCCGCACTTTATCTGCATCTGACTCAGGGACGTGCAGGACCACCTGGTACTCAGCAAAGATAGCACTGGGACCTTGAGTCCGCAGCAGCATGACAGACATGTCCTGAAGGTCTACAGGGGGTGGGGGGGGAAAGATGGAGAGAGCAGATGGAGGTGTTGCAAGTGGGAAACAGCCCAGTGAGACCTTTTGTGTCTCCTCAAGCTGCAGATGACACCCTACCTGCAGTAGTCCGTATGTCCACCTGACCGCTGTCCGTCCCCCCCGCACCGGGGCTGTCCCGGTCACAGTTGACCAGCAGCACGGCACCTTGCCCATCCGGACCCCATGTCCACTTGGCCTGGAAGAGAAGCACCCAAAGGGGATGGGAGCAAGACTTTCCCCATCCCAGCCTCCTCCCGGACTGGGGAAAATGCCACCACCATGGCCACGCTTGGAGGACGACCCATAACATGCAGTCAAGGCTGGTGGGGAGAAAGCAGTGATGCTTTCAAGCCACTAAATTTCCTAACCTCAGCGTCTAGTAGGGCCAGCAAGGACTATTTCAAACAGATCTTATCTTCTAACAAGCCGGAGAGTACCTACCAGGCCTCATCTGTACAACACTACAGCATTTCTAGAAATGCATCTCATCTCAATGTACAATTTGTGCTGCTGATCAGGCAGCAGCTAATTACCTGCGTGTAAGTGCTTGGGCATATGCAGATTTGTTGCCAAAGGGTTAAATCTCTTGCTGTTTGCAAAACTTACAGCTGACTCATTTAGTGGCAAGTTTCAAGTCCAAAAAGGAAAAAAAGAAAGAAAAGAAAAGAAAGCTGAGTATTTTCTCCTATATGATCCTTGGGGCTGGACTGGAGAGGCAGGAGATTTTGGCAGGCAATAAGAAAATAAAATCTTTTCCTGTTCAATTAGTAGGTTGAGAATTTGGCATGCTATTTTCTCTAATTGAGACACCAGTGACACCACCCAAGTCCCTCTCCCTCCTGGAGATTTTCAGTGAAGACGCTGCAAATGGCTGCACCCTGCATTGACCCTCCGTACGTTGCCTACAGCAAACCTTCTCATTACCTTGTCCTTCCCTTTGCTCTTCACTCTGCCATTACGGTTCAAGTCCACGTCCAGGGATACATCTGAAACATCAAGACAGAAAAGGATGCCACCTGGCAGGGGAACGAGCTCTCGGTGGCGTTTTGGACTTGTCCTCTGCATGAGTTACCCAACCCCAAGCCCACCTTCACGCCCCAAAACTGCTCCAGACCCAACATCTCCAACAAAATGCCAATAGAAAAGTCAACCCAATGGCTTTTTCATGGCTTTCCCTCTTTGGTCTCCAGCTATCTTCTCCCATATTGGTTCCCCCAGCAGGGACATACCCACTTCATGACATATTCTGTGTTTTCACCAATTTCATATTGACTGTAGCGTTTTTCATAAAGCTGAAACACAGTGGAGGCATGAAAGTGTTTCCACCATGGGTGAGTGGACACCTAAATAATTACTAGGCTTGACACAGTGTTTAAGAAGGACTTTCCCTTACAGAACTCTTCTTGGCCCAAATCTCTGCCTCTGCTGCAATAAAGTGGAGGTTTACCAGTGACCTCATCTAAACCCTACCTGAATCTGTATTAAGCCTATCTTAATACAGGAACTCCTCCAAATCAGATATACAGTGTGTGGAAAACATGGGCACTGAAGCAGAGATTGTCCTTCTCCTTGATGCAGAGAGGAGGACATGGAGAAGCTGGAAATGAAGCTCTAAATCTAAGCAAACGAAGAGCATTTGTAAGGCAAAAACCCTGCGGACAGCAGTGGCCCTAGATGGCTCCAGCAGAGCCCATCAGTCATGGGACGTGGGAAACCATCAGCCTCTTCAGGTGCAATTTTGGGAGGCATATGCATGACTTAAGGATACAGGTCTGACTGTCATGTGAACACTTTAGAAAATCCCAAATTCACGGTAATTAATCCATCCAAGTGGAAGGCTCTGCATCCAGACTGGTTGTCTAGACTCCCTTTGTAGTCAGCAGAGGAAAATAGCCATTTCAAGGGAATGATTCATCTCATCCTAAACTTCTAAAATAGGTCAGACAACTACACTTTGGTGCCTATTCCTCTCCACTAGCTGCAACAGAGGTCGAGGAGGGGGACACTGGCCAAAGTTAGGTGAGATGGTCTCCTTTGGATCCTCTTCTGCCAATGCAATGGTCTTGGCAAGCAGAGGAGGATGCTCGGTGTGCGTGTTGGGTGGGGACACGGCCCAGCCTGTGTCTTTTTTGCACCATATAAGGCAGCATAATAACATTTTAATTATTTCCCTCTTGCTTGTCAGCATCAGTCAACACCCAAACCTTCATTGCACATCACAGATGGGCAGCCCGCGCCCCCCACTTAACTTCCGTCCCATGAACCCAACTAGATCTTGGCATCAGAAAGGGTTGGCCAGGTTTGAATAAGCATTGCTGTAATACCTACCTACGCAGGTGAGATACAACCAAGCCACCGAAAGCTCATTGCCTTCCCGTCCGTAGTATGAAATCTTAACCTGTGAAGACATCACCAGATCGTGACCCAAGTCCTGTGTCCCGTCATGCTGAGTAGGTCTTTCCACTCATTGGGTTGACCAACCAATGCTATACAACAAGCTCTTGGAGGGTTCATCCAAGCCATTCTCCATTAATCATAGTTCAGCGGAACCATTTCTGCCTGCTTAGCACAAAAACAGGCATGGAAAAAGCCGACGTTGGAGTGGTTTTGCTGCCTGGCATGGATTTTCTGACACCAGCTTTTGCAACCACTATCTCATCTTTAGGGCACAAAATGTGATCTCCTTCTCCTTCTTAGTTTCATTTTTTGTATGCAATAATTACACAATCCTGTTTAAGTTTGAGTTTTATCCATGAAAATAAGTCTGATGTCAGCATTACTTAGAAATGCTCGAGCCTGGCCATAATCCTCCCTTCTTTCCTAGAAAGTTTGACAGTTTTGGTGCATAAAAAGCAACTAACCTTATTGTCATTGACAGTCCTGCTGGTGACATCAATGGTCACTACAACCTCTATATCGGGATCCAGGGGCCATCTGGAGTTAATCATGGGGTTTGTCATGGGGCTGTGGATGATGTGGACCGTAACCGCGGAGGTGGCATGGACATCAAATGACGTGGCACCTTTGGGGGTAGATCTGAAACAGAGAGCAGTGTTGGGTTATAGACCAAGTTGTCCCTCCTGTTCTCCTCTGAGAAGCCAAATACTTGAACCTGGAATTAAAATCCAGCCTTAACTGGGTGGAAAGGACTCAGAAACCATCTTCGGGTGACGAAATGCGTTGTCTGAATTTTATATGTATTATCTCTGTGGCAGTGTTGAGCAAGCAGAGCTCCCACTGGAGCTTTGGCACGTCTGTCCGTGGTTAAGCCTAGATTGCGAATCGCTGAAGTTTGAGCATCAAACCTCCCTCCACAACAGCAAGAAAACCCCCAAAATTTCAGCATCCCGGAACAAAATCCCGACAAATTGCCAGGACAATTTTTGATGTCAACCATCTGGGGAGATGGTTATCACAGGACCATACCCTGACCCAAGAGATGCCCAAACTGGAGTGGAGCCTGAATCCAAGCATGGAGAACCTGCACCCCACCTGCATGACGTCCCTTGCCTTTGAAGTGCTGCCTACCTGCTCATTACAGGCCCAGCACCTCCATCCCAGGAGCACGAGTGCTCCAACCTGTCTGCCATCAGGAGCCAGCCTCCCCGGCTACATGTGAAAAGGGATAGGGTGGTAAATTTTAACGGCAAGAACAAAAAAAACCAAACCACAAAACACAGATGAGATTTATTCCCAGTGTTGCTCTTGGCATGGCATCCCTGGTGCCTGCAACAGCTTGTAAGGGGAGATTAAAGTGTCATCTCGCCTGTGACCCCTTGTATTTAACATCATGCAACATCATAAATCCACCTGCCCACTGTTGCACGGTGTGAATTCTCAAATTTGGGTCTATTTGGCCTGATTTTGCAGCGCTCACACCTCAGCATTGCCACCAGATTCCCACTGTGCTCCATTTTCTGCCCCAAAACAGCCCAAACCACAGTCAAAGCTTGACGCATCCATCACCGAGTTCCCCCCAGCCAGTGCTCTCCAGGAACAAAGTGATCCAATTTTTTTAGTTGAAAGAGCATCCGCCATCTGCTTTTTTGGACCAAAGCTCAAATTTGCTACTGAGGAGCCAAATCAGCCCATTTTGTGGCTCAGGCTCCATGTTTAAATGGGGCTGAGCTTGCTTTGAGTCCGAATCCAGGAAAAAAAATTGCAAATAGGTTTTATATATTCCCATCTAGCTGAGAGGAAAAATAATACTTTTTTAGGGCAGCTAAAGCTCAATCTGAAGCCCTTTGGGGGGACAATGGCATGTTCTTGCCCAGCTCCAACGCACAACCCCAATAATTGCCCCAGATGCGAAGCTGACTGGCTTGTCCTGTAGTCTCTATTACTATAAACGTGATTTATTAAATAATGACAACGTAACAGCAGGGTAAATACAGCCTCCTATCTGGCCAATAAAGCAACCCCCATATTTAATGCTGGAAAAATCTCTTTCTGTGAAATCGCCCATGCAAACCCGCTGGTGGATTTTTTCTGCCTGAGCCACACATTTTATTCTTTACCCCATTTTAGCTCTAGCCAAGTTGCTTGTCTTGAATTGCTCTTGCCTAATGTTTTCACAGCCAGAAATAGATCCCACTTAGCCAGGGTGTGCATGGGCTTTGCCTGCAAATCGTCATGGCTCGGCTACGCTTTGACGCCTCACGTTTGTGGAGCCGACATCCCTCCTTTGGCTGCAGGTCCCCATGGGACATCGTCCCCTAAAACAGACCCAGTGGAATGTGTCCCCCATGCACTGAACAAGCTTGCCAAATCCTTGGATGAACTCACGATGCAGGCTCAAAATGAGCTCTGATTTTCCCCCTAGCACCCATTTCTTCTCCAAACAAAGAGCAAAAACACTGTTGGCCTCCCCCAAAACCCATCAGCCCTACGGAAAAACAAGGGGGATACTCCAATCCCAAGCCTTACCGGCGTGTATCAAGGAAGACCTCAGTACCCAACACACAGACGCCGTAGCTGGCGTGGCTGGTGGACATCTGCACGACGTGACGTTGGGGCATGATGTGCCGGGGACGGCGGCCACATGTGAAGGAAGCTGCTGCCTGGCTTTGTAGGTAAACCAGCACGACTGGATTAAAAGGCAGGGGAATTTAACTCCTCCTTCCCTCAATGACGAGGTTTAGCCAGGGGACCCTGCCGTCTCCACCTCCACCACCCAGCAAGCTGCCGCCCCGCTTGGGGGAGATGGAGGCGATAAGGCAGCCCCCGGGGGGGCAGGCGGCTCCAGGGAGGGGACACGAGGCAAAGGGGCAGGACAGGGTGGGTGACACCCAGCCCTGACCTGGGATGCTTGGCAGTGAGCTCTTTCAGGGCTTATTCTTACCTTTTTATACCCTTATAGCTCCATATAAGGACTCCAAAGCTAATGCATTAAACATTTCAAGTCTTCCTGTTGCACAACGTGGTTGTTTAGGGTTATTACAACACATGGTATCATTAAAATAAAGCATTTTCCTTAAAATGACCCAAATTTTCCATCTGGCCTCTCCGCAGGTGACTCACAGCCTCAGCTACCCCATTAGGGCAATGCCCGAATAAAGCCTAACAAAAGGAAATGTTTGTTCAGGTCCATCCTTCCCATCATAACAACTCCCGAGGAGCACGACAGGCAGAAACGGGTGCAGGGAAAACTGGTTATTTGGCAGGCAGGGAAGGGGAAAAAAACAAACAACAACAAAACAACAAGAGGCTTTCAGTGGAAATTAAAAGTTCTCAATGTTTTGCTTGGACCTTGCGTTTCAGGGGAATTGGGGGTTTGGGGGCAGGCAGCAAAGATCCCATGGGAAACATCCCCATTGCTGGAAGATGTCATCTCCTGGGGATAGCCATCTCTCTCCAGGCCATCCCAGGAGGCTTTGCCTGCCTGCGAAGAGGGAAACTGGGTGAGGAGGTCTCCGCCACGCTTGGGGATCGAGGCAGCAGCTAAGATGGAAGAAAAAGGCAGCACGGGGATAGAGAGTGCACCGACAGCCCTGTTGCTGCAAGGTTCATCCTCATAGCAAGGGGGGCACAGAGCGATGTGGTCACATTAGTGATGCAATGGACAGGAGAGGGCTGGAGCCAGGAGAAACCCAGTTGTGTGAGCGACAGGACCCCTTGCAAGCCGAAAAAAGTCAAAGCAGGCTCAGCGGAGCTAGAAGGACAAGTCCCCACCACTGCACCAAGCCGCACGTCCTCAGCTGGAGGAGCAGCGACCTGCGTGCACCTTCCCCTGCAAGATCAAACCAGCTGCTTTAAACATATCCCAGCCAGTCTACATTAAAGGGCTCCCTCTGACTTTAATTGCAGCAGAAAAAAAAACAACAGCACCGTGTCTTGTACACGAGCACGGCTTTAATAACATCATGGGAGCCTCCCGGGGCGGCCAGGATACTTGAGTGGGGAATGCTAGCAGCATTTCCAGGCTCTCTGGGACCTCGCCTTCCTTAAGACTTTAGATAAAATCCCATTTCCCAAAACCCAGCACAGGCCAAACTCTTGATGTTCATAGACACGTGAATTTTGTTGGTTCTCGAGCCCTCCTGGGGGAGCACAAGCCTTCATGCACCCCTAAAACCCTTTGAGCTGGGGTGAAGCAGAGCCGGCATGGTGGGTGAAGAGTTCATTGCATCCTCCAAAGAAGAGTCTGGCCACAGCAGCATCTCTACCGAAAAGAGCTGCAAGTTGGATTTCCCACTTGCGGCTGCTGGTTGCACTGGTTTGGACTGGGCACGGTGCTGAGCTTTACGCCTGCTGTGATTTTAGCATCGTATCCTGCTCAGCTGGTTTGAGCCCTGTGCTGGACAGGGAACACACCTTAATCCCCACAGGGTCAGGCTGGTATGGTCTGTAATCTGGAGGATGGTGGTTTCAGGCTCCCAGCAAGCATGAGGGCTTCAGCAGAGGGTTTGGGAGCTTGTGCTTCTCCAAACCCATCCAGATCACACCCATCCAGAAAGGATGGGGACATGGCGCCGAAACCTCATCTTCATTTTGGATTCGGGGTTCTTTTTTTCAGCAACTTTAGTCACAGCACTTTTTGAGCCACCATGGTCACTGCGGATGCTCGCTCAAGCCCAAAACACCTCATCTTTGTTGGGTGGTACCTACACTCACCTCTTCTTCCTCCTCCACCTGCTACTAGCACCAACATGCCCGTGCACAGGCAGAATGATCTTTTTAAGTCATCTGGCCCATTCAGAGCTGAGTGTTTCTTCCTAATAACACCTTGTCCCGATAAATTGCTATGAAGATCCCTGGTACATGACGGGTGGGATCCCACCTCTCCATCAGATTGAGTGAGCTTGGTCAGGCTTGTTTTTTGGGGCTCACTTCATCTTTTTCCCAATGTCAGCTTGTTTCTAGCCATGACAGAGCAAGACCCAAGCCCCCAGTGCTTCCCCAGCAACCCCACTAATAACCCAGACCCCCTCGGGGCGTTTCTTCTCACCCATCCTGCACCACCACTCTGTCAAGGAAAGTTTGATAATCTCCCTAAGCCAATAATTACACTTTATTTATTAGTCTGCATGTGTAATTGCAGGCAGGAACTTTTAAGAGCCATGTCAGCCTAATTATTTGCAATAGGGCAAGGCATCGAACCAGTTATCAAGTCCCGCTCGGGTTTGCATGAGGGTTTATTTTCTTTAGGCGCATAGCTGTAACAGCACAGCAGGAGCATTCCAGGCAGGCACCAAGTCCCCTCCCAGGGACCTGCCTTCCCCATCCCACTTGGAAGCCAGGGAAGAAGGGCAGGAGGCTGGTTTGGACCACTAAAAAATGCTTTTAAAGCCAGTAAAACCCAAGAGAGATTGGTCCCCATCCTGGCAAAACATCCGTGGCCAGGACTTGTCAGAGCTGGCTTTGCAACCGCCTTCTCCCAGGTGAGAAAGCACCAAAAATCCCCCTCCATCTTTTCTTCTCCCCAAAATAAAGGTGTCTGCCTGCTGGGAGACTTCATACCTGGCAATCCAAGAGCAAAGCACCCCATAAAACTGCTTTTTCCCCCAGGCCTGGAGCCATGCACATACCCCTGTGCTCACCCTGCCCACGCTCTTCCCCAGCTTTGCATTAAATTTGCTGCCCTATAAATATCTCCCTCACTGGGTCATGTTGGATGCCTCCCCCAGGGAGAGCAATAAAGTCATGGGTGGGCTCAGCTTCACTCAGGCTCCTTCATCCTCACCAGTGGGTTGGTTTCGCCTCCTCGAAGCTGTCTGCCTCTTCCAAAATAAAGCCAGCACAGGCAGGAATGGGCAGGAATGGGCAGCGCCTCATGGCTCGATTGGGACAGGCACCTGTTTGCACCTCCTAAACGTGAAAGGTCAGCTTGAAAGGACTCCACGGGGGGAGCATTTCCCTCCTACTCTTTGCAATAAGGCACATGTCTGCAGGAAGGGAGCCGCAAAATGACCCCAAAACCCCTCACCAAGCACCCACGAAGCTTAAAACCCCCTTGCACCCACCGGCTCGGCCCTCCTCGGAGAGAAGAGGCTAGGCAATGCGCACGTGAAAATCCTCAGGAATCAGCTCACCGGGGTTGTTTGCAAGCTCCAGCGCTGGGATCTGTTCCCAGGTGCTTGAAATTAGGGCAGGCAGAGATCCATCAGTGGTGGGGAAGTTTATGCAGAGCAGCTTCTAATCTGGCAGATCTGATTTAAAAAAAAAAACCAGAGAACTCCTCTGACCAGATTGACTATAACCACGAAACCACGAGCCTCCAGACATCTACATGTGTATATTTATCTATGTATACACGTCCTGTGATGGTTGACCATGTCTGATGTCCCACCTGATAGTACAGAGCAGAGCCTGCATTGCAAATAGCACTTTTGCCTCCTGAAAAATCCCATTCTTGCAGCATAAACCGAGGTGTATTTAGCAACTTGTGGGGGGAGTCGTCCCAGGCTTTTGCTGCAATGGGGACAGGCAGGTCCTTGCACTTGTCCCCAGCATGGGATGCAGATACAGAGAAGATGCCACAGCCACCTCTCAGCAGCATTATTGCCCCTCTCCTTCCTCCCCAAATGAGACATTGCAATGGGTGGGTGCTTTGCCAAAGGCTCTGCAAGAAGGATTTAGTATTTTCCCCACTGCCAGCATAGCTGCAGTGGCTCCACAAAGACCTCCGGTGGTTTACAAAGACCCCAAGAAGCTTTGAAAAAAACCCAAGGCTTGCAAAGACCCTGCATGGCTAGCAAAGAACCCCAAAGGTTTGCAAAGTCTCTGGGAAGCTTGCAAAGACCCCAAGAAGGTTTGAGAGACTCCAGAAGGCTTGCAAAGATATCCAAAGGCTTGCAAAGACCCTGCATGGCTTGCAAAGACCAAAACTGGTTTCCAAAAACCCCGGGAAACTTGCAAAGACCCCATCCTCCTGCCACTGCAATCCCTCAAAGACAAGGACTTGTGCAGTGGTGGGGAAATGGGCTCTGCCAGCCCCTTGGGCAGCCAGGGCCAACCAAGAATCCCCAGAGCCACCAGGGTTTCAATCCCATATTTGCTAGCAAGTAACACTTACTCCTGAGGGTCCACAGGTTTCCTTCTACCTGGCAAGTGCCAGGAGCTTTCACCCATGCCAGCACCATCACACCAGCTGGACCACAGGGGATATAAATACATTTATATCTAGATATAGATGTAGAAAACAAACCCTGTGACCAGCTAGAAATGCTCTGGCTGATTTTAAAAATCACAAGTGATGTGGTAACCTTGGGGTCTTTCTGTATGTCCTCGTTTCAGCTGGGATAGAGTTAACTGTCTTCCTAGTAGCTGGTACGGTGCTACTACGTTTTGAGTTCAGTATGCGAAGAATGTTAGCAACAATTGAAAACATCAGTGTTATCAAGTAGTGTTTAGACTAAAGTCAAGGATTTTTCAGCTCCTCATGCCCAGCTAGCGAGAAAGCTGGAGGGGCACAAGAGGTTGGCACAGGACACAGCCAGGGCAGCTGACCCAAACTGGCCAACGGGGTATTCCATACCATGTGGCGTCACATCTGGTATATAAACTGGGGGGAGTGGGGGCAGGGAATCGCCGCTCGGGGATTAGCTGGGTGTCGGTCGGCAGGTGGTGAGCAATTGCACTGTGCATCATTTGTACATTCCAATCCTTTTATTATTGCTGTTGTCATCCTATTAGTGTTATCATTATCATTATTAGTTTCTTCTTTTCTGTTCTATTAAACTGTTCTTATCTCAACCCATGAGTTTTACTTCTTTTCCCGATTTTCTCCCCCATCCCACTGGGTAGGGGGGAGTGAGTGAGCGGCTGCGTGGTGCTTGGTTGCTGGCTGGGGTTAAACCACGACACTGTAAGATGGGAAGGATTTGGGATTGGGGTTTTTCTTGAAGAAAAGGAGGATTTAAATAGCATGTGTTATCCTCACTGACGACTAAAATACTAAATCCTCGGGTGCAGGAATTAGGAAGTGAAAATGGTAAGAGAGAAGCTGCTTTTTGCTCATTTTCTTCCAAACTGATGGGCTTACACCTCTATTTCCCTAGCCCACAGGTCCCAGAAGAGCATAGGAAAGTGAGGCCACCCCAGCCCATGCGATGCCAGCTGCTGGCTCTGCTTTGGGGTAAAAAGAAGGAAAATAAGTCTCGTACAGTGCTGGAGAACAGAGCCCGCTTGTGCAAACACGATGCAGTTTTAGTTTCTCCCCCCCCCTTTTTTAAATTGTTTCTCTTTCTGGTTCCTCTTTCACCAGTGTTTCTTACTACTGGTGGTTTAAATAGATAAATCATGATGCTTCTCAGAAGAAGGAACATTTTCCAGCTGCCAGCAGGTCAGGTCCTGACTCAGGGTGTCTAAACCGGGGGTCATTTAACCCAGGCCCCTGGCACATTTTGCACAGCAGCAGTGCTGCCCTGACCATGATGCTCTATGAAAGGCACAGTATGGGAGCAAACCGGTTTATATTTTCTTGTATTCCTCAGGGAGAACATCTACAACCTTTAATAAAATATACCCATTGCCACAAATCTCATTTTTGCATGTGTAAAAAAGCAGTAAACTGCCTTCTTTTGTGTTCCCAAGTGTTTGCTCAGCAACACAAAGTTCTCACTCACATTTGCTCAGGTCATGGCAAAAAAAACCAAAACCAAAACCAAAACCAAAACAAAACAGGATCTACTTCAAATGGGAAACTGGATTTGAGCTTATTTCCTATGCCCCAGCCACAGAGGGAAGAGAACACTAAAAAAGAAAAGCCCGAAAGGGATATAAATAGGGAACATCAGCCTGAACATTTCTGCTCCTCACTAATTGCTTGTGGCTTCCAAAATCTGGGGCAGAAGTTTGGTTTTTAAAATGAATATTTAGCTTGATGTTAATAAATAATGCAAACACCTGTGTGGGCAGCAATTGCTCCCAACATGCTCCGCTGTGGTGCAGGGTGGTAAGCAGCGGGTTTGCCGTGCAAAACCACCTTTGATTTCCCCTCATCAGCAGCTGGCTCCCCAGCTTCCCTTTGAAAATAAGCAGGGGGCGGGGGGGACGAGGAGAGTCCTGCTCTATCCTAAGGGCTGGGAAATTGTATTCCTTCCTCCCAAGAGCAGCCAGAGCTTTTCCCTAGAGAGCAAAAAAGAGGGGATACCCCATGGATGCAAATGCCAGTTGAAACACAAAGCGCTGCAAAGTCGCCTCTGCATTGGGCTGCTCATCCCTGTTTGGGGTCAGGGACATGCTGGAGGGACGGAGAGTTGGGGACAGCTGGGGGAGCTCCTTGCATAGGGCTGGGAGCTGGCCGGGCTTCGGGCCAGCTGCCCTCCCTCTCCATCCCTTCCCTCCCCCCGGAGATCATTTTCATGGGGCTTTAGAGGGTCCAATCCAACCTCCCCCTCCCTTCGGACTGGGGTGGGGGCTACAAATTCATCATCCCAAACTTTGCAACCTCCAAAAGTTGACTGATTTGCTCCGCAGCCAGTCAAGGAGGAGGAGGGAGGCGTGCCGGGGAGGAAGAAGAAGCAGTTGTGTGCTGCCGGGGGGCTCAGTGCCACCCAGAGCAGGTGGGGAAGGGTGCGTGTGCCCATCATCGGGGCATCTGGGCTGCCACACAGGGAGATGCTGGGGGACCGCACACTCCGGCTGCAGCATGGGAACCGCATCGAGGCCCTGTGCGTGCTGGGCACCCACATCTCTGCTGATGTCTATGGGTGAGTGGGACGCTCTAACACTTCCTTTCTTCTATCTCTGCACCTCCACCTTTCTTCTCACCTTTACCCCCTGTTTATCCTTCTGCAAATCCCCCCTTCCCATTTTTCCTTCTGCTCCCCCAAAACCCACGGCCCTGACACTGTGATTTAATGCAATTTGGGGGCAAAATCCTCCCTGGGCTTTGCAAATATGCACAAGTCCCAGGAAAGCTTCGAGCATCTGCCGTTGCATGATATGGTATTTACCCCGGGTCTGCAATGGTGATGGGTTTGATACATTTGCGGTCAACAGATCCAGTGTCATCTCGGAAAGCTGCTGGAGAGCAGAGGGATGAGCAGGATCCATGGGGATGGACTGCAAAGGAGGGGATGCAGCTGGGAGAGGGGAGAAAAACAAGATCTAGTGACCAAGCAGTGTCCTGGGAAAGCATGCAAGTCCCCACACCACCAACCCTGCTCCCCTAAAACAAACTGAATGCTGTACTTCAAGATAATTATTCCCCCAAAGGAAAATGTTTAAAAGCTCATTTCATGGTTAATTCTGGTGTTTGGTGCTTTTGCAAATCTCACCCTCGATATTCAAGCCAAGCAATGCAGTTACAACTCATCTGGCATCTCTCCAGGTTAAATCTCCTCTGGGTGGGATTCTCAAAACCCAGAAACAAGGAAAGTGAACCAGTTTTTCCATGTATAATTAAATGTAATTTAACAAGTTAAGAAACACCCGGGCAGCAGCAAACAAGTGCTCAGATTTCCTCTCCCCCCCACCGGTGAGGTTTGGTGGGGCCATCGGCATCCAGAAACCCAACAAATGATGCTGTAACGGTGATACGGCGTGAGCTCTCGGGTGTCAGGAGCACTCACGCTCAAAGGGAGCCTGCCCCTCAGGAGCTGCAAGCAGCCCAAAAATAATAACCCTGAAAAGACAGGGAAATTAGGGAAAAGGAGCCAGGAGAGTGGAAGGGGATGCGCGAAGCAGCTGGGGAAGAGCAAGGGCACATCAGACTGGGAGCGGTGCAACACCAGCTGCTTTGGGGTTGGATAAAATCACCCCGAAAATTAGAGTTCCCATGGTAAAGTCTCTCAGCTGGGTTGCCACGCCATTACAATGAGCTGTTAAATACCAGGTTTGCCTCAGATGGAAAATAAACATGGATTTCTCCATTGAAGTGCAAACCTGAGTTCAGTTCCAGTGGCGCTGAGTACTTTGGGTGTGATTATTATAAACCATAATCTGCACCAATGGCTACAAAATGGATTCATTTTACTAAAATAATGTGTTCTGCCCTAAAACAAAAAAACAAAACAATTCAAGTGTTCCCAGGCAGGGAGGAAAGGGTAGAAAGGTGCCGGCGGTAAGCGTGGAGACGCCAGCAAGCCCAGTCTTGGCTGTGTTTTGGGCAGTGAAATTAACTGCAGCGAAAACCAGGTGTTTTCGGAGCAAACCTCTAAAAATACAGCATGTTTTTGGCAGGGCGGCCCCAGCTGGGGCAGTCTCCTTTGGTGTGAAGCACACAGAGGGGGTGAGCGTGGAGGTGGCATGCCGGGGCCAAGCAGAGGTTGGGTCAGCCCCCGGCAGCAGAATGCAGTGGCCACTGGATGAGGGGACAGTCCTGAGGATCAGCATGAGCCGGGCCAGCACTGAGGTCAATGATAACAAAGTAAGAAGTGGGGTGCTGGGGTGTGGGACCTCCATGAAGGGAGAACATCCTTCCCCAACCAGGGATTTGGGGGTTTGCAGGTAACTGTCAGCTTTTACGCAGAGGGAGGGCAGCCCATCAACCAAGCCGGGGTCTTCCTCACCGGCATCGGTGAGTACGAAGGCTTCTGCAACACAACAATCCCTCTTCAACCCCTCAGTCCCTTGGAATGGGGTGTTTTGATGTGGGGGCAGAGATGGACCAAGGTTTGCTAGGTCTGGGGGGCTTTTGCACCCACCCAACCTTGCTGTACCCTGGGGTCTGTCCATCCAGGGATCTCTCTGGATGTCGACGCAGATCGGGATGGCGTGGTGGAAAAGAACAACCCCAACAAGGTAATTCAGCCTCTTTCACTGCACAGAAAGTCCATGGGCTTGCAAAAGCCTGAGCTTGCTAAGCCCCAGTGGGGTGTTTTAGGCAAGCTGGACCTGGGGTCCCGAGGGACATGGGGCCATCTTGCTCGTCAGCTGCGACAAGGAGAGCCCCTTCACTCCAGCATCAGACTGTGACGAAGAAACAGTATTCAGCAAAGAAGGTAACAGCTTCCAAAAAAAAAAAAAAACCATATAAAGCAAAAAATGCTCCATTAGTCTCCCTCTTTAACCTTTTTGGAGATGAAATTTTGCTTGAGAACCAACTGCCCATGAGCTGCTCTCCTCCAAGCTGCTGAGTAAGCTTCCCACATGGGAAATTTTTTTTTAATGCCATGCAAACTAATTGCGGTCAAGACAGGGCATGAAGCACAGCCAGAAAAATAGCAGAGGTGCCACCAACAGCAGAGCTTCGCCCAGGGGTGCTTCACATGGGTGAAAGGAGCTCAGGGCAAGGCATGCTGCCAGCAGCCAGGAATACACCCGCCTGTTCCTGGAAAACTAAAACCACACAGAGCTGGTGCCCATTGGCTTTTTGACGCCAGGGACCAGCTGCATCAGGGCTGTGATGGGGGAAAAAAAGAAGGGGGGAAAAAAAAAAAAAAAGGGTATTTGTTTCAAAGCACAAGCCACAAGCTTTGCTAGCAGGACCACAGGTTGTTTTTCCAACTTGCAAAGGCTGATAGCAAGGGAAGAGCAGCTTTCTTGGCATGGGAGATGCAAACCCCAGGAGAGAGCATGCAAGCCAGCCAGAGCTGCATGGTACAATCACCCGCCACCCAACTTTTTTTTGTTTGCACCCCAGATTTGCTGGACATGTCTCGGATGGTCTTGAGGACCAAAGGGCCACAGCGCCTGCCGCGGGGGTACGAAATCGTTCTCTATATTCCTGTCTCTGATGCTGACAAAGTTGGGGTCTTTTACGCGCAGAGTAAGTCCTTCCTCATGTCCTCCTCTGCCCCTTCCTCCTTGTTTGTGGTGCTTTTGAGATCCCTGCAAGCTCTTTTCTTTCCATCTCTGACCTGGTCCTCACCATGCTCTTCAAATGGCACTTCTGAAGCAAATCATGCCCTCAGCATCCCTTGGAAAACTTTGGAGATTAACAAGCAGAGGCAGATGGCCATAAAGCTGTTTATCCAAGGTCATCCAGCAAAGGAGTAGCAAAAAAAAAAAAAAAAGCTATGTGTCCTGACACCCAGATGCTTTCTCCATGACAGCAACATGCTCTACAACACATTTTCCCCTCCTTGTTCCTTACTGTGGGCAGTGATTTATTCCCTGGGACCAAAAGCCCTCATACAGCCCAGAAATGTGCCATTAAGTAGCTTGGTCTTGTCCCTCCATGCAGAGGCAGTCTGTCAGCAGGAGGATTGGTGGCATTGTCATCCCATGGCATGTCAGAGAGGGCTGCAAGGGCAGAAACCCCATGAAAACATCTTCCCAATGACTGCTCCATCCAAGGAAAGGCTGTGACATTTTTCCTCACCCTTCTTGTGCCTGACTGCAAAATTGCAAGCCCCTTAACTCCTGTTTTAAGGTACTTCTGCCAGATGAAGTTGTATCCACCCACAGAGGCAGAGAAGCTCCAGCACAGAGGGATTGCAGTACCTCTTTGCACGCAAGCAAAATAGGCTTGAAACCACCACTGAAACTTTGGAAATTGCTCACTTTCCCCTTTCTCTTCTTGCAGACCCCTTCTTTGGGCAGCGCTACATTCACGTGCTGGGCCGGAGGAAGCTGTACCACACTGTGCAGTACACCGGTGGGGCTGCTGAGCTTGACTTCTTCGTTGAGGGGCTCTGCTTTCCTGATGACACCTTCTCTGGGCTGGTCTCCATCCATGTCAGCCTCCTGGAGACGCTGGCTGAGGTCTGGGGGCTCTGGGGAAGCGGTGAAGATGGGAGGCTGCAACAGCCAGAGGGGCATGCAGAAGGGGATGGGGATTGAATGGAGAGCAGTCCCCATTAATTTACTCCCAAAATTACTTCAGAGGTAGGATAATTGGGGGGAATAGTGGTCAACAGAGTATGGAAAGTACCCAATTTCTGCTTGCCTCCCCAGGGTATCCCCCATACACCAATCTTCACCGACACAGTAGTGTTCAGGGTAGCACCGTGGATCATGACCCCCAACACTTTGGCACCAGTGAATGTCTTCGTCTGCAGGTAAAGGCCAAGGGATGATGCCTTCCCAGCCAAATCAGCATCAGTCCCATAGTCTCCCTGGAGGTCACAGAAACAGGCTGGGGAGGTGATGGGCAGATGGAAAGGCAGGTGCCTGCAGGGGATACCCATCCTCCAGCAGCCCTTCATCCCCTTCCCTCCTGCCATCCACTTTCCCAGCGTGAAGGACAACTACCTCTTCATCAAGGAGATAAAAAACCTGGTGAACAAGGCTGGCTGTGAGCTGAAGGCTTGCTTTGGCTACATCAACCGTGGGGACCGCTGGATGCAGGTAGGTGGGCACCAGAGAGGGGGCAAAGCTTTCCCTCCCTGCTGATGTGCCCCATGAGGGTTTTCCTTCCTTCTTTAGGATGAGATTGAGTTTGGCTACACCCATGCTCCCCATAAAAGCTTCCCAGTGGTGCTAGACTCCCCTCGAGATGGAGGTCTGGAGCAATTCCCCATCAAGGAGCTGCTGGTAAGAGCAGAACAGTCACTTGCATTGCCCAAGGAGCAGCTTGAAGGTTTTTATCCTTAACCTGTTCAACCTTTCCTAAAATCCCACTTGCACTTGGCTCCTTGGAGGCCCTACAATGGCATCTGGAAAACCTTTTATCCAGAAGGTGCTGGATGAGAGGGGAAAGGAGGAGCTCACATGTCTGGGAACAAAAGACTCCTGCCAAGCTCCGCGACAGGAGTGGCTTTCTTCACCCCGAGTATCCCAGCAATGAGCTGGTTCTTCCTTTCCTCCTCTATGCCTGTGAATACGCAGCAGCTCCCAAGCAAGAGAGGAAAGAAAAGCATGAGGGGTCAATTTACTTCCTCGGAAGAGAACAAGATGCAGCCAGCTGCCAAAAACATCCCTGTGGGGCTGCTTTGCCAAGGCAAAGGGGCAGCTGCAGGCAGGGCATGCAAAGAAAGCTGCCTGGGAGGGCAGTGACCCTGGCCAGGGCACTTTGGGAAAGCCCAGCAAAGACAAGCATGGGAAAAAGATGGATTGAACAATCCCTTGAGATATCACCATGCAGAAAGGGCAGGACATCCTCAAGTAGCCACCAAATCTCAGCCCCATATACCTAGGCAGGCCCTGGCAGCAGCCTCAGCCCTGGTCTTCTCTCCGACAGTAATAGGAGAAAAGGACAGCTCTTTGCCGCATGTCACTTTGGGGAAGGTTAAGCACTTTCAAAAGCATTGAAATATAGCGTTTCTCATGCCTGAAATGAGTACATGCAGTCCTGGATTCATCAGGCAGGATGGGAATACCGCACTGATTCGCTCCTTCGCAAATAAGCCAGGCAACCGCTTCTATCTGCCCTCTTTAGGAATTGCTTTGCTTCCTATTTAGAGAAGCAATTTCAGCTTTGGAGCTGCTAACACATTATACTCCAGTTTCTGCTTTGAAGCTTCCCCTAATCCCCACTCCTATCTTTCCAATCTCATTTTCCAGCTAGGAATATTTAGCCAAACGTAACATGCACAGGTCCTCCTTTCACCCCGGCCAAGCCCTAAGCCCCTGTGACCCTGCGCCAGGGAAAAAGGAGACGAGAGGGAATTAGCCCCTCAAAATCAATCTGGAACTGATAGGACTTGGATGTGACCCTCAAACCTGGGATGAACCAATGCCTTGACAGTTGAAACCATACTGGCTTTATGGTTTATTAAACTGAAATAAGCTGAGAGCAGGTGTTTCATGCTCAGTCCCTCCCGCAGCACCCAGGGAAAGGATCTGACCCCCAGCCATCCTCCAGATATGCCCCCCAAAAATGCACAGGGAGCTTCAAGGAAAGGCAGCCCTACTGCACTCTCACTATCCCAGCTTCTCCAAACATCCTCAATTAGAAAAAAAACCCAAACACTTCTAGATCAAAGCCATGCACCCTCAGGTCTCCCTGCTCATTTTTACCAACCTGTGTATTTGGTTTACCCTTACGGAAACCCAACACTAATAAGTGATTGGGATTTAATGCAAACCCAACAGATACCTGATCTTGTCCCAGGGGCTGCCATGAGCTCCAAGCCCATATTGACTTGAACCAGAGAGCAAGGACAGGTTCAAGGCAGGATTTTTGTCCACCACTGCCATTTTTGCCCTATTTTTAGCATTACAATCTCTCCCTCGGGCATTTGACCCTGGCACATCACAACCAAGGGTTAATTACCTCTGCATGCACAATGCCTTAAATCCCAGGTACATTAAGTCCTGAAAATCAAGGCTTAAATAGGATTTAAGTGAAGTACAGCCCTTCAGGTGGCTCTTATGCCTGGGGTGGATTTACCCTCAGGGGCTGAAGTTCATCTAGCTAGACAAGAGCCATCCAGAAACTCAGCTTCAGGGCCACCCCAGCACCTAATTAGCTTAATGCAGATACTTAAACATTGGCTGTGGGATAGCAGAGGAGATCTCTCCCCAGCTCTGCCACCGGCATTTGCCATTTATTACTGAGCTCAGATGACCCAGAGACCTTTATCCTCTTGCCTTTCCTTTAGCCTCTCCCCATCCATGGACAGGCTTCACTCTTAATATTTTTACCCACTGGAACAGGTCTGAGGCCAGCAGGAGGGATAAAAGCAAAGGCACAGAAGCATGGGGGACTCAAGGCAAAGCCCACAGTGATTTCTCTTTCCCCAGGGCCCCGACTTTGGCTACGTGACCAGAGAGCCCCTCTTTGAAGCCATCACCAGCCTCGACTCCTTCGGCAACCTGGAGGTCAGCCCACCCGTGACCGTGGCAGGGAAGGAGTATCCCCTGGGGAGGATCCTCATCGGCAGCAGCTTCCCCACGTAAGCAATGGGAAACCCACAGGTTTAGGAGCAAAGGAACCACAACTGCCCCTAAATATCATCCAAAAAAAAAAAAATCACATTAATGGCCTTAATTAGCCATTCCCTGACCAGCTGCAAATCCAGTACCCTATGGAGTGGATGCACCCAATCTCCATCTTCACATTTACACCCTCCTTTCTTTCCTCCACCTTGATAACAATTTATGTGTATGTACATATTGCTGCATAAGTATTTACTCCCCTTATTCCCTCTCCCGGGGGTATTCTGCCCCCAGAGCTGCAGGGAGGAGAATGACCAGAGTAGTGCGGGATTTCCTCTACGCCCAGCAAGTGCAGGCTCCCGTGGAGCTCTACTCCGACTGGCTGTCCGTAGGCCACGTTGATGAGTTCGTCACTTTTGTGCCCACCTCCGATGCAAAGGTACCCCAAAACCCTGTGCCACTCTGCGGTTTCTCTTCTGAGCAGCTAATCCCATTAGGGCACCTCTAAGGAAAACCCCAAAGCTTGTTTCCTTGACAGTCCCAAACAGTACTTGCTGGGGTTCTCACCTCATCCACAAAATGAGGGCTCTGAACACAAAAAGGGACTTGTTGAGCTAATAATCAACACAGAAGAAAAAAAGATGCCTGCAAAGGTTGTCCAAGAAATGTAAACCTCAATATTCATGTGGGCTGGCCAGGGTTCACAGCTGCTCAGCATCTCCCAGATATTTTCTCTTTCCTCTATCCTGTCTTTTACTGCTTCTGACACAAGATTTTTCCTCCCAGAGAAACCATGTCTTGACCTGGATGGTTCACAGAAAAAGTATTTATGCACACACCCCCCTCACAAACCCTCCATTCAGTGCTTTTGCCCTCCCCAGGGCTGTGCTAAGCCCCCATAAGAAATCCCATCAAGACTGCAGCAAGCAGCCTCTCGTGCTCCACCAAGGAGTGAGGAAACCATTTCTGCTGGTGGGAAGCAAGCCAGGACACACACAGGACTCAGACCCTACAAATTCACAATTCCCATAGGATTAGCTCATCTAGCTTCTTCTGAGGAAGTCAGAGCCTGATTATTCACTTGCTCTATCCTCCCCCTGCCCCACATTGCAATGCCAGCCCAGAAACAAACCAACCCACCCCCCCAGACAGCAACCACACTCCTCCCCCACCACCTCAGCTCACCCAAACCTCCAGCAAACACCCTCCCGGGGGTTTATATACCCCACCTGGGGTGGGCAGGATTGGACCCAGCTGCAGCCAGGATGCTGTTTTCCTCCCTGCCCCAGCAGCAGTTTACCCCCTTGGGGGCAGTTGGTATTTGCCAACAGTGTAAATCCCTGCACCTCTTTTGGATACATCCCCTCAGCACCACATTAAAAAAGGCACTAAATAACAGCAAACCCACCTAATTTTAAGAGTTTAAGCTCAGGTTCCTTGCAAAAATAAGCCCCTGAAGTCCCCCAAGGCTTTGGATAAGGCACTTTCAGTGACCACTCTCCCTCCCATCTTGCCCCAGCTATTTCGGATGCTGATGGCCAGCCCCGCGGCATGCTACAAGCTCTTTCGGGAGAAGCAGAAGGAGGGCCAGGGTGAAGCCACCATGTTCAAAGGCAAGGGGACAGCGGGCGGCTTCGGCTGAGCTTTGATGTTAGCTGAGACAGCCGGAGCCTCCCCACAGAGCAGCCGGCCCGAGGGTGGCAGCGCCTGACCAACGTGCGGGTATCGGGGGGACGTGGGGACCTTTTCCCACCCGGTTGCCCTTCACGGCTGGCAAGCAGGATGCCTGCCCACCATACCCAGCCTCCTCAAGCCCTATTTTGGGAAAGTGAGTGGGATGGGAGGGATAAAGCCGTCTGCACAGAGGGGATGCTTGCTTGGTGGGATGGAGCATCTCTGTAAATACCAGCAGAGCTCCAGCATGGAGTGGGACAACCGGGGGCTCTCACATCACCCCAAATTAGCACCGTTTTTTCTCGCTTGCCCTTCCCTCCCTGCAGCAATGACGTTTTGGTTGCCAGTTTGGGCATCCTCTAATTGTGGTTTTGAACATCATCCATCTGTGATGGGTTTGGGGGAAGGTCTCCATACCTCTGCAGGTCCCTCTGGGTCACTGCCACCTGCCTGGGACCCGGCTGTCCCCAAACAAGGGGTGGCCTCCATGGAGGTGGCAGCTCTGGTTTTGTGGAGCTGAATGGAGAGATTTAGCAGATAATGATTCCTGTGGGCAGCAGGATGGATGATAGGACCTTTCCAATGCTCTTTCCAATGGGCAGAGGTTTTCTTCCCACCCAGTTTCCCAATAAACTAAGAATTGGGACTCCCGGCAGCCTTAACTCCAAGCTCAGAAAATAATGATTTTGGGGACTTTTTCCATCTGTGTACCCCATTTTAAGCCAGGCTTCTGCTAGCACCACTTCATTTTAACAGGGGTTTGCATTTGTAGGGTACTTGGGAACAGACACAAAACGGGTCACCATTAACAAGGTCCTTTCCAATGACAACCTGGTGCAGCAGAACCAGTATGTCCAGGTAATACCTGATATTTCTGGTAATAATTGATATTTCTTGTAATAACTGCCCCAGGTGGTGCAAACCCTTAAGGGAGGAGTTGCATTTTGGCTTTCCTCCTGCATGAGATGGTTTTGGGGGCCATGCCTACCTGTGTCCCCCCACTCCACCCACTATTCTCCATCCCCTCCAGCGCTGCATCGACTGGAACAGGGATGTCCTCAAGAAGGAGCTGGGGTTGACGGAGGAGGACATCATCGATCTGCCGGCCCTCTTCAAGCTCGACAAGCAGGGCAAAGCCATACCATACTTCCCCAACATGGTGAGGGGGGTCCCTGTTCCTCGGGTCTCTCAAAAAACCAGTTTATTCAGCCAGGATGAGTCCCCAAAGTTGTGCCATAAAAGCACAATATTTACAGCTGCCCAGACAAAGAAAATATCTCCAGCCAGGCTCAGATAAGCCCGGGTCTACCATAACTTTGTGGCTTTGTGTTGCTTGCAGTGGGGTTAACCTACATAGTTTTGAGGTGAAAGCCTTTCAAAGCAGTGAAATTGCAAGGCGTGGGGCACGTTTTAATGATAAAAAGGGGGAAAATTATGCTGGATTTGGAGGCCTGGGGGAAGGTGCCTGCAAAAAGTGGCGTCGATGCGCCATTTTGGGTTGAGGCTGATGGAGGAGGGTGGCCAGCAGCTTTCCTTCGGCTTCATCAGTCCCGAAGCCACTGGGCTCCCCTTGTGTCACCCCACAGGTCACCATGATCATCCTGGCCAAGGACCTGGGCATCCCCAAACCCTTCGGCCCCATGATGGGGGGTGAATGCTGCCTGGAGCGGCAGACCCGCTCCCTCCTGGAGCCGCTGGGCCTACGCTGCTGCTTCCTCGAGGAGGTGGCCTCCTACCATGGCAGGCTCGGGGAGGTCCGCTGTGGCACGAATGTCCAGCGGCAGCCCTTTGCCTTCAAATGGTGGCACGTAACACCATAGTGAGGCCTCCTCCTCCCTCGCCCCCGGTGGCTTTTTCGGTGTGTATTGCTTGCGATTCAGTTAATAAATGAATTTGCTGTGAGTAATGAGGTGGGAAATTAAATAATAAGGGGTGATAATCGTGAGAGAAAGGGAAGGATGCCCTCAGGGAGGGCGAGGTGGGGGAGGATGTCATGTCGGCCATTGGCGCCTGCCATTTTGCCCCGACCAGTGTTGCGGCAGATGGGAGGGCCTGGGCACCTCCCCTGCAGAAAGAATTCGGATGGGAATTAATGGGGGGCCGCACTGGTCTCCCCCCTCCCCAAAAAGGGGGGATCCAGGCGTCCTGGCCCCGCTATCCCACCTTGTGCCACAGGGCGCACCACACTCAACATGGCGCCTCCCCTACGGCCGCCGCCACACCCAAAATGGCTGCCCGCAGAGCCCCGCCCCTCCCTCCTCTTAAAGCGGCGCTCTATGGCTGTGCTAGCGGCTTTTTCCGCTTCCGGGGCGGGAGCGGGGTCGGAACTGCGCAACGCTAAGATGGCGGCGGCCGTGGGGGGAGTCTCCTTGAGGCGCGGCGTCCCCGCACGGCTCCTGCGGGCCAGCTTGCGGCCGGTGAGGGGCCTAGAGCTGCCCTGACCCGGGCAGCCGTGTGGGGGGCCTTTGGGGGAGGCGTGGTGTGAGGGGCTGAGGGCTTGGGGGGAGATGGGGGGCTGGAGGGGGTGTTGAAGGGAGTTGGGGGTGGGTGGGTGAGGAGGGCTGAGATGGGGGGGTCTGGTGGGTGGGAGGGGCTGTGTGAGATTTGGGGAAGGAGATGGGGGGCAGGAAGGGGTGCAGAGGGGCCTGGGAGGAAGCTGGGGGGGGGGGGGGGCTGGAGGTAGTCCAGGATGCAGTGCGGGATGGGAAGAGGGTTCAGAGTGGGTAGGAGAAGGAGGAGGGTGGGCTTCGGGGAAAGAGGAAGTGTGAGGGGGATGCTGAGGAGGGTATGAGGACAAAAAGGAGTGGGAAGGGATCTGGGAAGGGTTTAGGGGGAGACGGGAGGGTGACAGGAAGTTGGGGGGGGAATGCAGAAGGGGGTTGGGAAGGTATGTGTGAACAGGAGGGATAGGGATGTGGGGTAATTTAGGGAGAGGTGAGTAGGGGCAGGTGGCCTGGAGGGGGAAGGAGCCCCTGGGGCAATACTGGAGTGGAGTAGAGATGTGGCTGGGAGCTTCTGAGAGCAGTTTTGGGGCAGGTAGAGTCTTCAGGGCTGTGGAGGAAAGAGTGTTTGCAGGCACTGGTGGGTTGCTGGTTAGTTTTAGGATTATCTCTGCCTTGTGGAGGAGGGAGCCTCAGGTCAGAGGTGGTTGCGTGTGCCAGGGTACACTGCTGCAGCAAATGCTTGGGAGGATTTTCCAACATCTGTACAAATGCCCAAATACAAAGCAGTGATGGGTCCTGCAGCTCTCACCCCAAATGTGTGGCCTCAGGTCATTTTGTTGCCTGGCTAAAAGCCACCCAAAGGGACCTAAGGGCTGTTTTGCTGTTGTTTGAATACAGATGTGTCGGGGAGTGCAGACGGCAGCTGCAGCAGCACCCCGTATCAAGAAGTTTGCCATCTACAGATGGGATCCCGATAAGCCTGGGGACAAGCCCCGCATGCAGATGTATGAAGTGGATTTGAATAAGTGAGTATGCCCCATTAGGGAGAAGCTTTGCTGCCAGGCAGGTGCATTGGGGCTGTGTGTGCATGTGGGGTTATCTGCCAAGTGATAATGGAGGGTGGTTGAGGAGCACTTGAGCTGACAGCTAAAGGTGTCAGCAGACTCGTTAAGCTTCAGGGACTGTTAAAACCTTGCTGGAGTGGCCAGGGGGGTGGTGCCTCAGCTGTGTTACAGAGCAGCTTGTCCTCAGCACAGGTAAGATCAATGTTATTTCCTGACAAAGAAAACATTACTATGATTATGTGGGATTGTTTTTCCCTCCCTCACCTGTTGGTGCTGAGTGTGACAAAACTGTACCCTGAATGCCAGTGTCTCAGTAGCTGTCAGCAGTAAAATGGTTGCTTTGTTTTGTGACTTCTGTGAGGTTTTACCTGTGTTCCTGAGTTATGTTGAAGACTTGAAGATGTTTCATGGCTTTAATAAGCTTTATTTATATAGTAAATCTGGGGCACGTTCCAAAAGGAAACTTTTATGTATAGCTCACAGTCCCAGACCTGGGAGATAAGGTGGAAGTTTTATCAACTCTTCTCATAGTTTTCTTCACACTTAGTTATTTCTAATTTGCAGGTGATGTTAAACTTGTAGTAACCACCTGCACACTTTGCTGTAGCTATTGCCAAGAAAGCTCTTACTTCTCTGTGATTCTGCGAAGGGGTGCTGTCTTCCCTGTGGTACAGAAAGCTTCACATGGGCATGTGTGCCTTGATTTCCCTGAGCTCCACTTGCTGCTCTGCTCTTGCCAGAGGAATTCACCTCAAGCCCTTTCTGAAAGCTTCGGATACAAAGCCACGCAGCTCCCTACTTAGGAAGCAGATGATGGAGAACTCAAATTTTTGTGACTTGCACCAGTTAATTTCTGGGTGTTGCCTTGTTTGCTGTATATAAAATTACATAAGTTGTCCAAGACTGTTTGTTTTTGTGTGCAGCACTGCCTCTTGTGACTAATGAGGACAGGCAGACTTGTTAAAACCTGACCCAAAATAAGAGAACCAGTAGCAAGGCACTTGATTTTCATTTGTGCTGTCTGAACCCTTTTCAGATGAGCCAGATCTTCTGAACATCAGCAAAAGAAAGGGCTTCTTTCCCACCCTGACCCTGGGGTGTACTGAGCAAATAGGTCATGCTGCTGGTAGAGAGATCTCTGTCTTGTTGCCTGGGATGGGTAAAAAGTGTATTCTTAATTGTAGTTGATCAAAGCCCTTTTAGGGGGTGCCAGAGATCAAGCACTCAGGCTGGGGGGGTTTATACAGGTTCACCGACTTTGTTTTCTGTTATAGATGTGGGCCTATGGTGCTTGATGCTCTGATCAAGATTAAAAATGAGTTGGATTCTACTCTCACCTTCCGCAGATCATGCAGGGAAGGTAAGAAGGATTTTCCAGCCTGCTAAACTGAAGACTGTCGTTGAAGACTGTTGCTGACAGTGTATGTGTAACCACTAGAAAACTTGAGAGTAGATGGCAGCATACTGCTCTCCTCTTCCAGCTGCTGCATATGAAATACCTCAATGAATCAAGTAGTAAAAAGTTAAAGCTCATATTCACAGGGCGTAATCGCACAACACTGAGCTGTGAGCAATATGCTTAAACAGCCCCAGTCGTTCCTGTTTCTGTCCTAATCTTGTTCATCTTGCTGCCCTCCAGTGATGGACTGCATAGGGAAATCTAGCAAGAGAGATTACAACAGCAAAATTGAGGGGGCAGATGTGGCGAATGGGAATGAATTGTAGGGGCTGCTTTATCTAGTGCTGCTGTGGAAATAAAGGGTGTAACTGGAAGAGTACTTATGACTTCTAGGAATAGCTTCAGGAATCTTTTTTTTGGCCCTTTGACTAAGCTAAATGATTGATTGAGGAAAAGGCCATCTGGTGGTTTTGCATTGCAGAGCGACCGGCTGGTTCTCATACAGGGACAAATCGGCATGTCTGTTTAACTGCATTAAAACTTACCTATCCAGGTGACTTTCCCTGTTAAAAAAAAAAAAAAAAACAAACAAAAAAAACCCTCCGAATTCCTGGGTAATGTTAGGATGCTGAGCTTTAAATGATAGTTGTGGAAATGCAAGAAGGGAGCATGCCTTTATGGAATGACTTTTGATTTAATTAGGTGGGTTTGCAAGTGTGAGAAATTTAGATGCAGTTGATGCCTAAAGATGTTTTGCCTTGGATCTAAATGAAAAACATGCTTTAACGCAGCCATTTCCTGTAGAATCTGCATAGCAGGTGGAGGAATTTCATATGGTGTAGTTGTTCTCAGTGTCTGATATTTAGATAGCCAACACTGTTCCCGAGCAGCTGGAATTAATTGCCCTGAATACTTTTCTTTGAGAACCTGAAGACAGATTTTTTCAAGCTGGGCTGGTTCAATCTTGCCCCTTTTCTGCCATGCAGGAAAAAAAAAAACTGATCACACATTCCTGTTCCATACTGGTGGGTCTGTGCCTGCAGTCCTGGTTCCCTATCCAGTTGACTGGAAAATACTTGTAACCATTTCTTGAGTGGGAGGAATAACCTTGTTCAAGTGCCAGCATTTATCTGGCAGCGAAGGCCGATGCGTCAGGCGCTGAGATGCACTAGCTCATCAGTGTGAGGAGCAGTGGCATTTCTCTGACTCATATCAATTGATATGTGTCAAATCCTCTGATATTAGAGTTTTGCCCTTTCAACATTTGTCGTCTTGCTAATATGATGTTTTAGGCATCAGACTGAATTGGATACCCAAGCTCCTGACCTGAGCAGTATCTGTGACTGTTCTGCAGTGGTTTTTCTTCTAAACCTTGGCCTTTCCTGGGCTTCATCTGATCCTTCTATTACTGGGAGATCATTAGTGGTGTCATGTAATCCATTTGTTAAGCTATTTATATGCTGTTTGTTCTGGTTAGTGTCTGTCCTCTCACCTTTGGGAGTTAATGAATGCAGTTTATGGCACCACTCTACCCTGCTGCAGAAGGCACAGAATGAAGCTTCTGTCTTAGGGACTTTGTTTTATGTTCCTGACCTTCAGGGATGCTTTTGACCATAACTGTAGGGCTGATGGGGGATGCGCATGGTTCCCATGTTATAATCTTGGTGTTAGCTGCTTCACATCAGTACAAGCTTGTGCTTCAAACTTGTGAACAAAGCTGAATGTTTTCCCCACCCTAAGTAGCACGTAAAACTAATGAATGATGCGAAAGGGATGAAGTGTCCAAGCCACTTGTTTTCTGCTGTGGAAGGAAGTTTAACACCGAGAATGTTTAGGCTTTAATGAAAGTGACTCCTGTGTTTGTTCTTTATTTAAGTAGCAATGTGTTTGGCCCAATGGCAACTTCTGGCGTTTTCCTTGTCACGTACAGAGTTTCCTGAAGACAGCCTAGGGGCATGTTTGGGGCCAAGAGGATCTTCCTCAAGTAGGATAAGAGGGTAAATATCTAATGCTTTACTCTTTTCTCCCACTCAGGCATCTGTGGCTCTTGTGCTATGAACATTGCTGGTGGAAACACGCTGGCCTGTATCAAAAGAATTGACCCCGATCTCAACAAGATCACTAAAATCTACCCTCTCCCCCACATGTATGTGGTGAAGGACCTTGTTCCGGTGAGTATCTGCCTTTGTCAGCTTGCGACCAAGGGTGACACCGTTCCAGGCAGTGTGGGGTTCAGATTGGGTTGGAAAGGATAATGTTGGGAGGTGCCAACAAGATCAGGTCTCACAGTTCATGTTACTCCTGCTGGTGTTTTCTGGCTTGGGTGGGTCTGAGCTTCACAGCAGTGACTAAATCTGTCCTCATTTGGAGGAATGTGGCAGGTTGAGGTAGAAAATGCCTTCTTCTGTTGGAGTGGTAGCAGATGTTCAATCTCTCATGCATCAATTTAGCTTAATAAATGTGACCTCTTTGCCTTTTGACTCCTAGGACTTGAGTAACTTCTATGCACAGTACAAATCCATTGAGCCTTACCTGAAGAAGAAGGATGAGTCAAAACAGGGCAAGGAGCAGTACCTGCAGTCCATAGAAGACCGTCAGAAACTGGTTACTGCTTCTTTTCTACCATTGAAATCCCTCCCAGATAAGACCAGGGTTAAACGTTAACATGCAGTAGCTTCTAGTTCCTTTAATGACAAAGCTGTCTGGTACAAAACCTGACGTGGGTGGAATCTGCTCCCTGAAATGCAGTGTCATGGCATGCCTGCATTGCTAGGGGTAACATTCGCTAGTGAAATGCGGTTGCGATGGGGACTTGGATCTCATTTTCACTGACTGCACTGCGAAACCATGTGTGTTTGTAAAAACTTTGTGAAGGCTACAGGCTTGTGATATTCCAATGGAGATAAGGCACTGTATGCTGGGATGTAGGCTGTTGGGCTCAGCACTGTTTGTCTTGTCTAGCTGCAGCATGCTAAGCAATGCTCTCATGTTGCTGCTTGCTGGGTTTTACAGCCCTAAAAACTAATGGCAAAAGCTAAACCCTTTTGGATGTGGAGACACAAGCATGATGTGTTAGTGCAAGTCTTCGGATATCTGTCTTGAGCACTGCGTTATTTTGGGGGATTTTCTGGGAACGTAGTATTGTTGCTCCAAGGTTTCTGCATAAAGCTGAAGGGTGCCTGAGGAACCATTTGAACAGCTGGGACATAATAGCTTTTTTAAAAGCTTATAGTGTGAGGAAGTTCTTGTCTGGATTTCCTTGGCTGCCACAGTAAGTATCATTAAATCAGCAGTTTCTCTTTTGCTTCTGACCTGTCTTGATGAATCTGTCACTCACTTCACAGCTCAAAGCTCGGCCTGTCAATGCTCCACTGTGATTGTTGCTGCGGTGCTGTCACTAAGTAGGCGCAAAGTGGGCAGGCAGCCCAGATTTTTGGCAAGTGGTAAAAGAGAGGTAAATATGAACAGCAAAGAGGAAGGCTGATTAAAGGGGATTCAATGAAAACATGTGAGCTGCACCTAATTCTCTGCAGTGATCTTTGAAAGTTTTCCATTATGTGTTTGCTGTGAAGTTAAGGTCTAATGAATAGACCAGTCACGTGCCCAAGATGTTGGCAGCACTGTGTGATTGGCGCTGTGATGTCTTAACGACCACAGGATTTTACAGTCTGAAAGAATATCTATCCAAGGGCAACAGTTAGTTCTCCTGCACCACTTCATAATGTGATCTGATCTGTATGTAAGGACTAAAGCGACTCTCCCTTCACATGGTTTTCATAAAGTGGCATCCTTGAAATCACTTTCTCATTCAAGTAGAAATAAGCAAACCTAAAAGTGACTGCAAGAGCTGTCTGAACCTTTCTCACAACTAGTAAACTTGTTTTTTATCTCATTGCTGAAGTTTCTCTTGCTTTGAGAACGGCCTGTGTGCAGGAGAAACTTGGATACGGTGTCACCTGAAAAACTCTGACCTTTTTCTTTAAATCATCAATGATTTGAAATGTTACAATTAGAAAGAATAATTTAGAGCGAGAAGGTAACTCTGACTTACCTGGCTTTGGCAAGTCTTTCCAAAAGACTAATGCAGGAGACTTGTTACAAACTCTAAGGAGTTCTGGCATCAGGTATCTTTCTAAACTAAATTTAATGAGAACTTTGTCCCAAAACAACTTTCAGATACATAAATTAAGCCAGACTAGACCCTCTCCTAGCCTGGGGGGGTTGATTGAGCTACTAGGAGACTTGGGAGACCCTCAGACTCCTCAGAGTTTGTCTTTTGCAAAGTGTCACTTTGACGTAGGTCTACCTTTCTTTTCTTCAGCACCTGAAATAAAGAAGGCTTTCATCTCTGTAAAAATGGTGAAATGGCTAAAGACTCACACCTTTCCTGTTCTGTAAGTGCTTGGGGATCCCCTCAAAGCACATACTAAACTATGAGCTCTTCTCCCTTAGGCTGTGGGGCAGACTTTGCTCTTTCTTCTTTCCTGTAACATGGCCTTGAATTTTTAATTGGTTACATATCTGTTCCTGTCCTCAGCCACTTACTGGGACAGGCTGGAAGGAAGGAATGGAGGAAGATCAAGCAATTTTCACATTTTTCTTCAGTTTATGCTTTTTCCCCCCTGTTGTCACAAACCCTAGTTTATTATACAGGTTGAGTTGAGAGATTGCATGCATCTTGTTTCAGAGGACCTGCATGTAGAAATTGCTTTCTTCCATCAGTGCTTCTTCAGCATAAGGTTTTTGGAGCCACTCTGTTGCAGCAAGTCACTAGAGGGGAAGGTGGTGAAGGAAGCATGTGCTCTTGTAAATCCCCTCTTTAAAAGAAAAAAAAAAAAAAGCTTCGTCATGGGTTTCTGGAATGGCTTGACTGTGGTCTCCCACCCCCGTGCAGGACGGACTCTACGAGTGCATCCTGTGTGCCTGCTGCAGCACCAGCTGTCCCAGTTACTGGTGGAATGGGGACAAGTACTTGGGTCCTGCGGTACTGATGCAGGTAAGGACAGATCCCATTTGTCATGTGGGACTGCTGAGGGACTTCCCATCTGAAAGCAGTATAAGTATTTGCGAGTGCAGGTGGGATAGTATTACATAGTTGAGATCCTGGACCAGAATTCCTGAGTTAGGTGTTGCTTTTAAAATCTCACACTAATTACAACACCTTGAAGCAGCATTTGGTGTGTCAAATGCCACTGACTTTCAGGCCTATCGCTGGATGATTGACTCCAGAGATGACTACACAGAGGAACGCCTGGCACAGCTTCAAGACCCATTTTCTCTCTACCGTTGTCACACTATCATGAATTGCACGAGGACTTGCCCTAAGGTACGTGTGTGTCCTGGAGATGTCCCTTCTGGGGTTACTGGCTTGTTTCCAAGCACCCTGTTTGAAAACAATAGGAAAATACCTACTTAGGCTTTTGTTTTCCTCAAGCTTGCCTTGGCTTGTTCAGCCTTTTGAAACACAGTGAGTTACCAGCAGTCGTGCTTATGATGGTGACTGTACAAGAGGACGTGGCAAAGTGTGTATTACCCATCGCGGGAACATCTCTTCCTTATGAGCAAAGCTGTGACTTTGAGAACCTGTCTATTTCCACAATTCAGGAGTGTGACAGTTAGGGCGCTGGTCATGTGAGGGACACTGCCAGAAACCATACAGGGAAGTTTGTCTTGTGTAGTCAGCTCAGCGGTGTGAGCATTGTGAGTAATACGCTTAACCCCCACACGGTGCAACCTTAAACTCCAGTGGTAGCAGCTATCCCTGATGTATTGTGCAACTTGTGTAATGGAGAAGACTACAGCAAGTTTATGGTGCCTTTGGGGGATGTGTTTTATGCTGACATCCTGCTGCCAGGGCATTTCCCAGATGGTCTGTTCTCTGGTATTTTGTTTGAAAACTGAGCAAGCTTTCCCAAATCAGAGCATGCCTCTTCCTCATCTTGCGATGACCTTGTGCCTGTTGTTGGGCAGATTATCAAGTTTTGCTTTCCTGCCAGCTGTGCAGTTTTCTAGCCAGCCTTTGCTTGCACCTGGTGGTGGAATAATTCTCTTTGAGCTGTGAAATAATACGAAGGCAAATGTTTAAGTGGATCACAGATGTGGGGAAGGTGAGATGCTTGAGATATGGGTTGATGTGTTTGTCAGGAGCACTGCGTGCCAATTTTTGTGTGTGTGTGTGTATTTTTCTGAAGTGATTCGTTGACTACAGATAATTCCCCCTTTCTGTAGGGAGTTAGCTTGTGATCTGGTGTCAACCATAGTTCAGCTAAAGGTGAAGGTTCAACCTGAAGATCTGGCTGGCTGTAGGAATGTATGTAGTACAGGGAAATAGCGCTTGGTCTCAAGTTTGAGACACTTTTATGGTTAATAGCATGTTTCCACTCACATGCTCTAATCCTGGCTGTTGTCTCGATCAGCCCGGAAAGACTGCATGGTGAGCTCTGCACCAGGGTAATTTCCTGTTCATTCTCTGTCCTGCCGTGCTACTGCTGTAATCGCAACGATACAGCAGGGAGGTTGTGATCCCTCTCTCATTTTGAGATTAGGCATGCTTGGTTTGGTAGCAGTGCTACAGGATTAAGGGCCTTTGCAAGGTGACATGTGTCTATATTGTAGAAAAACCTTCTTAGGAAAGCTTAGCTGGCTTTTGCGTGAAGAGCATTTTCATTTTGTGCCTTGGTGTTCTTGCTCATTTCCCTAGTGTTCTCCAGTACACAGCTTTTTTTTTTTTTTTCAGACAAGGAGAAAAGCCACATCTCTTGTACTGTCACTGTCAAGCTTTTACAAGGCAGTTTCTTGACTCCAGAAGTCATCTTGTAATACCTGTAAAAGTGTTGAATTCAGTCCTGCTTGAGCTTTATTAGAAGTTCCTATCACTCAGCCACTCATTCTTCTCTTTGATCCTCGTGTTGCTGATTAAAACCAGTCCTCCAAAGTCAAATGAGCATTTTTTTCTTCAAGCAGTGAGAAGTGCTGCAGGTTCAGCCTCCAGGTAGAGGAGGTGAGCTCCCAGCACTGCATCTCTACTCCAGGCTGGCTTGCTTTTCCCTTGTAAATTGAGGCTGGAGTGCGGTGAACCTGCATCGGCACACCTTAACCAAGGGGCTCTGCATACCATAATGCTCAGCCTGCCTGGAGCAGGCTGTTCAGAGCTGTCCCTCAATATCCTGTAACCTCCCAGCATTTGAAAGGAAGCACAATATTAGGCTGGACTCCAGCTTTTAGGGAAAAAAGGGGGGGGGCCTGCTGAGCACCTCCTCTGCCAGCTATTCTTATGAGGAGCAGCATATTTGTGAGTTTACTATGACTTAGATCGGGGCAAGGTGGGGGAGGATGCTCTAACTTGCTGATTTCCAGAGGAGCTAACAAACTTTTCCTTCTTAGGGTTTGAACCCTGGCAAAGCAATTGCTGAGATCAAGAAGATGATGGCAACTTACAAAGAGAAGGCAACCGCTGCATAATGCTGTTCTCTAACTGGAAGTGTAACACACAAACGTGCTTTACCTGAAAGTAATTTATACCTGATTTAGCAAGAGAAGGTTCCAGCAGGGAGTTTGGTGTTTTTCTTACAGGTTTGCATGTACAATAAATACTGTAAAGAACAAATAAGAGTTGTTACTTGATTAACAACATTGAACTGATGCCTCTGCCTCTATTGTAGAATCCCAAACCTCTCTGTTTAAGAGTTTTGAGTGTGTGAGCAGCTGGGGTCACCTCTGAGGCTGTGCTGTGGGATAAGGATTCGAAAGTGGCCACACAGCAGAGATGGAGACAATTTCTGTAATGACCTTGATCCCGTGTCGTTAAAGCAAATGCATGTGTGGGAAGAGACCTGCAAGTAATAAGCCCTGTGGCGATTAGCAAGAAAACAGTGGAACTGGCTGGGAAAGGGAAATGTTGGAAGAATCTCACCCTTGTTCTGAGATCCCCTGGGCTCCTTGGTGAGGTACAAAGTGAGGACCTGGAGCTCACAGGGTGCGGGCATGTGGCAAAATACCGGTGGCAGTGCCACTAGGAAAGAGGTGTCTTGCCACTGTCCTGCTGGGATGCTTATTTTTATTTCAAGTCCTGAAGTAGATGAGATTTGTTAGAACAGGGTTGCGTCTTTCTCTTTGCTCTAGTACAAGTGGGTTTTAGCTCCAGATTTCTCAAGCTTGTGATGTTTGTGGTAGGTGGTTGCTTGAAGCAGCTGTTTGCAGTCTTAGGGGGTTGGAGAGAAAGGAAGTGCTTTCTGTTTTGCTGCTTAATAGATTTTTTTTTTTTTTTGTCTAGGTGTAGTAAAAACTTCTAGAAATGTCATGGTGCTGCTTCTGAGACATGGTATGGTAACCAGGATGCTGCCAGTGGGCAGCAAATGAAGGTTGAGGTGGCATAAAAAGTTGTATACAGCTCTGGAAAGGCTTACCCCCCAAATTACCCTGGTTTTTCCATACATTTATCTATCCTGCAGTAAGGGAACCTTGTGGCTATTTCAAGAAGCCAAGCTGATGTTGCTGTCTTAATTTTCAGTTGCAGAAATATTTTCCTGGAGCTAATGTCTTCATTCCCAAGAGCTGATGCAAGGCAGACTTCTGTAGGTCAGAGACTTTACACTTAAAATCCACTTGTGTCGGGCTGCTCTTCCATGTCACTGAATTGCCCCTGTTTCTGTGTCTCAGGTGAGCCGTGGTTAAGAAGGGGTGAGTGCTGGTCCTGTGATGGAGAACACCCAACTGCGGATGTTAGACAGCAGGGGTGTGTTGTCAGTCCCATGATACTGATATTTCTGTCATATCCCTGTGCTTCATAATCTCGTTGCCCTGCTTAAATCCAAGGGGATCCCATCAACAGCTTGATCCCCCTCCTCTCCCACTGTTCCCTTCTCTTTAGTTAACATGGGGTTTTTTTGAACACAAATGAACTGGGTTTTGCCTTGTTTTATTTAAAAGCTAGGCATGCTTGCTGAGAAGAGGGTTGGATGGAAATGCAGCAGGGTGCAGAGGAACTGAAGGCAGCCCCTCACTGCTTTGACTGTCGCTGCAGTGGCTGAGGTTTTTCTGTTCTGGTAAACACCATCTGCTTCACCTTTGGCTTTGGAAGGAAGCACAGGCTCTACCTGCGGCACATCCAGAGGAAATATTTGCTGTATCTCCCTTCCTGTGAAAGAAACCAAAACTGCCTTGTGCAAGGGTGGGTAGAGAGGGGAGGAGGGCGGTTGCTTTTTGACTGCCGCTGAGTGTGGTGGTGGTGGGCAGGAGCAGCCCTTCTCACAGGCATTGTCTATTTCTGGCAGTGGTTTTGCAGCGATTGGAGCCCCAAAAAGCCAAGCTTTGGCTGGAGGGGTCTGTTTGAGGGGTGTTATTGGGGTCTGCACCTGATTGTTGGCTTCAAAATCCCCCTTACTGTAACTTTCCAAGAGGGAGCCCTGCTGCAGTGAGAGCTGTGCGCACTCCCCACACCTGCGTGAGCATGCAGGGCTGTGCAACCAAGGGGGGAGAAAAGGGGGGGGGCTGCAAAGACCTTTTTGGGGGCGGAGCCCGGTGCGTTTCCTTGCAAGATACGGGGGTGCAAAGCCCTTTTTGGGGGTGGAGCCCGGTGCGTTTCCTTGCAAGATATGGGGGTGCAAAGCCCTTTTTGGGGCAGGACCCTGGGTATTTTGTTGGGGGGGGGGGGGGGGCGCAGAGCCAAGTGCATTGCCGTGCCACGGAGGGGTTGTAAAGCCGTAGGGGGTGGGGGGGGCCAGCACCCGGGGTGTCTCCTGGCTTTTGGGGGAGGGTAAAGGACTACAAGTCCCAGCAGCCCCTGCGCGCCGCCCTTCCGCCGCGCGCCGCGGAGCTGGGTGCGCGCGGGGCTCCGGCCCCGGGGCGCCCGCACCCCGGCCGGCGCGTGGCCGCCCGCCATGAGCTCAGGTCAGGGGGCCCACGCGTGGGGAGGGGGGGGTGGGGAGGCGGATGGGAGGGAAGGGAAGAGCGGGGGGATGCGGCGTGCACGGTCCCCCGGGTTGCATCGGGGAGCTCCGGGGTTTGCGCTGCGTGCGTGGCCCCCCACGGGTGTTGCATCGTGCGCGGCCCCACGGTTGCACTCATCCCCCCGCAGCCGTGCCTGTGCGATGGGTTGTGCAGGAAGGGGGAGGCTGCACGCAAGGTGCAGAGGGGAGGGCAGCTTCGCTTTATCTTGCTTTATTTCCCCCTCCAGCGGCGTTTGCGAAAGGAGGAGCGGGGGATGGTGCAAAGCGGGGAGCTGCCCCCTCCCCGGCATCGCAAATTTTGGGGGGGGGGGGGGTGGCAGAGCTGAGCGGGGAGCGCAGCAATGTCCCACAGGAGCCCCTGCCCACGTTGGGGTGCTGTGGGTCTGGAAAACGCTCTGCAGAGCCGCGGCTAACCGGGTTTGTGCTTTTGCTGTCACGGGATGTTGCAGTCTTCAGTCGGTGCTTCGTTACTGCAGAACTGTTTTGCTTTGCATCCCGTCGGGACATGAGCTCTTGGCCCCGCTCCTGCTGACAAGGATACATGGAGTCTGCGCTAAGGCGTGCACCGATTGATCCACGCAAGACGTGGGGAAACGAAACCCAGGCATCGCTTTGAGATGCTGTGAGCCCACTGAACCCCATGGCTGAATCCCTGCAGCCTGCCGGGGGCTGCTTCCCTGCAAGCAGGTTGATCAGACTTGGTGTTCAGGGAGGCTCCGAGCTTGTTGGGATCTGCAGCTGGAGCCAAGCATCCCTTTGCGGCGTCTTTAGTCGGCATCATGGAGATCGGGGTGGATTTGAAGGTTGTGAAGGACTGTGTTGCCTTTCTGACCCCATGAGCGGAGCAGTCCTGAGGTTTTCTTGTGCTGGTAAAGGATGCAATGTGATGTCAGGTAAGCGAGCCCTGAATTGGCATCGCTGCTGACCACAGCTTGGCCTTTCAGCCAAAAGACCCTTTGCAGGGTCAAGGCTGGCAGGGGGGAAAGGCATCAAGGCATTCAGAAGAGGCTGAAAAATACAGCTTTAGGTTCAGCCTAGTGTTGGGTGCGATACTGCACTGGAGAAAGCATCCGAGGTGCCCTGCATCCCTCGTGCCAGCAGCGTTTCTCATTCCAGGGCATACGGAAGTAGTGCAGCCTGTGCAACCTTTGTCCATTTCATTTTGAGTTTGCCCTGGTTGGCACAGAGGAGTTTCTCGAAGGCGGCGCAGGGGCGAGAGAGGAAGAGCTTTGTGGCAGGAAAGGGAGGAGTGTGACTGCACCATGGCTGGCCACCCATCGGAGGGCTTTTTGGGTGCCTGTACTTGGCTCCGTGGGGCTTGCCCGGCTGTGGTCCCTGCCACCATGGTCCCTGCCACCGTGCTGATCCCCCTGACAGCCCCTTGGATCCCCTTCGCCCATCTTTTGCGCCAGATCTGCAGCATAGCAGCACTCGGGGGTTAAATCTCACCCCTTTTTTTCCCCTGTGCTTCTTAAGGGTACTCAGGTTTAACACTGCCAGCTTGGGAGGCTGGCTCAAGAGACAGGAGGTACTCTAATCCTGGCTTAACACACCAAAATGGAGATGATGGGCTGCGAGGAACACGGCCTCTCTCTCCCTAAGGGAGGTAGGAGCACGTTATTTAACCAGCATTTGGGGAAAACGTGGGGTTTGGATACAAACAACCTTTTTTTGCCCCCCTCACTGGTGGTTGCCCAAGTGAGGATGCTCCCTGAAGCTGCCGAGTGCTTATCTCCAGCTTGGCAGGTGGTTTTGGCGTACAGTGAGGTCTTGCAAAACTGGGTGCAGGAGAGGTCAGGGCGATGCCTGTCCGGGGTGGGGGAGAAACCCACCCTGCTGGAAAGGTTTGACCGCCGTTGCCTCAGCCACCAGTTTGAGGTGGACAGGGCTACTGGGAGGGGCACCTTGCCTACAAGGACTTTCTTTTCTCTCCCATCTCAAGGGTTTGATGCACAAGAGCGATTCCCCTGGGGTTACTAGCAACAGCAGAGTCTGAATCCCCATCTTCCACGTCCCCACCTTGTATTGAGCCTGTCTCATCCTTTTGTTTCTTCCAGCCTTGGGGCGTTTTTCTGGTTGTGTTCCCCCAGTGGATGCTGCCATGTCTGGGTAGGACCAGACCGCCTGGTAAAACACGTTTGTTCCGGCTGCGTGGCGGGCAGAATGGCATGTTTCTCTCCGGTTGGCTTGCGCAGACAAGTTTATGTTGGCTTGGTGGAAATGGCAGGAGAATTGACGCCATCTCATCCCAACCCCTCACTGGGTCTGGGCTTGCAGCCGACCGTGACATCTCCCATCCCAAACTAGAGCCTGAAGGCTGCTCTGAAATATCCTCATGAGTTAAATAAATCTTGCCCTACGTGACCCAAACGCCATTTTCCTTTCCTTCTCCCTCCTTCCTTACTTTTGCCTCATCCCGATTTTCCATGTCCCCATCTCCAAGGGCCCAGATTGACCTTGTCAACCCCATCCTGTCAACCAGACAGCGCCAGACCTTGCTAGCTGGAGCAGTAACCTCCTTGGGTGGACCTTCCTCTTCTTGCATGCGATCTCTAGCCTGCACATGTGGATGGATGGATAGATAGATAGATAGATGGATGGAGGATGCTGCTCAGGAAGCCCTGAGCATCCAACAGGGACCATGAGCGTGGAGGGAGATCTCAAAGTCCCCTTGGGGTTTGTTTGCTTCAATCAAGGTGCTTGTAAAAGGGCTGTGACTGCAAAGGGAGCTTGTGGAGAAGGTCTCTGGGACCAGCGTGCATCCGCTTTTGATGCGTGTGCGCTGCTGGGGAGAAAAGCTATGTCTTGGGATGAAGTGTCAGGGCAAGGACCGTCGCTGGCATTCACAAACGGTCCCCAGCCAGGGCAGCTTTGCAGAGGGGTGTTCAGTGCCACGAGACACGTGGGCTCAAGGTTTCCAACTCTGCTTTCTGGCGTCAGAGGGTATGTCCTTCCCTGCTAGGACACGTGCTAGGTGTCAGGGCATCCTGAGCATCTTTCTCCCCAGTTTTCCCCCCAACCTTGATAGCAGGGACGCGTGGTCGTTCTCTGAAAGGTGCAAGACAGGGCACGAACTCTTCTTGGAGCCAGGCAGCTGGGACTTCAAGCAGCATTTTGGCTGTGCAAACCTGGCGTCAGTGGGGAATTGTGGCTCCCCTCTTCCCTTTGCAAGCTGGGCTGGTGCATTGCTGACCCCTCCCTGAGTTTGCCACTGCTCCTGGGTGTTATGTCCCCCTTAAGCCCCCCTTTAGCAGCAGAAAGAGAAGCAAATCTCTTCCCCAGGGCTCTCCAGACAAGCTCAGGGGTAAAACCCTCCAGCTTTGGGAGCCAGAGGAGGGACAGCCAGGTACCCCCACGCCGTGTTTGCCAACGAGTTGTGGCCGCTGCGCCACGATTCAAACTGGTAGCGCAGCTCCGTGGCATTCTGCCCTCCCCTCCACCAGCGCCGGATTCTTCCCAGACACATCCGCCAGCGGGCAGGTGATGACGGCTGTACCGATCCCATCCCAACCGGGAACGGCTCCGCTTGTGCAACCGGCGGGTTAAGGTGCGGTGAGTCAAGGCGAGAGCCCTTTCTCGCTCGCCGTGTTTTGGGGAGCAGCCGGGATGGGAGTGGGAGGTGAGAAAACCCACGGGGACGGGGATGGGGTTGTGCAAGAGCCGCAGCTCTGCAGGACAGAGCCAGTTGCAGCCATGCTCATGCGCTCCTCCAAAAGATTTGCTGCTTATAGGATCAAGGAAGTCGTAATAATTTTGTTGTTGCTAACAGCAGAGTTCAGGCGGAGAGGTGGGCTGTGCTTCTTGCTACGCAGCCTGGTTCGGGGAGGTACAGAAAGTGAACTGGGCTGTTTTCGGGTTGTTTCGATACTTTCCCCCTTCTGCAAACCCTGCAGACAGCGCTGGAGAAAAGCCTTTGTGCAAGGCAGCCCCTCGCCCTCTCCTTTGTTCTGCTCTTTTGAAGGGCGGCACACGCTCCTCCTCGCCCTCCCGCACCCGCTCCCGGCCTCGTTTAACCTGGAATCGACGCTTTTTACAGAGTTTGACACTGGCAGCGGGGAGATCTGATGTCTCCCCTCCTCGCGGGCCCTTGGCGAGCTTCACAGCCATTCCTTTTGGCTCCTGGGAGGGCTTTTGTTTTAATAAACCATCCATTGCGCTCATCCCCCTCCTTCCTCAACCTGGAACTTATCCCTTGGAGCGGCACCGGCTGTGTTTTGGGAGCTGGCTACCGACTGGGTCGCTTGGTGAGATGGAGACCCCATCCCTGCTAGTCATCAAAACCAAGGGATGGTTTTAATTAACTGCTTTTGTCACCTGCAGACGAGCTCTAGGGTTGGACCAGGGAGCGGCAGGAATCCAGCCAGGGTGGCTTTTCCAGCAGAGGACGGGTGCATGGGCTCCCACCCGGCGTGTAAATCGTTAAGCCGGTCGGAGTGCCCTCCTGGAAATCTGAACCCAGCCCAGCCAGGAAAATTATCTGCCAGCTCCAAGGGTGGGAACTAGCTCCTGGGTTTGTGTTTGTGCCACGTGTTATCTCCCTGCTGCTGCTTTAAGATCCCGGAGTTGGACACCATGGCTTGTAATCTGGAGTGGATTTAGGGCATAAGTGGTTCTAACTTCATGGGACTGAGGGTGATGATTAAAATCCCACCTGGGATGATTATGGCGATGCCTCCAGTGATCCCTGTCTCCCAGGCTGGTCATCGGGGTGCAGTAGAGAGTGACGTGAATCGGAGGTGCTGAGCCACGCTGGGCATCGTTAAAACTAGAAAAAGCAAATTTCGTGGCCACGTCCTCCGTGCAGGGGGAAACACAAGGAACAAACAAGCATGAAAAGTGGCAGGGAGAGCTCTCCCTGTACTTGACCTGGCTCTGCACCAGCCCTGCTCCCTTCCCCCGGCTGCTAAGCCGCTGGTTTTGTGCCAGCTTTTCTCCTCGGGCTCTTTTGGCATTGTTCGTGTGAGCGTCACGTGCCGTGGGAGGGTGACTGGGCAGCGCTGGGGTGCCCCGTGCCCGCAGCATCCCCTTGCGCGGCAGAGGTGGCCCTGAGCGGCTCTGCCGGGAGCCGGGGTGGATGGCAGAGGGGACATCAAGTCCAGCCACCTTCTGGGACTGATCCGGGGATGTCATCGCTGCAGCTGGGAGCCCATCACTGTGGCATCTCCTAAATAACCCCTCGGATCAGCTCCCTTTATTTTTTGCCCTGTTCTTTGACTTTGCAGACAGCAGCAGGCTGCTGGGGAACCAGCGGCCGGGCTACGGGACGCTGCAGCGAGACGCCGATAAATCCCGCATGGTAGGTCTGAGGGTTCACCGCGGGGAGGAAGGCGTGCCAGGGCTGGGTTGGCACAAAAACCATGTGTTATCTGCAACACCAGCACAAGATGGTGGTTTTCCATCCCCAAAGCTACTTGATTGTCACCTGCCTGGTGTTAAGCCACGCCAGGAGGCTTAGGGCTTTTATCAGTTTAGGATTTAGATGCTTGATAATCTTAATTTCAGTTTATTTTATGAATAAGCATCCCTGTAAAGGTGACCTCCTCTCTTCCAGGAGGTCACGGGCTACCAGACCAAGACATGGCGGGTGGCCCTGTGCCACGCTTGCTCCGTGCTGACGGCAGGGCTGCTTCTTGTCCTTTTCCACTGGAAGCCAAGCCTGGAGGTGCAGGCAAAGTGCAAGCCCTGCGCCCTCGGCCAGGCTGACTGGGTAATCATCAGAGTAAGTCCCCAGAGGGGTCCAGGGGACACAGGGGTCTGGGGTTGGGCTCTGCCACTGGCTCCCCAGGATGGCCCTGGGCATGTTCCTTGCTACTTGTCACCCTCCCCTCCCTAATTGTGTTTGACATCTCCTTTCATCAAGCAATGCGCTACCTCAGAGCCAGATTATTCCAGGAATTATTATTATTCCTGGAATAATTTTGCACTTTCCCCTTCTGTAGCAGCCAGCCTGGTTTCGCATTTCTCTTTATTTATTGTCCCTGAAACCCAGCTGTCATCTGGGACGGGTGGCCGGGGACTCCCTGCCTGCCTGTGACACTGTCCCTGTTTGAAGGAGCAGGGAGGACATGTGGGGAGCTTCCCATTTCCCTCTGCTCAGACCCATGCCTGTGTTGCAGGACCGATTTGGACAGTGCTTCACCACACGTGTGCGCACGGAGGCGCTGGGCGAGGGCAGGTGAGCCGGGCTCACGTCCCCGCAGAGATGCCGGCGGGCAGGGGCTTGCGTGTGCTTTTGGCTTCAAGGGAGGGGGGTGTTTGCAGCAGCGCTGGTGGATGGGGAGGGACTGACCCTTGGTTTTCCACCCCGAGCAGCCTGGAGCATCACCCTGGGGCCAAGCTGGAGGACCGGAGGAGCAGCATCGCCATCGGCGTGTCGGATGAGGAGGAGAGCCGGGACACCATCCGGCTGCATGAGAAGGAAGAGGTAACGCTAGCGACCCTTCCCACCCACCACCCTGTAAATCCTCTCCCTTGGTGTGGGCTGCCCTCATATCCTGCTAATACCTTATTTTTTCTGTCCTTCTCTGCTCAGAAGAACATCTTGCGGTACTATCTCTTCGAGGGCATGCGCTACATCTGGATCGAACGGCGGCAGGCATACTGTAAAGTCAGGTATTTCTCTGTCCCAACCTGCCACAGCAAACCTCTCTGCATCTCTCGGCTGCTCTCCTTGGCCCCTCAGCTCCCCCAAAATGGTCCTGCCCGGCTGGAAGTCACATAACCACGCTTGAGCTTTTCTCCGTGCTGCAAAGCCTTTGGAGACCATCCCTAGAGCACTGGGCCAGGGAAGCTGTGCTGCCTCTGCCCCCAAGTTGTTGATGATGCCTGTCTTTGTGGGCAGAGGAAACCGGGTGAAGTAGTTTGGCAGCTGCCCCGTGCTGGATGGTCCTCACTGCACTGTGCCGCTCGCAGCTCTCCGAACTGTGCCCCTTTTGTTCCTGCTCCTTGGTGCCCGCGAACTGTGTCAGAGGCTGAGGAACAAGATGCTCTCCCTTTCCTAAAGGGTTTTTTTTTGTCACCAAGAACTTGGACATGGTGTTTGTTCTGCAGGGCAGGCTCCTGCTGATTTTGACTCTGTTTCTCTGTTTTTCTTTCCCTTCACACTTGCCAGCATCTTGGATGAAGGTTGGACCTGTGCAGATCTCCACCTCTCCCAGGCTGGGCTTGACCAGCAAGACCACAACACCAGGTGGGGATCTACCAGCTTCGTGGGACCTACCCAGGGAGCGCAGATGAGGCTTTTCCAGGGGCCAGCAAATCCTGGAGCCTGGGTTTTTCTTGCATTCAGACCTCAAAAGCGAGGACAGCTAGGTGGGCTGGATTGCCCTGGCTTGGCTTCTTCACATAATTGGACTCCCATGGAGGTCTGGGCAGCATGAGGGTCCCTCGAGTTGGAAATGCAGCTTTTCCCTAGCATGCATTTGCCTTCCCCCTTGCTTTTCTCTCCCCTTTGCAGAAGGAAGATCTATGGACCGAACCTCATCGAGGTGCCAGTCAAGTCCTATGCGAGGCTGTTGGTGGAGGAGGTGTGCATCTACGGGCTGTGCTTCAAAAGAGCAAGTTGTCCCAGGGCAGATCCTTCCCCTGCTCCGTTTCCCTTACTGCAAGTGCTTTATGGGCCCTTCCTCTCTGGTAGGGAGGAGAGGACTTTAGGAGAGGCACCTTGGGCAGAGATCAGAGAAGGCAGAGCTGGTACAGCTGTGGACAGGACCCGTCCTGCCTCTTAGCTCAGACAGGAGCATCCCCAGGTAGTTGCAGAGGTGGCTGAGCATCCTCAGGAATACTGACCGTAAGCAAAGCCGGGGAAGGATGAAGCATTTGTAAGAAGTCAGCTAGTTCATCCCCAGCCCCAGGGAAGGGCCAGCTTCTCCTCTGCATAAGCAGTTTTTCCTCAAGGAGCCTGGAGGTCTCATGATGGGCTCAAGGAAGCTCTCCCCCCAAAAAACTTCTCTCTCTGCTTGTTCCCTTCCAGGTGCTCAATCCCTTCTACATCTTCCAAGTCTTCAGCATCGTGCTGTGGGTCTGTGACGCCTATTACTACTACGCTGCCTGCATCTTCCTCATCTCTACCATCTCCTTAGGGCTGTCCCTCTATGAGACGAGGAAGGTTGGTGATGGGCTTATTTGGGACAAGCAGCTCTAGTGAAGTAGCCCATTTTCTGATGCTGTTTGACCTCTGTGCTGATGTTGACCTTCCTCTGAGCCCAGCTGGGTGAGGACAGCCCATACTCCCAGTGGTGGGGCAGGTTTCCTTGTCCTTCATCCGTGGTCCCGAGCCTTCGAGACCTGCCTTACGGATGCTTTGCTGTGCTTTTTGAGCTGCTCTTGGGTGGCTGCTAACTGCTACCTCCCTTGCAGCAAAGTGCCACACTGCAAAACATGGCCAAGATGTCAGTCGGTGTCCGAGTCCATCGCCCCAGCGGAGGTGAGTGTGATGCCCGTGATGAGCGAGGGCTCCTGGTGTGAAGCTGTTCGGGATGGTGCCAGGATGACATGTCTGAGCACGGCCGCGCTTTTTTCCAGAGGAGATGGTGGTGAGCTCCGCAGACTTGGTCCCAGGCGATTGCATCAGCCTCCCAACGGACGGGATGCTGGTCCCTTGCGATGCCGCACTGCTGACGGGCGAGTGCATGGTCAACGAGAGCATGCTGACGGGTAAGAGCCACTGCACACCTCTGCCACCCCAGCTTTTGCTTGGGATTTTGGGGGAGAGGATGAGCCTTGTATCTCGGTGGCCCTACGGCAGCCCATTCCCATCCAGGCTGGTTGGACCCTGACCCCCCAGGGTGATAAACCTCCCTCCATGGTGTTCCTTACCACAGGGGAGAGCGTGCCGGTGATGAAAACCCCTCTCCCGGCTGGCAGCCAGGCAGCCAGCACCATCTATTCCCCCGAGGAGCACAGGCGGCACACCTTGTTCTGCGGGACGCAGGTCATCCAAGCCAAGTCCTACGTGGGCAGAGAAGTGCTGGCTGTGGTGACCCGCACAGGTAATGGATTGAGGGGAAAAGCTGGGCTTAAGCCACATCCTTCGGAGCGGTGACTTTGCACATGCTTACCTTCTGCCCCTCTCCTGCAGGGTTTTGCACAGCCAAAGGGGATCTCATCAGCTCCATCCTCTACCCTAAACCCGTGAGCTTCAAGTTCTACAAGGATGCTGTGAAGTTCGTCCTGTTCCTCGCAATCCTGGGTACGTCTGAGTGTGGAGGCACAGCCAGGAGCAGCCAAGCTCCTCTTAAATGGTTGAACCCACCCTTCACCTGCTTTGCTTTGTAACCAAGCCCGTTCTCTCTCCCACACAGCTTTTATCGGCACACTGTACAGCATCCTCATCTTGGTTAAAAACCAGGTAGGGTTGTTGGAGCTGGTGAATCCTTGAGCACAGGCTGGCACTGGGACTGTCAGCCGATGCGAGTGGAGGTGGGTGAGGGCTATCAGGATGCCCACTACTCTTCCTCCTCACCTGCCAGGTCCCCGTGGGGCAAATCATCATCCGTGCCCTCGATCTCATCACTGTCATCGTGCCCCCGGCTCTCCCGGCTGCGATGACAGTGGGCACCATCTACGCCCAGAACAGGCTGAAGAAACAGGGTATCTTCTGCATCAGCCCTCCTCGTATCAACCTCTGCGGGAAGATCCGCCTGGTTTGCTTTGACAAGGTGAGTCTCGGGCAGTACTGTGGGACCACAGTTTCCAGCTCAGGGGGCTGGCCTGAACCCACCACGCTCTTCCCGCAGACAGGAACCCTGACGGAGGAAGGTCTGGATGTCTGGGGGGTGGTCCCGCTGGAGAACAACCACTTCATGCCCATCGTCCACGAGCCCCGCTGCCTGCCCGCCGGTCCCTTGCTCTACTCCCTGGCCACCTGCCACACCATCTCACTGCTGCGGACACAGCCCATCGGGGATCCTGTGGACCTCAAGATGGTGGAGTCCACCGGCTGGGTAAGACAAGCAGTGGGCAAAGTTGCTTATCTATGAAGAGTGAGGTGGCACACATTTTGCTCTGCCAGGAGAGGAGGTGTTTAAACCATCCATGGGCTGCTGTGGGCTAGGTGGGGCTTTGCCATCTCAGCATCTGCCTTGGTTTCAGCGCCTGGAGATGATGGAGGAGGAGGAAGGTGAGCTGCCCGCCTTCCAGCAGTTTGGGACGAAGGTCTTGGCTGTGATGAAACCTCCGCCTGAGGAAGAACAGCCGCGAGACAGGGTAGGTCCTGTGGACCAGAGTGGCTCAGGTTCCCCAAGTCACTGGGTCTGCACTCCCAAAGGTGCTTCACAGCCCCTGGAGAGGTTGTACCTCCCAGAGAAGTTCCTGCCTGGCCCTGACACCCGCACCCTCTCCTCCACAGAAGCACCAGTCACCCGTGGGGATCCTCCGGCGTTTCCCCTTCTCCTCCTCCTTGCAGAGGATGAGCGTCCTGGTGAAGCTGCCTGGCGAAGCCTCAGCCCGTGTCTACATCAAGGGTGCACCAGAGATGGTGGCCAGCCTTTGCAGGAAGGAAACAGGTACATGCTGGGCGACGGGGGTTCACTATCACTCCCCAGCTGAGAAGCAGCCAGTCCTGCTGCTCCGTCATCCGTCTGCACCCCTGCAGCTCATCCCTACAGGGAATTATCCTCGGTCATGCCACGGGGCAGTTTGCAGAGTCACAGGGCTTTGGATTAGCTCCAGCCACGTTGGGGGAAGAAAATAGGAGCCAGAAGACAGGGAAGGGGGTTGGAGTCTGGATGAGCATCCAGAACCCTTCAGTCCTTTGGGAGCTCAAGCCCTGACTCCCCTTGCTGGGTCTGTGCAGCCACGGTTCATTCAGGAACTATTTTGACCTTGCTTTTCCCCTCGTGGCTGGCAGTGCCCGTGGATTTCTCCCAGATGCTGCGACACTACACCACGGATGGTTTCCGGGTCTTGGGTCTGGCTTGCAAACCCCTGAGCACAGTGACCACCTTTGAGGAGGCCCTGCAGCTCCCGAGGTTAGTGCCAACAACTTTTTTCTCCATTTACATCTCGTTTGCTCTGAGCATTTCATGGGATGCTTTGCTGCCCTGCAGCCTGCCCCATCCTAGCAGCCTGCAAGGAATTAAACCCTAACACATACTAAAGCAATTGCAGGCTGCCTCCCAGATGGATTTTTAGCTGTTTATACCAATGGATCTGCTCTGCCTTGTGTTGAAGAGAGTGTTGAACGGCTCGTTGTATCCCACCAGGGACTCCGTGGAGAGCAGCCTGACCTTTCTGGGGTTCCTCGTTATGAAAAACGTCCTCAAGCCAGAGTCTGCACCCGTGATTCACCTCCTGAGGAACGCCAACATCCGCCCCGTCATGGTGACAGGTGACCCTGCAGAGGGAATGCTGGGCTCAGGGAAGAGATGGGACACGTCTGACCGTTGATGTGCCAAGGGGCGAAGGGTTTCTCCACCAGAAATCAGTGGCCTGAAGCAGCTGGGAGGCACGGCAAGGACTCCTGGGCCCCGGTTTTGTGCATCCCTGCTACTTGTTTGCATTGCTTTGCCAGTGGGCTCACGGCAGGCGGGGTGCGGAAGGGTGCAGGCTGCTTTTTCATGGATGCAGCATGAACCCACAGACATGGGGTGGGTGGCTTTAACAGCAAAGCTGCTCATGGTTTCACTGCTGATCACATAAATGTTGATATCTCATGAGCACCCCAAATTGCACAGCTAACGGCGGGGGACGTAGGAGTCACCTTTGGGTGTTTTGCAGCAAGGCAAGCAGTGCTGCCAGGGTTTGAAGCTGCTGCCTTTCTTTGGGGTGGGGCAGAAATGAGATTTTGGAGCTCTCCCCCAAAACACAGGGAAGCAAAGGGACCCACAACGTGCCTGTGGTGGCTGGAAGGGAGGATGCAGCAGGTCTGAACTGCTCTTCTTGGCTTGCAGCCGTGTGAGACCCTGCCAGCACTGGCTAGCAAACGCCGCTCGCTGTTACTCAGCCCCACCACCTCTTTCTGCTAGGAGACAACATGCTGACAGCCGTCAACGTGGCCAAGAGCTGCCGCATGGTGGAGCCTGAAGAGCGGGTAATCTTCGTCAACGCCTCCCCGCCCAGCCATGACAAACCCGCTGCTCTGAAATTCATCCTCGCCGAGCACTCCCAGGGTGAAGAGCTGCCAGAGGTGAGTCCCGAGGCAACGTTTTGGGGGGTTTTGTACAGCCCAAACTGCCTGTCACCTTGCAGGACTCTCTTTTCCCAGCATCGTTACTCTTAGAGGCAGTTAGGGGTGTGATTCTGCCCCTTGTCAAATGCCTCCTTTAGGAGAAGATAACCTTCTCCTGTTTCTCCCTGGGAGCACATCAGGCTGGAGCTGATGCTCCAAACACCCTTGTTGGATGGAGCCAACACTGTGCTGCTCAGGTCCTGCTCCAGGCTTGGCATGAAGGGCTTGATCACACAAGCTTTTTATCCAAAATACCATCATTTGTATGCCTGGAATTGAGGTTTAAGGAAAGCTGCTTTCTCTCCTGCTCCATGCAGGTTGAGGATGCTGGTTCAGACCGCTGCCCAGGGGCTCAGCAGGGATTTGAGCACGAGTCAAAGCCCTGCTGCAGAAAAAGGAATTGTTTTCCTTGGCAGGGTCTGCACCAGCAAGACGGCTGCTTTGTCCAGCCACAGCCCTGCCACTTCGCACTGAATGGCAAATCCTTCGCCGTGGTTTGCGAGCACTTCGCCGACCTGCTGCCGAAGGTGAGTCCGACAGCAGGGAATCCTCCAGCAAGGTTGACCTCACCAGGGTTTCATGCTGCAGCCTCGCAGCTGCAAAACAAAATGCCCTGAGGGTTTTTTTTTTGCCAGTGCAAGATGCCCTCTGCCCTGCCAAGCTGGGAAAGCTCAAAATAACCAGGGTCCTCCTTGGTGCTCAGGGATGCAAGGTGCTGTGATACGAACATGGAGCCTTTTTCTCTTTGCAGATCCTCATCCGAGCCACCGTGTTCGCCCGCATGTCACCTGACCAGAAGACTCAGCTGGTGTGCAGCCTGCAAGAGCTCAAGTAAGCCCCGCCAGCCCCAAGGGATGGAGGACAGAGGAGGGCAAGGGGGTTAGTCCTCTGCCCAGAGACTTCTCTCGTGTGCTAGAGCGGTTGGCAGCTGCGAAATCAGATCCTGCCCTCTCCCAGATGTGGGGTGATCCTAAATACAGGGGCGTAACCTTGAAGACCCAGGGCTTTTTCCCCCGTCCTGTCATGAAATATTGGATCTCTTCTCGCCGCAGCTACTGCGTGGGGATGTGTGGGGACGGTGCCAATGACTGCGGGGCTCTGAAGGCGGCCGACGTGGGCATCTCGCTGGCAGAGGCAGAGGCATCAGTAGCCTCACCGTTTACCTCCCGCGTGGCCAACATCGAGTGCGTGCCCACCGTCATCCGGTGAGCTGCCGGGAGCCTCGTGGTGGGGGATAAAAACTAGGGTGGGTGTCTCCTGAGTGCGTCTGTCCCCTCTTTGGGACAACTCATGGAAAGCGTGTTGTGGCTGGTGGGTGAATCTCTCTCTCTCTCTGCAGGGAGGGCAGGTGCTCACTGGTCACCTCCTTCGGCGTCTTTAAGTACATGGCCCTGTACAGCCTGGTGCAGTTTGTGTCCGTCCTGCTGCTCTACACAGTGAGTCCCATGGTTGCCCGAATGCCTGCGATGCTCAGGGATGCCTTTGGGTCACCTTGTCCTTGCTGGGTTTTAACCTGTCCCTTCCCTAGCCCCCCACTGAGAGCGGGTGATTTCTCCTTCCCAGATCAACACCAACCTGAGCGATTTCCAGTTCCTCTTCTTCGACCTGATCATCACCACCACTGTGGCGGTGCTGATGGGTCGGACCGGTCCTGCCCAGGAGCTGGGAGTGGAACGTCCCCAAGGGGCATTGATCAGCATCCTCGTGCTGGGCAGCCTGCTCCTCCAAACGGCTTTGCTGATCACCGTGCAAGTCCTCAGCTACTTCACCACCATCTCGCAGAGCTGGTAAGACACCCAGCTTCATGTGGGTTTAGTGATGGGAACAGCACAGAGGATTGCAATGAAGCCTGGGTACTTGTCCATGGTTTCGGCCAACGCTGGCTGGCATCAAGGATGTGTCCAGCCACCTTGCAGCGAACGGCTCCCGTGTGCTCATGGAGAACAAGGGCTTGGTGTTTAGACCCTCTCCTCGCCTCACTTCATCTGACCCTCTGCCTTCTCCCCTGCCTGCCTCAGGTACGTGCCGCTGAACAGCACAGTGACGGCTCCCCAAAACTTGCCCAACTACGAGAACACAGTCCTCTTCTGTGTCACGGGCTTTCAGTACCTCATCCTGGCCGTCGCCATGTCCAAGGGGTACCCATTTCGGGAGCCACTCTACACCAATGGTGAGGATGATGCTGGCCACATGGGCAAAGAGAGACATCAAACCATCCTCCTCCTCAACCCTCTTCCTTCTCGCCCTCAGTGCTATTCTTGGTAGTCCTCATCCTCCTTTTTGGCCTCATGATATGGTTGACCCTCTACCCACTGGGCTTCCCCAAAACCCTGCTGAAGCTGCAGGGCATCGATGACTTGAATTTCAAGCTGCTGCTGCTGGGGATCGCTGCCCTCAACTTCTTCGCCGCCTTTGTGCTGGAGGTAGGTTGGCCCAGGATGGGCATTGGGCACACGAGGGGCGCACGTCATCCTTTTGGGTCTGTCCGAGTAACCCCTTTTCCAGGAGCCATGGGCACGAAGGGAGCAGGGCTTACCTTGGCGTCAGCTCTGCCCCCTCCTTGGGGTCTACAGCCTCCCCAAAACCTGTTCTCCCCCCCTTATTTGCTGCAGACCGCCCTGGACCACGGCTTGCTCAGCTGTCTCCGCAAGCTGCGCCGAAAGAAAGCGTCCAAGAAGCTTTTCAAGAGGCTGGAAAAGGAGCTGAGCCAACAGCAGCCATCCTGGCCACCCCTTAATGAACCGCTCTTCGCTACACCCAAGATGTCCATCGCTGTGAGATAGCACGTGCCGGGCTTCCTTCCTGCCTGCTCTGCAGGCCAGCGCTGCCTGCCAGCCCTTGGACGCTGTCGTTTATTTATTTATCCTGGTAAATCGAGGGATGCGGTAGGCAGCGCGGCTCATCCTCCCCATGGGGAGACCCCCCAGCATCACAGCTGTGAATCTGCACATGCCGGTCCCACAGTCCTGGCCAAGAGGAGGAGATGCTAGAGAAGTAAACTGGAGGAGAGGGTCCAGAAGAAGAGGAGAAATGGTCCAGCTCAGCTCTTCTTCCAGGACCTCTCCACTCCCGTGCTGGCCTTGGACCCATCTCCCCATGCTGAGCACCAGTACTGTTTCGTAGGGGGACACCGCCTCCCTTTTCCTTTCCTGGCTGGTCAAAACCACCAAGAAGAGGGTCCCCGATCTTCTCATGGCAAGGGCACCCACCCCAGCCTCGTGTCCCTGCTCACTGTGAAAAAAAAACCCTCCACCGTCCCCTACGGCCACCCTAGATGTGTAGGAACTGTTTACAAACCACCCCATCCCTGGCTTGCCAAGGATGCTGCTCAATCCCCAGCGCCCGGGGACCAGCCACGGGCACCCTCTCCGCTTGCGATGCTCCTGCAGAGCACTTCTGCTTTCGGACGGGTCCTTTGTAGCATTAAAAAAACCCCTGAATCTCTTTATTTTTTAACTCTACTCCAGTGCATCGAGGTGTAAGTGCAGTCGGGAGAATGACGTACGGCTTTCGGTTTCCATATGGTGCTGTCGTGAGCATTGTCTAATAAATTAACACTATTTTCTTGACTGCTTGTTTGTGCTGCCTGGCGTGGATGGAGTGCTTGGGGCAGGACGGCATCGACAGCACGGGTGAGTATCAGATGGAGCAGGGGAGCAGGTGAAAGAGGTTTTAGGGTCACCTCATTCTCTATTTTGGCTGGAAGATGCTGTCCTCGATGCCCGAAAGCAGACAGTGAACTCAGGGACGGCACTGCTGGGATTTCAGCAGCCCAAACCAAGCATCAGTGAGTAAATAACCCCTGAGCCTGTTTCCAGCTGGAATTTCCTAGAAAATAATTGCTGGAAAAACCCAGGTGTCCTCGCCAAGACTGCAAAACCTCGCTTCTTCAACGGAGGAGAAGCCGGTAGATGGAGATGCCGCATCCCGAAAGGGGAAGAGCCGATCCCCGGGGAGGGGGAATGCGCTGTCTTCATCGCTCTCCGAGGGTTTTTTGGCCACTTCCAAGCCCGGCTCTTGGATCGAAGGCTGGTTCTTGCGGGGACTCGCCTGCATGGAAAGTCTAAACCCCTCTGAGCGCCAGCGGCGCCTCTGCCCTCCGGGAGCTGGGGATTAGATCAGGAAATGAGGCACAAGCAGAGGTAAGAGGTTTCCTGAAATCCTAGCCAAGGCTTGAGTTATTAAACCAGGCTTCCTGAGTTTTAAAAAAAAAAAACCAAACACCACAACCCTTGGAGATTTTTGTCTGCGCTTGGCAATTTTAAAAGCAAAAGGTACCCAGGTGTGAGGGACCCATTTGCACCTCAGTTCCCCCCTCTCCCCGGGGTGTTTTGCTTGGCTGATTTTTGCAGGGTGTTTCTGGCCTCAGGGGGTTTTGCAAAGTCCATTTAATTATTAACAGGCAGCTCCTGCCCTTAGCTAGAGGTTAACAGGGCTGGAGACAAGGACGATGCTGGGTTTTGGGGCAGGCAGAAGCTTTACGGGAGCAGCTATTAGATGTGTTTGGAGTCCTTTGGATGGTTTTATCCATCCTTCAGGCTGGAAAACCAGACTTGATATGAGATGGGAGCACCTTAAAAACCCCTTTGCTTCTCCTCCTCATCTGAAACTGTGTTTTCTCTTTGTTTTTAGGGCAGTCAGACCCTCTCTTGGCTGCAGAAATGCTCATACCTCAGCACAACTGATTGTGGGCTTGGGGCAATGGGGGAAATCCTGCCCCATGGGTGAAAAATCTCTGCTGTCTCCTTCCTGTTGCTCATCCCCATCCCTGTGCACACTGCTAGCCGTTCTCTGGAGAGCTTCTCCCTCCATCCCAGCCCTAGAGCACCCTCCATTTGCTCAGTTGCTCGTTTCGAACATGCCTAAAATTTGCAGGTTTTTATCCCCCAGCGCCAGGCTCGGTGTCACCGCCGGGGTCGGGGTTTTTAGGGGAGCATCCCCAGCCTCGCCGGGATGCAGCCGGCATCCTGTGTCCTCCGGAAAGCAGCCAGCAAGCCAGGGGAAAGAGGGCCCCACGGTCAGCAATGCTGGCTCTGCCGCCACGCAGGGGCTGCAGATCTGCTCCGGCATCCTCAGCCTGGGTGGGAAAAAAGGGGATTTTTTTTTTTTTTTTTCTTTATCCTGGGATAAAGCTTTAAATCTGCTGCAGGGTTACAGCATCCTTGCTGCTCAGGGGGCAGATTGAGCGCTAATGCCGAGCTTGGAGTTAGAAGGGGTGATTGGGATCCCAGGATCCCAAATTTGGGGGGTTTTATCTCAGTTTCCCCAAGAGCAGCCGAGATCATAGAGCAATGCCCTGGCATGATCTTTTCATCTCACCCTCCAGCAGCACAAAACCCAGCCTAAATTGTTCTGGCGTGCTCGGCGCTGCACAAAATCCTCCTCTCTCCTTGCATTTACAATCAATTTAAAATTTATCCAGCTGGAAAAAAAAAAAAAACAACCTAGCCCTGCCGACCATTGCATCGATATGCGCTTATTGATTTTTTTGTTAATTATTATTATTTTTTTTCCCCCTAGCAGACAGCAATTTGGGAGGAGGAAGGGGCCGGCTCAGGTGTGGCATTAGGACCCAGCGGATCCCCCATGTTGGAGGTAGGAGGTTTTTTGGGCTTTTTTTTTTTTTTTAACTCTCATTTCGGAGTTTTTGAAAGCAGAGAGAAGAGACCAAGGCGGTGGGCAAGGGCAGAACCAGCACTAACACCCAGAGCGGTAAGGACCAGGCGAGAGAGATTCCCCCATCCCAGCCCCCTGCATCAGGCAGGGATGCTGGGGACCCCTCCAGCAGCAGATGGGACTGAACCCCATCTTTGGGGCTTTGCAAAGTCGCCTTAAAAACTCCCATCGGTCGGGGCAGGCGAGCTCACAAAAGCTGTTTTCAACCTTTTTAATCTCATAAAAAGAAAAGCCACCTTATTTGGGGGGGGGGGGGCTGAAGACCCAGCAGCCACGGGGGGGGACCCAATCTTTGCAGCCTGACAGCTGTTGTAGTAGATTTTTAACCACTTCAAAAAGTCTAAAAATACCCTAACGTCTGAAGGAAGCTGCATTTTTTTTTCCATCCTGGAAAGAGACTGGAGAAAAGGGATATTTTAATGTTTATGTTTATTTTGCCCCCCCCAGGGGGGGATGGGACCCTAATGAAAATGCGATGTGTGAAAACGGGGACGGGGGAAAGAAGTTTTTTGCCTTTGGTTGAGGGCCAAAAAAAATTTGAATCCTTTCATATTCCCTTTGTTCTCCCACTCTCTGGCAACTGGAGAGCTTAAAAAAAAAAAAAAAAAAAAGAAAAGAAAGGAAAAAGAAAAAAAAAAGCTGGGGGAGGGGGGAAAGGCTGGGGGAAGGTGGGGTTTAGCAGAATGAAAGAGAGAGACTGTGGTGTTCTTTCTTCGGGGTTGATTGTTCCCAGATGTGCAGTTGCAAAAACATCTGGCGCGGTTGGAGTCGCCGGACCCCTGCACGGAGGGGAGAGGAGTTTGTTGGGGGGGGGGGCACCTTGGATCCCTCCTGGGGCATCTCACTGGGCTGCTTTAGTGGTAGGAAAAGCCAAAGGTGGGGAAGGAGGAGGAGGAGGAGGAGGGTGGAGGTGTCCCCATCCCCTCTTTGCAGACTTTGGGTTTAAGGAAGATGTCGCGGCAACCCTCGGCATCGCTCCCAGCTGGGTTGGAGGTGGCGGCGGGCGCTTCGGTGTTCTCCCTCGGGTGGAGAAGACATTGGCATCACCATCGCGGGAAGACGTGACCCGTCTGTCCTCATTCTCCGGCCAAACCGTGCAAGCTCGGTCCAAGATCTCTGTGTTTGGGGGAAATTCAGGGGGAATTAGACCTCAAGAGAAGCCTTGGGCACTTGCAGGCTGTTTGGGGGTAAAAAAGGGGCTGGCAGGGCATGTTAATCCTGAGCTGTGTGGCCATGTCCTAGGGATCGCTGGAGAGATGGGAGGATGGCGTGTGATGCCTCTGGAAGTGGGCATCCATCTGCCCCGCAGCCTTGCCTGAAGCTGTCTTGGGTGGGATACGTGTGCCAGGTCAGGGTGATTTGGGGCCGTGGGATGTTGGCGCCGGCATCCCATGGGATCCCAGCATCTGGAGAACCAGCAAAGGTCAGGATGGGCATCTACAGCCCCTTTCTGCCACCTCAAGGTAGCCCCAAACCCCGCCAGTCCCCTGTAGCAGCCCTGTCCTGGCCAGGACCCAGCTGCTTTCCCAAACCCAAGGTCTGCCAGCAGCCTCTAAGGCTCGATAAAGCCTCCCGGACCCCTGCCAAGCACCCGCCAAGCCCAGAGCCGCACATTGATCTCGTTCATCCCTGTGCAATCCCCTTTATCCCAGGACACGTTTAGCCTCGAATAAACCAGGGTCTGGGGCTTCCTTTGCCATGGGAAACAGATGGGGCTTGTAGGGACCTGGATCCCACCGCGGTGCGGCCGTGGGTTGGTGATGGAGTGCTGCTGGGCACTTTGTTTGGGACCACCAAACTCTGACTGCCGGCTGAGCTTGGTTGTCTGATCCCAGCTCAGGTAGGGACCAACTTTCTGGCTTTCCCAAAGCTGGGAGGGGTCTGGAAGTCCATTGTCAACATCCCCAGTAGCTGCGAGCCCAGGGATGGAGGAGGATGAGGTGCCTAGAAGATGCAACTATGGTGGTGGTGCAAGGGCATGATTGCTAGAAGATGCAACGCTTTGGTGATCTTGAGGACATGGTGGCTAGAAGGTGCTACGCTTTGGTGATGGTGGGGACGTGGTGACTAGAAGGTGCCACGCTTTGGTGACGGTGCAGGATGTGGTCCCTAGAAAATGCAACACTACGGTGATGGTGAGGACATGGTGACTAGAAGGTGCTATGCTTTGGTGATTTTGAGGCCATGGTGGCTAGAAGGTGCAGCACTATGGGGATGGTGCAGGACATGGTCCCTAGAAGGTGCTGTGCTTTGGTGATGGTGAGGACATGGTGGCTAGAAGGTGCTGCGCTTTGGTGATGGTGAGGATGTGGTGGCTAAAAGGTGCTATGCTTTGGTGGTGGTGAGGACATGGTCCCTAGAAAATGCAACACTATGGTGACGGCGTGGGATGTGGTCACTGGAAGGTGCTACGCTTTGGTGATTTTGAAGCCATGGTGACTAGAAGCTGCAGCACTATGGGGATGGTGCAGGACGTGGTCCCTAGAAGGTGCTATGCTTTGGTGATGGTGAGGCCATGGTCGCTAGAAGATGCCACGCTCTGGTGATGGTGCAGTTAGTCCCATTGACCCCACCTTCCCCACTGTGGTCTGAAACCCAGCAGGGACCATGCTGTGCTGGGGCTGGACCCGCGTTCCCATCCTGGGTGCTGCACACAGCCGTGGCTCAGCTGGGAGCCGGGGTGGGTGCCTCGGTGCCTCCTGGCATGGGGTGCTGATGTTCCCCCTCCACAAGGGCGAGATACCAACGGGTTCGGCTTATCTCCACCCATGCTTCAGTTTCCCTGCTTCGGCAGCAGAGCCAGGGATGCCAGGAGGGGTTTCCCATCCCTGCGGCATCTCGGTGTGCCGGGAACGCCGACGAGCTTTATCCCCAACAGCCAAACACCTTCAGTTGGATTTCGAAGGAGTTTTGGGGGAGAATTTCTCTTTTTTTTTCCCCCCAATTTTCCCCCTGCAGCTGGCTTGGGACGAGGGGGAAGGGCAGCCAGCATCCCTGCCAGCCCGCGCCGGGGAAGGGGGCCCGTCTTACCGGCGGCACAGCCGGCCTTGGCCCGTCTCCCCGCCGGGAAAAGCAGACGCTCGACATGCAAATCGCCACTTGGAAAGCGCTGGGGAGCTGTGAGCGCCCAAGGCTGCCAAACCCCAGCGCGGGATTTTTCCTGAAAGCCATTTTTCCCTCCCCAAATCTCCACATCCCCTTGGATTTAAGGGATGCCCGAGCAAACGCAGCATTCCCTGGTGGCAGGGACCCCCAAAATAAACGCTTTGCCAAGAAACAGGGCTGAAAACCCCAGGAAGGGAGCTCCCAGATCTCCAGCTCGTGAGTCTGTTATCACCAGGGGGGTGTCCAGATGTCTCCCCCATGGTGGTGATTCAGACATCCCAGAATTTCTCATCCCCCGTCCTGCCCACAGGATATTTCAGGGCTTGGTCCTTGCAATTCCCCTGGGAGCGCGCGGTCGGGGCGGGAAGCCCAGCCTGCCTTTTTTGGGGGGAAGTTTCTTCATTTTTTAGGGTTTGGGGCGGGGGGGGGGTTGAGCCAGCCCCTGGGAGTGTCTCAGGCAGAGATGTGGGGGGTGTCATGTAGAGGATGGGGAATGGAGGGGTCTGGGGGTCTGTGTGTCCACCCCCCCACACTCCGCTAACCCCTCTGTGTTTCCCTCTGCCCCATCCAGACTCCTCCGGCTGCATCCCGGCCCACGCTGCTCCTCCATCGCTGCTGTCAGGATGAGAGCGGTGGGGCTCTTCTTGCTGTGTCTGCCAGGTGAGTGCCCCCTCCCCGGGGGTCCCCAAGGCAAGGTGACACCCCGTTAAAGCCCAGGAGCCAGCTACCACCCACAATGATGCTTGGGTGCCTGCACCCATCTGGGACAAGCATCACCTCATCGTCTGTTATACCCCAAAATTAACCCAAACCCCAGCCTAGTCTCATATTTAGGCTGGGACTGGCTCTATGTTGGGGGGGGCACGGAGGGTGTGAGGGGTCTGGCACCAAGCAAGTCCCTCCTGCTTTGGGGACATTGAGGTGGCACCATGGGGTGGCTCAAAATCGGCACCTCGGGGCCAGGATGACATCCAAAAAAATTATATTTGTAACCCCCCGGGGGTCTGGCAAAGGCGGGATGGAAACGAGGAGGGAGGCGACGGACCCAGGAGCCTGGAGCCAGGAAAACTTTGGGCGAAACCAGCTTGGCACAAAGGCTAGCGAACAGATGGAAAACATTAAGCAGGCGAGGCCGAGGGAGCCTGGGGAAGGGGGGGGGGGCAGCATGGGGGGTAGTGGGCAGAAAAGATAAGTCCCATCCCGGCACGGTTCCCGGTGACGCTTTGCTCACGGATGCTGCCTGTTGCGAGGATGCGGAGGGATGCGGCAGCTGGATGGACCACGGGGCATCACGGTGTGTCCCGGGGATGGGTCCCTGCTGTGCTTCGGGGACGGGGGTGACCTGATTCACCCCCCCACGAAACACTCTGCCTGCGTGATCGCATCAACTCATGCACACTGGCATTTGAACCCCGTTTGCCCCCCTGGATCCATGGCAGGATTAGTTCCCAGGGTGTCTGCAAGGGGGATGCCGTGGTCCCCTGGGGTGTCAGGAGCATCACTGGGGTCAGCTGGATGCTGGCCCTTTCTCCGGGGAGGGTCGTGGTACCCGGATGCTGCAAGACATTGGGATCACCCGGGTTCATCCCCAGCTGTGCTGGGATAATGGAGGAATCCTGGGCTGGTGCTCGTCCCCCATCGGTGAGCATCCCACTTTCCTCTCCCTCCTCTTGTCCGGGCAACGTGCCCCTGAGGACAACTATGGGATGATATTTTGGGGGACGATGTGAAGCTGGAGAGGCAGAGGCAGAGCAGGGAACCCCGAATCCCCAGGCTGGGGGTGGCTGTCCCCCTCCTGGTGATGCTTCTCCCCCCGACTCTGTCTCCCCAGCAGCGCTCCTGGTCCAGGGACAGTACAGCAGGTTTGAAGGCATCACCTACCCCGAGCCGGTACAATATTCCCAGTACGACCAGCAATCAGGTTAGAGCACCCTGAACTGGGGGAGGCTTCACCCACCTCTCTCTCCCATCTTTTTCCTTTCTTTTTTGCTTTCTCTGGCCAAATAACACCAGTCTGATGCCTCTTTCTGCTTCAGTACTCTTTGCTCCATCCTTTTTCACCTGCCCCTTAAATTTCCAACCTCCTCCTAACACCTTGCCACCTCCCCCTTGTACACAAGCCTCTCCTTTCCCCTTCCTCGCACTGCCATTTATTTATTAAGCCTTAATTAAGCTTTAAAAAACCCTGGTGGGATGTTGCCCAATTTCATTCTTGGGGTGGCTGGGGCATGTTTTCCCATCACTAAGACTGGCTGCAAAATTTTGGGGAGCTCATTGCTAAGTCCTGGCCCCGATGGGGTGTGTTTTCTCCCTAAAACCCATCCTCAGCCTCTGCTCCGTTTTCTGTTTTATTTGCCCAGAAATTCAGGATTACTACGACTATCACGGTAAGTGATTCCCCTGCGGGATGCCGGGGTGGGGAGGGGGTAGGTTTTTGGGGTGTGCCCGCACTGTCCCTCTCCTTGCAGATGTCACCCCCCGTGCCCCCGAGGAGCAGTTTCGGTACCAGTCCCAGCAGCAATCCCAGCAGGAAATCGTGCCGGCCCCGACCCCAGGTGGGTGGCAGCCACCAGCCCCCTCCCCACACCAGAACTTGGGGTCTCCATCCTTCCCCTGCACCCTTAGCCTGGTTGTGCTCCCCGCTCCGGAGCAGCTTCATGGGTGCCAGCGTCAGGATGCTCCAGCCCTAAAACCCAGGGAAAGGGCAGCGACATGCTTTTGCTCCAGCCCTAAATTTGCTCTTCCCCCCCCTGCAGCTGCTGCCCCTGAGACCGAGCCCACAGAGCCAGGACCCCTCGGTAAGTGCTTTATCCCCCCTTCCTCAGTCCCCAGAGGGGGTTTCATCCTCCCTTTTAGCCCAGCTACGGTGAGGATGTGCTGCCACACTCATACCCAGGGCAAAAATTGGGGGGCGGGGGGGGGAAGGTGTCATGTGGATGCTAAGTCCATCCCCGGGGGCATCAGGCCTTCCGCCATGGATTTCCCAGACCCCCACCAGAAACCAGCTGCCTTTTCTCCTTGCAGACTGCCGGGAGGAGCAGTACCCCTGCACCAGGCTCTACTCCGTGCACAAGCCCTGCAAGCAGTGCCTGAACGAGATCTGCTTTTACAGGCGAGCCGGGGGGGGGGGAGCTTCCCTGACCCCCTCCCCCCATATTTTGGGGACCCCCCTCTGCTTTTGCACTAACCCCCCCCCCCATCTTTTTTTATCTCCCTCCACACACATCCAGCCTCCGACGCGTTTACGTGATCAACAAGGAGATCTGCGTCCGCACCGTGTGTGCCCACGAAGAGTTGCTGCGAGGTAAGGGGGGGGGAGATGCACCCCAAATTGGGGTCATCCCCATCTGGGTCACCCCCTTTTCCCAGGCAGGGGGAAGGGGGAAATCCCAACAACCAAAGTTGCTCCAGGAATCGCTCCACAACCAGTGGACCAAACTGGGGCTGAGCCACCCCCTTGCAGCATCATGATGTCCCCATCCCAATTGGGGGAGGTCCCTCGCTGCTTTTCTGCCCCCTCGTTTTTCCTACATCCAAGGATTATTTCTTTCCCGCTATCCCCGCAGCCGATCTCTGCCGCGACAAGTTTTCCAAGTGCGGGGTGATGGCCACCAGTGGGCTCTGCCAAACTGTTGTTGCATCCTGCGCCCGCAGCTGCGGCGGATGCTGAGCTCGAGGGGACCCCCCTTCGCCGGCTGCATCCCGGGATCCCAACCCCTTCCCATCTTCCTCTCCCGGGTACCCATCCCACTCTGGATCTTCACCGTGGTGCTAAAGAAACTGTGCATGAAAGAGCATAAAAAAAAAAAAGTCCATTTTTTGTGCACATAATAATTAAAAAAAGGGGGGGGTATTATTTTTATTACTTTCCTTATTATATTGTAAAGGGGGGGTGGTGCGAGCCCCCACCCCCCCTGTTTTCTACGTAGAGTATCCAAGAGATAAAGCGTAAGGGTCGCTGCGGCTCTCGACTCGTTTTTTTTGGCGGGGGGGGGGTGTCTGATTTTTGGGGGGGGTGGGGGGTGGGGGGGGGTGTTCTGATGATTTGAGCAATTCCTGGCCATCCAGCCCTGGGCAGAGGAGGGGCTGTGGGAGATGATTTTTGGGGTGTTTTAGGGCTTGCAAAATGTCTGCTTTTGGGGGCAGTTGTGAGGGGGGAAATAGCATGGCTTGGAAAGGGCTTCATTGGTGGGGGGGTTCTTATAGAAAAAAGTGCAGTAGATAGGTGTTTGGGGCAAATTTCTGAGTCTCTTATAGAGAATAATGGGTGTTTTGGGGTTTGATTTTGGAGTGTTGCTTGGTTGCCCTATAGAAGAAGGTGGAGGGTGAGTCTCTGCTGGGGTCCTGCAGTGTTTAGGGCTCAGGTTCCCCTATAGAAAAGAGGGTGAAGGTTGGAGCTCGGGTCACTTATAGGAAATAGTGTAGGCTTTAGGGGTTAGGCTTGGGGAGTTTCTCCAGGTCTTGTACAAGAAATTGTGTAGTGTAGCTCTCATATATAGCGTGCAGCTCTCATATAGTGTATAGCCCACTGATATAGCATGCAGCTCATATAGGATACAGTTCTCTTATATAGCATGCAGCTTTCATATACAGCATACAGCTCTCATAGCACTCAGAGCGTGTAGTTCTCATATAGCATGCAGTTTTCTTGTATACTGTGCAGCTCAGTATCTCATTCTCTTACAGCATGCAGCTCTTTATATTGTGTATGCTCAAATATATTGTGCAGCTCTCATATAATGTGTAGATCTCTTAACAGCATACAACTGTCTATAGCTCTTATATAGGCTCCAGTTCTCTTATGTACAGCTCTATAGCCTGTTTCTCTCTTACATAGTGTGTAGCTTGCAGGGTGCAGGTCTTATATTTTCCAGTTCTCTTATAGGAAAATAGCCCAGGGGTGTTTGGCGTTGAGTTTTCTCCATCATCCTCCCCCATGCCATCCCCACACCGCTCATGGCCGCAGGGGCACAAGGGATTTATCCTTCCCTTGGGGCTCAACCCCCACCCAAAAGGCTTAAAACAAGGAGAGGGGGGCAGCAGCACCCCAAAAAGATGATGCTTAAGGGCTCTGGTGCAGCCCTGCAGCTCTCCTCCAAAGTGGTAGTATGAATAATAATAACTATTTCTTAGTATTTATTCTTTCTTATTTATTATTATTTTTTGTTATTTATTATTTTTTATTATTTACGGACCTGAATCAATCCTGTTATCCCAATGCACATTCATTTGGGCATCCCCAAAATGCTACCCCCCCCAAAAAGAAAAAAACCTCATGGGCTGCCAGTTGGGTTTATCCACACTTAATAGTGCCGCGCTCGAAGCCACCACCTCAATGCAGGTGTTCTTTCGGCTTGGCTCAGCCCTGTAGCACCAGTAAAAACCTCAAACTCCAAAAATAGTGATATAAAAATCCCACCATTTGCTAAAAGAAAACCCCAAACCACCACCCTAGAGTAGTTTTTTGTTAGAAAAAGGGGAAAAATTAGGATCCGGTGAGTGTTGGGGCTTGCGAGGGCTGGAGGAACATCACAGGGAAATAAATCAGCTGAGACAGGGCTCTCCTGGGGCTAAAAAAAGAGGAGTATTTCCAAACTTTTTGTTAAAAATTGCAATAGAAAAATGGGAAAAACCACCCGTCGAGCCCCAACCTGTATCAAAAATACACAAGTGTCGTCGTCTCGTCGGTAAAGTGCGGCTTTTTGCTTGAGAAAAGGGAATGATGAGACAAAAATCGATGTGTTTTTTGAGCACGGGGATGGCTCCCCCCCCACCCATGTGATGAGTTGTGCCGGTCTCTGTGGGTGTTGGGGAGGGGGGGTCCCTAGATGCTGGTAGGGTGACGGTGGAGCTCCTGCCCCTTCAGCAGCGCGATCTGCAAGCGGTAAGGGGGGGGGGGGATGAGATGGGGGGGGACGAGGAGGGGACACACGTGTGTGTGTGTGTCACCCCCGGGTGTCCCCCCGCTCACCTGCTCCTCCAGGCCGCGGACGCGGTGGCGGTGGACGCGCTCGCGAGCCTCCAGCGCCCGCTGGGCTTGGAGCTGGGCGATGCGCAGGCGATCCAGCTCCCGCTGCAGCTCCGGCGAGGGCCCGGGGCTCGGTGGAGACGGATGCTCCAGCGCCGAAACCTGTGCCTGGGCGGGCAGGGGTGGCTGTCACCCCAAAACCGGGCACCGGCTGCCAGGAGCCCCAAAAAGAGACCAGCACCATCCCCGTGCAAGCACCAGCAATCCTTACAAACTGGGATGAACCCCAGCACAATCCCAGTACAAGCACCAGCATGTCCTCAAGCTGGGATGAGGTCCAAAATGAGCGCAATACAAGCACCAGCATCTTCCCAAGCTGGAACAAGGCCCCAAAAGGAGCCCAGCACCCTCCCAGTGCAAGCACCAGCATCCCTCCAAGCCGGGAAGGACCCCAAAAGGAGCCCAGCACATCTCAGTGGCAGCACCAGCATCTCCCCAAGCTGGGATGAGCCCCAAAAGGAGCCCAGCCCCATCCTACTGCAAGCAAAGGGTGCATCGAGCGGGCGGGCGGGCAGCACCCAGGGGTGCCACCGCCTGCACCCCCCTACCTGGGCGAGCAAAGGGCCTCCCACCTGCAACAGCCGGATGCGTTGCTGCGCCTCTGCCAGCTCCCGCTCGGCCGTGCCCAGCGAGCGATCCAGCCGGCCCTTCTCCGCCGAGAGCCGCAGCGAGTCCTCCTGCGTCTGCAGCTTCTCCCGCTCCACCTGCCCCCCCGGGGGGAGAGAGGGACACAGAAATGGGGATGCTGGGGAATGCTTCACATAGACCCCCCCTGACACTGCACACCTCGCTCCAGCAAATAAAATATATATTTTTTTTATATATAAAATAGAGCAGATAATAGATATATAAAATAAAATATAGCAGATAATATAAAATATAAAACATAGCAGATAACATATTTAAAATAGTAAATACAGCAGATTAAAAATTATGTATTTTACATATAAAATATATACATAATAGATATATTTTAAGTAAGTGCATAGAGACTCTACGCAGAGTGGAGCAGCATGCAGCATATATATAAAGTCTATTTTCTGCTTGGAAAGTAATAATGCGCTGTAAACAAGCTGGGTTTAGGGCTTTAGATTTGCATCCAGTCCTGGCATCAAGGACACCTTTTTTTTTTTATGCGTCCCCCTGGGTGTGATGCTCTGCACAGGGCCAGCCCCAGGGGCACCCAAGGGTGCTGCCACCCACGGTCTCACCTTGTCCAGGGTCTTCTTCAGGGCGCTCTTGTCCTTCTCGAGGCGCAGGGCGACGCGCTCGGCCTCCCGCTTCTCGCCCTGTGTGCGGGTCAGGGCACGCTGCAGGCTGCCCACCCGCTCCTGCAGCCCCCCGCGTTCCTCCTGCCGCTGCCGCAGCGCCTGCGCCGGGGGGGTGTTGTCAGCCACGGCCCCCCCATGGGCATGGGGGGGCTGCAGGGGAGGTAAGAAGGTGCTAGGGCTATGGGGGGGGTCCATAAGGTGCTATAGGGGTGGGAAAGAGGGCAGGGGGCTGCATGGGGGGCAAGAGGGTGCAAGGGTGCAGGGAGGCAATAGGGTGCTGGGGCTATATAGGGGGTCCGTAGGGTGATGCAAGGTGGGGGGGAGGGGGAAAAGGATGCTGCATGGGGGCAATAGGGTGCTATAGGGATTGGGAAAGGGTGCAGAGGGCTGCATGGGGGCAATAGGGTGCTGCATGGGGAAGCTAAAGGGTGCAGGAAGGTGCACGGGGGGCAATAGGGTGCTGAGGGTGCAGAGGACTGCGTGGGAGTAATATTGTGCTGGCGGGGGGCAGAAGGGTGCAGGGGGCTGTATGGGGCAATAGGGTGCTCTGTGGGGGGTGCAAGAGGGTGCAGGGTGCCGCATGGGAGCAAAATACACTTCATGGAGTGGGTGAAGGGTGCTGCATGGGGGCAAAGGACAGCAAATTTGGGGACCCCCACCGCCACCTCCCACCAGCATGGGGTGCAGCCACCCTCCCCCTTACCTCCTGCTGCTGCCGGACCTGCACCTCCAGCTCCTCCTTGCTCCGCTGCAGGGCCTCCTGCTTCTCCCGCAGCTGCTCCCGCAGGGCTCCCTTCTCCTCCCGCGCCTCCGCCAGAGCCCGCCGCGCCACCTCCAGCCCCTCCTGGGATGGGGGGACACCCTCGGTGACCCCCAAGCAAAAGGCACCCTGGCGTCACCCCACTCTAAGGTGCTCGCTCCCACCTGCAACGCCCGGCGGTCGAGCTCGCCGGCGGCCAGGGCACTCTGGAGCTGCAGCAGCCGCTCATGGACCACGGTGCCATCGGCCAACGCCGTCGTGCTCGGCGCGTCGTCCTTCGAGCCGCTCTCTGCCAACGCTGTGCTCAACCGTTCCACCGCCAGCTGCAAAGTGCTAGCGCGCTGCTCGCTCTCCGCTAGCTACACCGCAAAACCAATAGCAAAATTAAATATAATCATTAAAAAGAAAAACAACCAAAAACACAATGGGGATTTAGAGGAATTTGCGCTGTTACCTGTTTCTGGAGCATCTCGGCGCGGTCTTGCGTCGCCCGTGCCTCCGCTTGCCGCTCGCCCAGGGCCAGCCGTGCCCGCTGCAGCTCGCCCTCCAGCACCCGCTGCTGCAGCTCCAGGCGGGTGCTCCGGCTTTCCGCCACGTCCAGTCGCCGCTTGGCATCCTCCAACTCGGCCTCGCTGGCTCGCACCGCGCTCATCCTCTCCTGCAAGGCACCGGATGGCTGGTACGGAGCAGTCAGGGATGGAGATAGGGGCAGGATCCGACCCCCCCACCATGGCGATGCCCACCTGGGCAGCTCGACGCTCGCCCTCGGCAGCGTGCAGGCTCCGTTCCAGCGCCGTCACCTTCTCCCGCAGTGCCTGCCGCTCCCGTTCGCCCCGTCGCAGCGTCTCCTCCTGCAGCAGCAACGTGGCCTGGGTGCTGCTCAGCTCCCCGCGACGTCCTGCCAGAGCCACGCCACAGTTACCCACCTTACCGGGGATGTACAGGGGGTTTTACCAGTTTTACTGGGGTTTAGGGGGGATGCACACGGGTTTTACCCATTTTATTGGGATTTAGAGAGTCTGCGCAGGGGGTTTTACCAGTTTTAGGGGGGTTTACAGGGGATGTGTGGGGCATTTACCAGGTTTACTGGGGATCCATGGGGGGGGTTTACCAGTTTTACTGGGGTTCACGGAAGATGCACAAAGCATTTACCAGTTTTACTGGGATTTATGAGGGATGCATGGGGGCTTTTACCAGTTTTACTGGGGTTTACTGGGCACGCATAGGGGTTTGACTGGGGTTCATGGGGTTTGCACAGGAGGTTTTACCAATTTTACCAGGATTTGGGGGCCACGCATGGGGGAAATCCTACTGAGCATCCTGCAGTCCCAGGCAGCATCGTCACCTGCCCTGTGCCTCAGTTTCCCCAAAAGACCCCGCTCGCCTGTGAGGCTCCAGCACGGGACAAATCACCCTGAACCCCACGAGTTGGGGGCGATACACCCCAAAAATACCCCCATCACCTTCCTCGCTCTCAGCCACCAGTTTCTGGAGCTGCTGCACCCGGGCGCTGGCATTGTCCCGCTCCTCCTCCGCGTCCGCCAGCTGCTGGCCCAGGCTGCTCACCTGCACCCGCAGCTCCTCCTGGAGCGAGAAAATGGCGTGAGAAAGGGGCTTTTTGGGGACGATGGGGAGGGAAGGGGAAGAGGGGGCGTACCCGCTCCCGCTGCGCGTCCTGCAGCTCGCGTAGGAAATCCCGCAGGGCTGCCCGCACCGCCTCGGGCTCAGTCGCTGCATCGGTGTCCGGGGATGAGCCAGGGCTCCCTGACCCCTCTGGTCCCCCACCTGTATGGGAACAAACAGGGTGGCGTGGGGACATAGGGGCGCAGGATCCAAGGGAAGATCATAAGCCGGAGCGGGATGCGCCCATGGGATATGGGGGACCCCAAGGATGTAAGAGATGGAGCGATGGGGTGATGGGGTGCAAGGGATGGAGCACAGGGTGATAGAGCTGGAGGGGACGGAGTAATGAGGTGATGGGGGACCCCCAGAGATGGAGCAATGGGGTATGGGGGACCCCAGGGAAGCAGGGGATGGAGTAATGGGGTATGGGGGACCCCCAAGGATGCAGGGGACAGAGCAATGGGGTGATGGGGATGCAAGAAATGGAGCAATGGGTTATGGGCGACTCTCCCACAGGGATGCAGGGGATGGAGCACTGCAGCAGGATGCATCCCTTTCCTCTAAGCAAGGGACGGGGCACTGGGGGTTCCCAAGGACTCTCACCCTTGCCCAGGGAGCCAGCCCGTGCCCGGCCGATGCCCATGGTACGGCGTAGGGCGGACTGGATGCCTCCCAAGCGGGTTTCGGCAGCCCGGCGCAGCGCCTCGCCACGGGCCAGCTCGGCTTCCAGCCCCTGCGCCCGACCCTCAGCTGCGCTCAGGCGTAGGCTCAGCTCGGCCGCTTCACCCCGTGCCGCCTCCACCTTCAGCTGCAGGTTGCGGGCATCGGCCAGCAGCTTCTTCTCATTGCCGCGAGCCTCCTCCAAGCTACGGGCCAGGTCCTTCTCCCGCTGCCGAAATTCACCCTCCGCCTCCGACAGTCGCCGCTGCAGGTGCTGGAGCTGGGGGGTCAGAAAGGGGGACAGAGCATGGAGAGATGAGATGAGGTGATGGAGATGCAAGGGATGGAGTAATGGGGTGATGGGGGAACCTCAGGGGTGGAGCAATGGGGTGACGGGGATAGAGCAATGGGGTATAGGGGAACCCCAGGGATACAGGGGATGGAGCAATGGGGTGACAGAGATGGAAGAAATGGAGTAATGGGGTGATGGGGGACCCCCAGGAATGGAGCAATGGGGTAGGGGGACCCCCAGTGATGCAGGGTAAAGAGCAATGGGGCAACGGGGATGCAAGGCTAGAGCAATAGGGTGATAAGGATCCCCAGAGATGCAGGGAAAGGAGCGGTGGGGTGATGGGGACACCCGGGAACAATGGGGGTGCAAGGGACAGAGCAATGGGGGATGCAAGGGACCCCCCAGGGATGCAGGACAGAGAGCAGAGGGCCATGGGGACATAGGGGACTGAGCGGTGGGGTGACGGGGGCAACCAGGGACATGGCATCAAGCAGTGGAGTAGCGGGGGCACCCGGGGGCACCCAGGGACACAGGATACCGGTTATGGGGCAATGGGGATGCCTGGGGACAACAGGCACCGAGTTATGGAGTGAGGGGACCTGGACACCTAGATACGCAGGGTACCAAGCTGTGGGGTGATGGGGACACTTTGGAATGCGGGGCACCGAGCAACTGGTGACCCTGGGGGACACCCCCACCTCTTTCCTGGCAGCCTCTGTGCCGGCCTCGCTTTCCACCACCTTCTGCCTGAGGCCGAAGGCTTCGCGGCGACTCTCCTCCTCCCGCTGCTCCTCCAGGGCCACGCGCGCCTGCAGCTCGCCCACCTCCTTGCTCCTCTTGCTGTTCTCGCTGTCCAGGTCCTTCACCTGCCCAAGGAGGAGATAAGGGCGGTCTGGGGGCACCCCGAATGGGTTGGGGGGGTCCCGCCATCCTCCTCCTCACCTGCCGGCGCAGCTCCTGCAGCTCACGGCGGGCGTCAAGGCGGGCACGCTCCAGCTCCCGCAGGGTTGCCCGCAGTTCCGTCACCTCCTGGTCTGCTGCTGCCCGCCCGTCCTCCACCAGTGCCAGCCGCTGCCCCTTCTCCTCGCTGGCACGCTTCAGGCTGTGGAAGGGGGGAGAAGGGGCTGGCATCACCCCGCCAGGGGCATCGCCTCGGCCCCATGCATCTCCCCATCCTTAGCATCACCCCAAGCATCACCCTGTCCTGAGCCAGCCCCTGTCCCAAGTATCCCACTCCAAGCCATCCCCATCCCAGGTATCCCCCCCATCCCCGAGCATCCTCCCCATCTTGGGCACCCCCTCCCAGGTATCACCCCATCATGGCAGCATCCCACCCTGAGCATTGCTACCCCAAACGTCCCCTCTGCCCCTCAGCATCCTCCTCTAAGGCACTGCCCCATCCCAAGCACCTCTCGCCTTGTGCATCCCCCCTGTCCCAAGCATCCTGCTCCAGTGCATCCCCCCATCCCCAAACATCCAAGGCACTGCATCATCCTCTTATCCTGAGCATCACCCCGATCTGGAGCATCACTGTCCAAGGCATCACACCATCCCCTGCATCTCCCAACTTGAGCATCCTCTTGTCCCAAGCGTCATCCCAACCCCAAGCATCACCCTATAAGGCATCGCACCATCCTCTGCATCACCCAATTGGAGCATCCCCTTATCTTGAGCATCACCCCGACCCCAAGCATCGCCCTTCAAAGCATCACATCACTCCATGTAAGTCCCAAGTTTGGCATAGCCCTTGTCCTGAGCATCGCCCTGACTCTGAGCCCCCAAAATATCGCACCATCCCATGTAATACTGCACCACCCCATGCACCACCCCATGTAATATTGCACCACCCTGACCCCAAGCATCGCCCTCCAAGGCACTGCACCACCCTATGTAAGTCGTGGTTTGGGCAGCCCCTTGTCCTGAGCATCCCCCTGGCCTCGAGCATCGCCCTAATCCCAAGCATCACCCTGTTCCTTGTATTTCCCAACTTGAGCACCTCACTTTCCTGAGCATCACCCCAACCCCAAGCATTGCCCCAACCGCGAGCATCGCCCCATGCCCTGCACCTCCCAGCTTGAGCGTCCCTCTGTCCTGAGCATCACCCTGACCCTGAGCCTCCAAAATATCACACCACCCCATGCATCCCCTGACTCCAAGCATCACCCTAGCCCCGAGCATCGCCCTCCGAAGCATCACACCATCTTCTGTGTCTCCCAACTTGAGCACCCCCTTGTCCTGAGCATCGCCCTGACCCCGAGCATCGCCCTAATCCCAAGCACCACCCTGTTCCTTGCATTTCCCAACTTGAGCGCCTCCCTTTCCTGAACATCACCCTGACCCTGAGCATCACCCCGACCCCTGCATCTCCCAACTCAAGCATCCCCTTATCCCAAGCATCCTGCTCCGGCGCATCCCCTGACCCCGAGCATCACCTGATGCGCTCGCCCTCGGCGCGTCGCAGTGCCGCCCGCAGCTCCTCGTTGGAGCGCCGCAGGGCCTCCTTCTCCCTCGCCTCGTCTCCCAAAGCCCGACGTGCCTCCTGCGCCTGCCTCCGCTGCGCTTCCCGACCCTCCCGGCTCTCCCGGGCTTCCCGCTGCGCCTCCAGCAGCTCCCGCCGCCCTGCCGCCCGCGCCTCTGTCACCAGCCGCAGTTGTGCCCGCGCCTCCTCCGCCTGCAGCCGGCGTGACTGGAATTTAGGGGGGCTATTTGGGGGTGGGGTGGTCGGGGTGGGAAGGGGTCTTGGGGGGGGATTCACCTCCCGCAGGGCACCATCCCGCTGCTTGGCCGCCACCGTCGCTTGCTCACGAAGAGCCTTCGTCTCCCGCTCGTGGGCCACTGTTGTCTCCTCTGCCTGCACCTGCAGGCTGCGTAGCTCCGCTGCCAGGCTCTGTGGGGTGGGAGGAGGCGCATGGCACCCTGAGCACCCCCCAAACGCAGTGGTGTGGGGGTCCTGGAAGCATGGGGGGGGGGGGTGTTGCCATGGGGATGATGCAGGGATGGGGATGAAGACGCTCAGGTACTGCACCCGAGCATCCCCATTGCCATGGGGCTTGAAATGGGGAGATGGGGGGGCTTGCAGTTAGGGGGGCTGCAAGAAGGGGGGGGTCATTGGGGCAACTGCAAGGGGGGGGTGTAGTGAGGGACCTTGCAATGGAGAGGGGGTGAGTCTCGGGCATTGGGGTTTGCAATAGGGGGGATGCCCAGGCATGGGGGTTTGCAGTGGGGGGAGGTGCCCAGGCTTAGGGGCTTGCAATGGAGGGGGACGTGGGGGACACGTGGGGCTGTGTCCCATTCTGGGGGGGTCCCAGGAACCCCCCACCCACCTGCTCCTTCTCCTGGTGGCCCGTGACCTCTCGCCGCTGCTGCTCGAGCTCAGCCGTGGCCTCGGCCAGGCTCCGCTGCAGTCCCCCCAGCGTCTCCGCCAGCGCCGCCCGCTCCTCCTCCTGCAGCGCCAGCGCCTGGGGTGGGGGACACGGCTCAGCCGGTGGGGGGACACTGGAGCTGGGACAGCGGGGGGACATTGGGGCCACCCACCTGCTGCTTCTCGCTCTCGCGCTGCCGCCGTGTTGCTGCCAGCTCAGCCACCAGCTCCTCCTGCTCCCGCACCAGCCGGCCCCGCTCAGCCTCCAGCTCCTCCTGCTCCCCCCCAAAAAAATCACCAGCGAACCCCAAAAATCAGCATCGCCTCCCAAAAATCAACATTGCACCCCAAGAATCAGCATCGTGCCCCAACAACCTGCACTGCATCCCAATAATCGGTATGCACATCAAAAAACAGCATCGCACCCCAATAATCAGCATTGCACCCCATCAATCAGCACTGAGCCCCAAAAATCAGCATTCAGCCCCCATAGTCACCATTGCACCCCAACAATCACCATCACACCCCAACAGTCGCCATCGCACCCCAACAATCAGCATTGTACCGAAAAAAAATCACCGTCACGCCCCAAAAATCAGTATCGCACCCCAAAAGTCAGCCTCATCCCCCAGCGCCCACCTTCTCACGCTGGAGGCGGTCGAGCTCATCACGGTGCGCATCGCGGGCGCTCTGCAGGGCCACCGTCACCGCCGCCGCCTCGGCCGCTGCCACCGCCTGCTGCCGCGCCTGCAGCTCCCGCTCCCGCTCCAGCCGTGCGGCACCCAGCTCCGCTGCAGGGACCCCCCCATCAGCGGGGACCCCCCCAGGAGGGCAGTGTGGGTGGGGCTTAAGTGACAAGAGCAGGGACATGGAGAGGGGAGGAGGACTGCGGTGGCGGAGGAGGGTTTGTCAATGACCCTGTCGCAGATGGATGGGGACGGGGATGAAGATGGGAATGGGGATGGAGATGTGGAGACGGGGATGGGGATGTGGAAACGGGGATGGGGACGGAGATGAAGACGAGGAAGGAGACGGTGATAGAGATGGGGGTGAGGATGGAGACGGTGATGGGGAGGTATAAGGATGGACAAATGGGGATAAGGATGGGTGGGGATGGCCGGGGTGATGGGGACAGCGCGGGGGCCGGGACCCCTCACCCTCCAGCGTCTCCTTGGCCTGGAGCAGGGTCCGGCCTTCGGCCTCCAGCTGCTGGTTGCGGGTGTCGAGCTGGGCCAGCCGCTGCTGCAGCTGGAAGACGCTGCTCTCCAGCCCCTCCTTCTCCGTCCTGCCGAAACGCCGCCGGCCGTGCTGCCGAAACCCGGGATCCGGGAGTGGGAAGACACCCTCACACCCCCCGCCGGCACCCACCTGAGCCCGTCCGCCTCCTGGGCCCGATCCTGGCCGTGGCGCTGGGCGGCGGCGAGCTGGACAGCCAGGCTGGCCCCCTCCTTGACCAGCCCCTCGCGGGCCCGGCTGAGCCGCAGCAGCTCGCCCCGCAGCCGCTCCTGCTCCCCCCGCGCCTGGGCCAGCGCTTCGCCTGCCGCGCTCTGCTCCTGCACCGCCTGCCGGGGCGCGGGGCGTCGGCGGCATCCCCACCGCCCAGTTACCCCACCCAGCCTCCCAGTTGCCCCGTGCATCCACCATGGTCCTCCCAGTTAGTCCACGCATCCTCCCAACTACCCTGCGCACCCTCCCCAACGCTCCCAGTTGCCCCACACAGCCTCCCAACTCTCCTGTCCACCCTCCCCATGCATCCTCCCAGTTAAGCTGTATGTCCAACCCATCCCTCCCAGTTACCCTGTGCACCCTCCCTCTCTCTCCCAATTGCCTTTTGCACCCTCCCCACCCCTCCCAGTTACCCTGTGCCCCCTCCCTATCCTTCTCAACTGCCCCTTGCATGCTCCCTATCCCTCCCAGTTACCCTGTGCATGCTCCCCATCCCTCCCAGTTGCCCTGTGCACCCTCCCCATCCCTCCCAACTGCCCCTTGCATGCTCCCCACCCCTCCCAGTTACCCCCTGCACCCTCCCAGTTGCCCCAGGCACCCTCCCCATCCCTCCCAGTTGCCCCATGCCCCCCCCCACCCCTCCCAGTTCAGCCCATGCCCCCTCCCCGTTGCCCCCCACACCTCACCCCCATCACCCACCTGCCCCAGGTGCTGGCGCAGGCGCAGGTGCTGGCCCCGCAGCACCCGCAGCTCTGCCCGCAGCCCCCGGCAGCCCTCCTCGGCCGCCCTGCGCGCCCGTTCCAGTCCCTGCCGCTCGGCCGCCCCGGCCCTTCGCCCCCGTTCCAGCCGCCCCCGCAGCAGCGCCAGCTCCCGCCCCAGCTCCTGCATCCGGATCCGGCCGCTCTCCCGCTCCTCTTCCAACCGGGCCAGGGTCCGGCTCAGCTCCGTCTTCTCCCGTGCCAGCCCGGCCGCCAACTCGCTCGTCTTAGCCAGGGCGTCCCGTAGCCGAGCCTCCTCTGCCTGCGCCGCCCGCTGCGCCGCTGCCAGCTCCCCACAGCTCCCCTGCGCCTGCCGGGCGGCCCGCGTGTAACGAGGTTTGGCTGGACTCTGCGCAATGCCTGCGCTGCTGCAGCGCCCAGTGCACGGGGGCACTCGCTGCAGGGGTTGTGCCCATTGCATGGGCTGAACCTGTTAATTAGGGGTTGCACCCGCGGCATTGCAGGGCGTTAAGCCCGCTGCACGGGGTGCACCTGCTGCAGGGGTTGCACCCATTGCATGGGGTTGCACTTGCTGCATTGGGGGGTTAAAGCCCGCCTGCATGGGGCTGCACTTGTTGCATGGGCTGAGCCTGTTGCTTAGGGGTTGCACCCGCTGCATATGGGGGTTGCACCCGCTGCATACGGGGGTTGCACCCGCTGCATGGGAGACCTTGCACCTGCTGCAGAGGGGACTAAACCTGATGCATGGGGGGGTTGCACCCAGTGCTTGGGGTTCACCCCCTGTGCATGGGGCTTAGGGGTTGCACCCGCTTCTTGGGGTTGCACCTACTGCACAGGGGTGCCTGCTGCACAGGGGTGAGCCCGCTGCGTGGCAGTTGCACGCTGCAGGAGGGTGCACCCGCTGCAGGGGGGTGCAGGGAGGGGTAATCGGGGACCCACCTTGCCCAGCGCCTCGGCCAGCGCCTCCTGCTCGCCCCGCGCCACCTCGGCCTCCAGCGTCGCCCGGCTCAGCGCCTCCCGCACCTCCAGCAGCTCCTGCTGCGCCCCTGCCCGCTGCGCCTCCAGCTCCTCCACCTGCTGCTGGCTGCCGGCACCCACGGGGGGGCACCCATGGGGAGGGGGGGTTGCAGCACCCGCTCGGGGGGGTGTTGCAGCACCCACTATTTTGCAGCACCCACTTGGGGGAGGGGTTGCAGCACCCACTGAAGTTTTGCACCCCACCCATTGGAGGGGTAGCAGCACCCACCTTGGGGCGGGGGGGCTTCAGGGGACCCACTTGGAGGGGGGGGTTGCAACACCCACTGAGATTTTGCAGCACCCACTTGGTGGGGGGAAGTTGCAAGACCCAATTTGGGGGGCGGCAGGAGAGGTGGCAGCACCCACATGGCGGGGGGGCTTCAGGGGACCCACCTCGGGGGGGGCTTCAGGGGATTTTGCAGCACCCACTTGGGGAGGGGGATGCTGCAGTACCCACTATCTCACAGCACCCACTATTCTGCAGCACCCGCTATCACCCAGCACCCCGGGGGGGGTGGCAGCGCCCACCCATCCTCCCCCTCTGCCCCCCGCCGTGCCCCCACCTGCGCTCCAGCTGCTGGCGGGCGGCCTCGGCGGCACGGGCGGCCTCGTCCCGGGCGTCCTCCAGCCCCTCGCCCCGGCGCTGCAGCTGCACCCGCTCCTGCTGCAGGGCACCCACCCGCTGCTGCTCTCCCGCCAGCGCCTCCTCCGCCCGCAGCCGCTCCCTGTCAGACAGACGGACGCGGGTGGGCAGGGGCGATGCTCGCAGGTGGGTGCGCCAGGACGGATGGCCAGAGATAAATGAGTAGGGATGGATGGACAGATGGACAGGGCAGGATGCCCAGGGACAGACAGACAGGTGTGGTGAGGCAGGGAGGGATAGACAAACGGACAGGCAGGCAGGATACATGGGGATTAACGTGCAGGGATGGATGCATGGACAGACAAACGGACAGGCCAAAATGCCCAAGGATAGACACACAGAGGGAAGGGTGTGCAGGGACAGATGAAAGAACAGACAGGCCAGGGGGATGGATGGACAGATAGACAAGGCAGGACGCGTGGGAACAGATGGACATGCCGAAACACATAGGGAGAGATGTGAAGGGATGGAGGAAGAGACGTGAAGGGATGGAGGGACAGACAAACAGACAGGCCAAGAAGCACAGGGGCAGATACACAGGGACAGACAGATGTACAGAGAAGGATGCAAAGGGATGGATAGACAGACAGGCCAGAATGCACAGGGGCAGATGGACATATAAAGGGGCACAGAGAAAGATAAAAAGGGATGGACAGACGGACAGACTGGCCAGGATGCAGGGGGATAGATGCAGAGGGACACACACAGATGGAAAGACAGGTGGGTCAGGATGCAGAGGAACAGACAGACAGACACACAAGGATGCAGAGGGACAGACGGGCGCGCAAGGATGCAAAGGGACAGACGGGCGCAAGCGTGCAAGCGCAGGGACGGCCAGCACTCAGGACAGACGGACAGACGGCTGGCGGGTACCTGCGCAGGACCTCGGCCTCGGCACGCAGGCGGGCCACCTCGTGCAGGGCCTCATCCTGCGCCCGCCGGCAGCCCCCGGCCTCGGTGCTGAGCTGCTCCAGCCGCTGCTCCAGAGTCCCCAACCGCTTCTCGCTGTCCCCCAGCTCCCGCCGCAGGCTCCCGGCCTCCTCCCGGCTGGCCTCCGCCTGCTCCCGGGCACCCTGTGGGTTGGGAGGAAAGAGGGGGTCAGCCATCATCATCATCATCATCCTGCAGCCCCCCCCCAAGCACTTACCTGCAGCTGGAGGCGGCGGCGGTGCAGGGCGGCGTGCACGGCAGCGGCGGCGGCATTGGGCGAGAGGCTGCGGCGAGGGGACGCGGGGGGACACGGCGGGGACTCTGGGGATGGCGGGGGCTGCTCGGGGTCGTCTGCTAGCACCGCCTGTGAGGGGAGGGGGAGAGGCCCCCCGTGTCACCGAGGGGGAAACGGAGGCAGGGAGGGGACCCTCCTGGCTGCGGGGTAGGGGGAAGGCCGGAGAGTCCCCAGCACCTGGGTGACATCCTGCAGCGTCCGACGGAGCAGCTCCACCTCCGAGCGCAAAGCCTCCACCTCTGCCGGCGACGGCTCCTGGGCACGCGAGGCCTCCTGCAAAGCCCATCGGCGTGGCGTCGGGCACGGCCGGCGGGCATTGTGCCTGGGTCAGCATTGCACCCTGGCACGCATCACACCCCAGCATGCATCGCACACTGCACCCCGGCAGGCATCGCATCTCAGCATGCATCATACATCGCATCCCAGCGTGCGTCACACCCCAGTGTGCATCGTGGCTCGCCGTGCATCATGTATCACACCCCGGGGTGCACTGCGTACCATGCAGCGTCGAAGTCTGGCATGCATCGTGCCCTGGTGTGCATCGTATCCTGGTGTGCACTGCACCGCAGTACACATCATCCGTCACACCCTGGTGTGCAGCCCAGCTCAGCAGGCATTGTGCGTTGCATCCAAGCACGCACTGCGCTCTGGCATGCATCGTGCATCATGCCCCAGTGCGCATCGTGGCTCAGCATGCACCGTGCATTGTGTTCCTGCGTGCACCGCACCTTGGTGTGCACCATGCACTACACCGTGGTGTGCACTGTGGCTTGGCATGCATCGTGCCCCGGTGTGCATCATGCATTGCAGCTTGGCATGCATCGTGCCCTGGTGTGCACTGTGCATTGCAGCTTCGCATGCATCGTGTATTGCAGCTTAGCATGCATTGTATGCATCATTGCATCACACCCCAGCACGCACCCTGCCCCATCATGCACCCTTGCACCCCCAAATTCAGCACACATCCCACCCCGAAACTCATCGTGCCCCGCGCTCACCAGGTTTTGCAGCTGCAGGGTCAGTGCCTCCACCGCCCGTTCCTTCTCCCCATCCTCAGTCCGCAGACGCTCCAGGGCCGCCGCCAGCTCCGCCAGCCTGCGGCGAGACACCGGGCAGCAACGGGGTCCCCCGCACCCATCCAACTCCCGCAAAACCCCTCCTATCCTTGTACCTGGCTCCGAGGGCGGCTTTCTCCAAGTCGGCGTCCCGCGCCCGTGCCGCCAGCTGCTCCTCCAGCTGCGCCAGCTGCATTGCCTGCTTCTCCCGCGTGGCACCCGCCTGGCTCTCGGCCAGCCGCAGGTTGGCAGCCAGGTGAAGGCAGGCGGCGTGGGCAGCCCTGCCCGTCCGCGACGCCTCGTGGCTCAGCTCCGAGAGATCCCTGTGGTGGGAGATGCAGGATTGAACCCAGCCATTCCCAGGGAGCTGGTGGTTCTCGGGGACCTCCGGGGATCCCCCCTGACCTTTCAGTGGCGGCTTTCACCTCCCCAAAGTGACGTCTGAAGGCCACCACCTGCCTCCAGAGGGTCAGGAGCCGGCTGTGCTCGTTGCTGAAGTAGGTGTTGAAGGACTGCCCGCGGGACGGGGCAGCGTCGGTCCCGGCCGGGTGCCCGCCAGGTGCTGGGGTCCCTCCCCGTGCGGCCACCTTTGCCTTGCAGCCCCCCAGGCAGCATCCCCATCTCCCCACCCCCCCCAGCCCTTTCTCTTTGGTCCCCAAATCTCCATGCGATACCCCCCATGTCTGCACACATCACCCCCAGGGTCCTCCGCAGCCAGCAGCCCCCCCCACCCCAATTCCCTTCCACCCTGCACAGAGGGGGATGGCAGACACATCCCCCTGCCTCGCATCGCCCTCCCAGCACATGCTGAACCCCAAATTCTTCTCCATGCAACACCTCCCATGGCCCCACACTTCTCCCCGGTGGTCCTGCATCCTTTTCCATGCCACATTCCCGCATCCCTCTGCCCCACATCACCCTCCTGTCACATGCTGCATCCACTGCCCCCCTAAATTCTTCTCCATACAACATCCACCACGGCCCCGCATCCTTCCCAATGGTCCTGCATCCCTCCCCGCATCCCTTCATCCCTCTGCCTCACATCCTTCTCCCCGCCGCATCTCCAGCCCCCCACCACCCCCATCATCGGGGCCCCCCCAAACCTCCTCTTCGCGCCTCCACTCCACCTCCCGCTGCTCCAGCTCATCCCGCGCCCGCGCCCAGTCAGCCGTCAGCTTGCGGATGTCCTCGCTCAGCGCCGCGTTGGCCACATTGGCTTGTTCCAGCTGCTCCCGCAGCATTGAGTTCACCTGCACCAGGCTGCTGCTCCTGGGATTGGGGGGGTGGTGGGTCACACACAGCCAGAGCATCACCCCGGGGAGGGGGGGGTCCCGCAGCTCCCCAGGGACCCCCGCTCACCTCTGCTGCTCCTCTTCCAGCCGGATCAGGGCGTTCTCCAACTCATTGCTGCTCTCCTCCTCCGGCTGCGAGCTGCCCGCATCCAGTTGGATCTGCAAGGTCATCAGCTTGCTCGTCATCACCCCAATTTGGGGGGATTCAGGGCAGGGAACCCCCCCCAAAAAACCCTCCCTCACCGTCAGCCTCTCCTGCTCCAACTCCGTCGCTTTCTCCAGCAGCTGCTGCTCCACTTCGCCACATTTCTTCTTATACTGCAACACCTGGGCGGAGGGGACGGGGTGGGTGATACTGAGGGGGGTCTCCCCAGAAATGTCCCCGTGTCCCCCAGGAAGGATTTACCTTGGCTTGGAGCTTCTGCACCAGCTGAGCTTGCCGCTGCTGGCCCTCCTGGTATGCCTGCAGCTTGCGCTTGTAGGCAGCTTGTTCCTCCTCCAACAGCCGCCGCAGCTCGATGTTGTGCTGCGCCAAGCTCCGGCTCTCCGCCGCTTCCCGCTCGCCCGTCTCCAGCCGTAGGGTTTGCTCCAGCTGGGATGGGAGGGGAGGGGGATGTGGGAGATCCTGGGACACCCCCCCAAATGCACCCATCGGGATGCTAACCGGCCCCCCCGCCCCAGCACCCACCGATTTCACTCGCAACACCCCAACCTGGACAAAGCCATCGCTTCGGGGTGGTCCTACAGCAAATCCCCACACGCCCAAAGCTAAGACCCCCCCCCAAATTCTACCCCCTGCTTTGCACATACAGGGAGGAAATGAATAGGAAAATTTAGTGGTGCTTTTAAAGATATCCCAACTTTGAATCTGGGGGTTCAGCAAAGCCCCGACCTGGCTTGCATGGGATTAGCTGATGGGTAAAGGATCCTCGGGCACAGTGGTGGCGATTCCCCTTGGGGCACTTTCCCGATGTTTGCTTTTTTTTTTTTGTAAATAGCCAGCCACAAATAGTGAGGCTGCCCCCCAAAGTCCCAGCAGCTCCTCAATTCGGGTCCCCCCAGGAGCCACATTCAGCATCTGGCTGCTGCCCAAAGCCCTTTTTAATTCCCTTGTTGCCACAGCAAAGGGATGCAAAGGCGAGGGATGCTGACGGGGGGGGGGCGGTCCCCACTTCCTGAAAAGCAGCAGAATTAATAAAATAGGGATGGGGGCATGGGGGATGCTTTGTGCGTCCTGCAGGACAAGCCCTGGCAAGCCGGGATGGGTCCAGACAAGCCGGGTGTGCTGCAGCAAAATTCCCATCACCGGGATGTTGCAAGATGCTGCAGCATCTCCCGCTCCGAGCAGAGGGGAATGCAAAGGTTACAGCTTGCATCGCCTTGATTTTGGGGTTAAAATGGGTGGGTTTGGGTTAACCCACTTGGCAACTTACCCGCTCGCTGATGGCATTGTACTTGATGGCCAACTCATCGCGCTCGGCCCGGCTCTGAGCCAACAAGTCCTCGACGCGCGACAGCTCCTGCTGCAGGATGCGGTTCTCCTCCTGGAGGGACAGCAGCGAGGACATGGCCCCCGCAACGGCTGCTGCGGGACGGGGACGGGGCTCAGGGTGGTTCCGGAAAGCAGTGGGATAGGGATCTGGCCCCAGGATGGGGATCCGGCCCCGGGATGGAGCCAAGATGCCCTTTGCTAGCAAGAGCTGCTTTGTTCCTTTGGCGGGGAAGGGGGCTGGGCTGAGCCGTCCCCACGCACTCGGCCGAGGCCACGAAAAGCATTTTTTCCCCCCCCAGCTGCAAATGCTGCACCCCCTGCAACTCAGACGTGTTGAGCGATGCAGTTTGCAATGGCAAAACTGCTGCAGATTTGAAGTTGCAATCACACGACCGCTGGAAATTTACAGTTGCAATCACAAAAACACTGCAAAGTTGTAGTTGCAATTATAAGAGTGCCACAGATTTGCATTTGCGATCACAAAACCGCTGCAGATTTGCATTTGCAATTGCAAGAACATAGATTTGCAGTTGCGATTGCAAGACCACTGCAAATTTGCAGTCGCCATCGCAAGAACATAGACTTGCAGCTGCAATCACAAGAGCGCTGCAGATTTATAGTTGCAATTGCAAAACCACTGCAAATTTGCAGGTGAATTGCAAGACCGCTACAGAATTTTTTGCAATTGCAAAACTGCTACAGATTTATAGCTGCTATCACAAAATCGCTGCACATTTATAGTTGCAATCACAAAGCCTCTGCAGATGTGTGTTTGTGACCACAAGACTGCTGCAGATTTACAGCTGCAATCACAAAACAGCTGCAGATTTACTGTTGCAACTGCAAGACTGCTGCAAATTTGTGTTTGCGATTGCAAATCCACTAGATTTGTGTTTGCGATCGCAAAACTGCCACAAATCTGCAGTTATGATCACAAAACTGCTGAAAATTTGTGTTTGTGATCGCAAAACCACTGCAGATTCCTGTTTGTGATCACAGGAGTGCTGCAGATTTATACTTATCACAAAACTGCTGCAAATTGATGTTTGCAATCGCGAAACTCCTGCAGATTTGTGATCACAAAACCAGTGCAAATTTACAGTTGCAATCACAAAACCAGTGCAAATTTGCAAGTTGCAATCACAAGAGTGCCATTTGCACTTGCAAAACCCGCTACAAAAGTGCCATTCCCAATCACAAACCCGCCACCCCCCTCTGCCCTGGCTCCGTGGCTGCTCCCGCGAGAGCAGCCACCAGTTCTCGCTGGGGTGGGGGGGACACCCACCTCAACCACAGCCTCTGCCGTGGGCTCCGGTTCACTCATGGGCTCCCCAGGGGGGTCCACCGAGCCCTTCGCACGCCCTTGCTGCGGCTTCCTTGCCCCGAAGCCCTTTCCTGGGATATTTGGGGCTCCCTTTCGGCTCGTCGCCTGCAAGCGGAAAGCGGATGCGTGGTTGGGATTAGCCCGAAATCCTCGCCTTCCCCTCCCTGCGTGACGGCGGGACCGGGGACCCTCCTCTTCCTGGCCACCTCGGGGGTACCAACGTCTCCGGTGAGGCCGCGAGCAACAACATTTTAGCATCCACCACCAAAAATATCACCGAATATTCCCCCAGCCGAGCAGGGCTTTGTAAATAAAAACAACCAACCAGGCTCTTGGCGAGAGGGGAATGAGCAAAATAAAGGAAAACCTAAAAAAAACCACCAGTGCCTGGCGCTTCCCCGTGCCCAAAATTGGTGGAAATGTCCTTACTTTGCTGCGCTGTCCCTCCCCTGGGCAGGATGGTGCTGGCTCCCACCGGGGAAAGGAGCTCCTTGGAGAGAGTAAGCCAGCCCTTTCGTTAAATCCTGGCCCTCGTTAAGCTCATTAAAGCCCAGGGGTTTGCTCTGGCAGGAAAAGCCTTGGGGTGGAGCTTGCCAGGGTTGCTACGGGGCAAAGCAGCATTAAACCCCCTCCGGGGAATGCATCCTCCCTGCACCGGAGCCTCCGCAGCCAACCCAGGGCAGCAGATTTTACCCCCTGGGGTAATTAAAGGACTTTTTGCCCCCACCCCAGCAGGGAAAGCCACCGGTAAATCCCCAACCCACGCTCAAAATCCCCCCGTGCCAGGGGCTGGAGGCATCTTGTCCCTGAAATAAAAGGAGGATCCGACACCGAGCCACCCTCCGGAGAGGGTCGGCGTCTACCTGCCACTCTCTTCCCAACCCCGCAGCCCAGGGAATTGCCCCTTCTCCTCCCCGAGAGCCGGAGATAAACAGCGAGTGGGAGACTGAGGCGGGGCGAGCAGATGGGATTGAGGATTTAGGGCGTCTCGGGTCCCTCCGGTCAGCAGGAGCTGCCTTAAGGCTCCCCCCTCACTTTGGGGATGCAAGAAACCTTATTTTTCCCCTCATTTCTTTCCTTACCTTCCCCTCCCGGAGTCCTTCACAACCATAAAACCACTGCTAAGCAACAAGCGTCTGTTGTGCTTCGCTGTCTGACACCGTCTCCTCGACACCAGCAAGGAGGGGGAACCACAAAAGCTCATCACAGCCGCTCTGAGCCCAAATGGGGGGGGGGGGGGTAAAAAAATTCATATTTGGCATCAAAACCATTTTATTAATTGCTTTGAAGCATTACATCTCTCACCTGGGTTTGCGTGCTCGCTGCCAGGCACAGTTAAGCTCTGAAACCAAAATGCTTGTCATCCAGTTAAAAATGGAAATAATAAACATCCAAGGCACTGAAAAAAAATAAGCAGGACTTTGTACACCGAAAAGCCTTAATATAAATAGGTAAGAAAATATTTATTTGTTTAAAGAGGAATCTCAACCCCAGCTCTGTCAAAGAGACTGACTCCATTCTGTCCTTCATTGCATATATCGCTTAATAAAATGTCCACAGAAAGAAGTGAAAATCTGTCTTCAAAATAGAGATGAAAAAATCTTCCTGGAGCAAGAAATTAGGAATTTCAGCATCGAAACGCAGCGGTCTGGCTCCCCACCTCCCGCATCAGAGTTAAGCGCTCAGAAAAAAACTGGGGTGACGCTCAGCATCTTGCTAGGGTGGGCGTTTGTCTGGATTTTGCAGGCGAGAAGTCTCCAGGAGGATGCTCTCCACCGAGGGAAGGATTTATCCAGCCCAAATATGCGAGGAGAAAGCGGAGAGGTCTCTGAGGAGGCTCTATCGCATAAACCTTTAGCGAAAATTACCTTAATTGGGGCAGCGCTGCGAGTGAGAGGAGTCCTGCTCTGAGCACCCACTCACCCTCTCGTTACTAAGGAGAGGTGACGAAGCTGACAACTTTTTCTGCAAAAGGAGAAGCCTCAGAGGTTTGCTGCAATCCAGGTAGAAAATAAAAGGCCCCCAACGCAGAGGGCGCTGGCGTGGAGCGTTTTAAGGCACATGTTCATTTGCTCTCTGGCACTTATTTCAGCATTTTGATGCCGGGGGGGACTTAAGGGCAGGAGCAGAGTGTCCCAAAGCCCCTGCTTTGGTCCTGAAGGAATCGCAATGATCCCAGCACCCATGTGGGGAAGAGCGGACGAGGGGCCCGGGTCAGAACTGAACCCAGCCTGCGTTTGCCTGAGTCTGGGTAGAAGCTGACCTGAAGAGAGAGAAAAAGGGGAAAAAAAGAGGTTTTAGACATTGAAAGGGGCTGTGGCACGTGGGGAGGGAGCCAGGCAGCCACAAACAGGTCCTCCAGGGTCACCCCAAAACTCTCCCCGCTGCACAGAGCAGACTAGAGCAGTGGGAGAAGACAGGGCGTGCCGACAGTGCTGGGAGGAAGAGGAAGGCAGCGCCCACAGACCCGCACTGAATTCAGGGAATTTGTGACACACGCCATCAGAGTCACTTTTAAATCCCAAAGGGTTGTTTGGATGAAGTGGTGCCCCCGCCTCAGCAGGAGTTTTCAGGAAAACCAGCGGGATTTGGTCCGGATGGGGGGTGGTTCTAACATTGTGGGGATCACCCATGCCACACACAAACCCCACAAAGCCTCACCCGGAAGCTTTGGCAAAGTCTCCCCAGACATCGGTGGCGGCGGCAGAGGGAGCAGCAGCAGGCTGCGGCCAGGACAAGAGGGAGTCTGTCGGCGGCCAGGAAAGTCAGAAAGAGAGAAAACAAACACCAGGAGTTATCTCCCACTCTTACCCCAGGATTTCCCCCTTTGTTTTCCCAACTTTGATGGATAAAATGGAGTCTAAAGAGCATTACAGTTGTCGCTGCGTGACCACGGACCTGTGATGGGGGTGCCCGGGAGCTGGGCGGGCGTGGAGAGCGAAGACGGCCGCTCTCCAGAAGGACAAACCGAAGATTTTCCTCCGGGAGGTGGTGGGAGCAAGCTCAGGCCCCCAAGACCCACGGGACGCGGTCTGGTGTTCCCTGTTGGTCCTTCTTTTTTCTTCATATTCTGAAAGAAGAGAGGGAAACTTGGATGGTATGTTTAAACCCAGAGCCAGAGTATGAAGGCAAGCTGCTTTATTCTGGGGAAAAAACCTGCTGTGCTGAGATGTCCGACGGCTGAAGGAGCAAGAGGGGTCAAACCAAGGATGTTTTTTCCCCCACAAATCCCCACCATGAAGCCAGAGACCCAGTTCTGTAACGGGGAACTGTCACACAACCCCTCTGCAAATCACTACACGCAGCGTTATCATGAAGGGCCCTGCTCCGGGCTCCCCCCTGCACAGGGATTTTTGGGGAGAAGCTGCTGCTTCCTCTTATGCCACCCAAGAGAAAGGTCGGGAGCGGATTTAGCTGGAAAAGACCCTCACCGCAATGTTGAGTTTGATGGTTTGCCCCTCCTTGAAGCCCAGATCCAGTTTTGGTCCCTGATCAGGGTTCTCAGCCTGTCTGGCCAGCTCGCTCTGCTGCCTCACCCATCTGCAAGAATTAAATAAGCAGAAAAGGACATGTCAACAACCAGCCTGAGACTCTCCTGGACAAATCCTGCCTGAGATCATCCCCTCTCCCTGACAGAGGCACTGGATGTGATCTGAGACCTTGCCTGCTGAAGCAATGTGCTACAGGCAGTGCCAGGAGAACAATTCCTACCAGTGACCGTCAGTGCTCGAGCCACATGGATACTCCCGCCAGCAGCACATTCCATCCTGCCCCAAAGCCCCACTATCTGCTTGCAGCTGGAGCAGCGTCCCAGTCCCTGAGGAGCAGCCCCTTAGCAGTGGCATGTGAAGAGAAGGAAAGCAATTAGGGAATATGCCCAATTTTGGACTGGGAAGCCCAGTTTGGGACCCTGCTAATACAGACTAGGAAATATTTGAGAGAGGGAGAGCTGCCTGCACAAAGGCTGTGCAGAGAAACAGGCATTTCCACCTCTTTACACCACGCTTGCCTGCTCAAGCACAACAGGAGCTCACAGCTTCCTCTCCCCCACCATTTCTGGCGGACAACTGCAAAAAAAGTTGAGCTGAGAGGACACGGGATGAGGCATGAACTCACTTAAAATGGTCTTGGAGAGCCACATTGAAGTCAAAAGCATCCCCTCGGTCAACAAAGCCGACTCCGATGAAAGCACGGCGGCCTGGGGAAGGAGGAAGAGTGAGGGCTGGAATTGCAAAGCAGCAGAAGAAGAGGGAGGGGATACCCCACCCCGCACACCCCCATGCCTGCCGCCTCCTCCAGCTGGAGCTGGGACTCCGGAGACTGAGATATGGGACTGGAGATATGTTTAGCTTGTTGGGTGCACGTACAGCCTTAGTAAAACCAGCTTTTAAATTAATATAAGCAAGTCAAAGCAGAGGTTGGCATCACAGTAACAATCCTGCACAGAGAGGCGTCCTCACGCTAATGCTGAGCAGCAAAATTAAACTGTTTTTATTCCTGGTGAAGGACAGAGCGCAGCTGGCACGTGGGAGCGAGACAATTTGTCCCTTTACCAGCATACGCAGGGAATATTTAGCTCTTGAAAGCAGGAATCCTTCACAAATAAGAGCAGCAAGGGCACTAAAGACTTTCTGAGGCAGTTCCTCCAACCCATCCCCCATGTAGCGCGACATACCATTCCCATCTTCAATCCGGATGACAAAATATCTACTGGAGTCCGTCACGCTCTCCACAGCGATGCCAGGGAACTGCTCCACTGGCGCCTGGGCAAAAAGCTCTCCTGAGAAAGAGAAATGGGAGCAGGTTAACGCCATGGAGTAGAGTCTCTGCGCCGTCTTCCTCCCCACGAAGAGGTGCGGAGCTGTCGCCTTCCCTCCTCCTTACCCGAGGTCTTGTCCTCCAGCTTAATGAATGCGATCTTGCCCTTGGCCGTGATCCGCAGCCTGCCGCTCCACGCCGGCTGGTCCAGCTGCCACTCTGCAGCTCTAGAGAAAGATGAAACAGCGATGGATGTCTGAGCCACCTCTCACATCCCAGACAACACCACCGACCTATTTTAATGCCCCCATAACACATCACAGAGCTCATCTGCTTGACTCTCCTCGTTAACAGCACCAAAGCGGCACAAGCAAGAACCCGCCTGCACCCACACTCGCTGCAGAAGGAGATAGATTCGTCGCGATGTCTCTCATTTCACCCCAAACCAGCTGGCCTCCTGCAAAATCAAGCGTCAGGTCCCAGCGGGGACCGGGCGCGAATTGCACAAGAGGTTTCGCTTCCCTTTTCCGCAGGATCTCCAGCTCGAAAGCAGTTTGTCGGAGGTGCTGAGCCGTGTTAGCTACAGCCTGGCTCTGCCACGACGGCCTTCAGTCCAGGCTGTGGGCTGACGGGAGAGGAGCCTCAAAACACACGGGGGGATGGAGAAGCCCCGCTGGGGCCGTGGGGCTGGGGTGGGGGGCAGAGATACCTCACGAGGGGCAGGCTTAGCTGCCCCACAGCGAGGGGCAGGCCCCACATACCCCACGGGGAGGGGGGCAAATCCCCCACACCCCTGTGACAGGAGGGGCAGACACCCTATGGGGAGGAAGGGGACAGACGCCATGTAACCCAAAGTGGGGGGGCAGAAGCACCCCACAGCAGGACAGGGCCCACGAGAGAGGGGCAAGCCCCACCTGTAGCCGCGGTTGGAGGCCCGCGGCGGTACCCGGTAGACGTGCACCGCCGGCTTCACGCACAGCACCGCCTCGTACTCCTCCTCCTCTGCTGCCATGGCCGCCATCGCGGCGGAACTCCGCCCGCCGCCGCTCTGGCCCGCCGCCTCGATGGTACCGCCCCTTCGATGGTACCGCCCCCTTTCTCCGAGAGGGACGGAGGAGCGGAGGGAGGGGAGGTGTTTCCGCACCAGCCACCGCTGCTCCCCCTGGCGGGCGGGAGGCTCCACTGCAGGGAGGTGGCGGGGGAGGTGAGGGGGGGAACTGGTCCCAGTGGGCTGCTGGAACTGGGAACCAGTACGCGGTCGCGGGGAGCGGCTGCCAGCTCCCAGCCCGGCCCCGTCCGGGCACACCGCCAGCCGCACCTGCTTCTGCTGCACCTTTTCTCCCCACCTAGCAACTCCAAGTCACTAAAAGGGACATTTTTTCCTGATTTCACCTTAAAAAAATATTAAAAAATAAGAATTAAAGGGGAGTCAGGGCTTGCAGGAGCTGTCAGCACGCCCTGACCCCTCCTCGCCTCAGCCAAAGGCACCCCAACAGCCTCCACCCGCCTCCTCTGACAGTTACCGAGCTCAACACCCAAGCAGGGAGGCCAGCACATTGCAAAAAACTAAATAAAATAAAAATTGCTGCTTCTATCCTCCATGGCAAGAGGCAGCACAGTCACAGCTCAGGCCCAGGTTTGGAAACCACATCTTCCCTCCAAGCACTGCCACCTCCCACCCTCCTCAGACCACATCTTCCCAGCAAGCCTAAAAATGGGACAAAATTTCCCCTTTTTGGGTAAATACCGGCACAATTATGGCCAAACACTCCCAGATTTTACCTTCCTGATGAATTTTTAAGGATCTACTCGCGCTGGGAGCTTAAGCTGCCACCGAAACGTCCCTCTTGCAGCAGCCCCTGCGAGAGACGGGGATAAAGGAGAAAAAAAGTAAGTCGTTAAAAGTTTAAAGACATTTATTTAAAATACAATTTATAAAACATTTTCTTTTCGGCGCACATTTTGGGGTGAAAACACGCGGTACCGTGTTTATCCTCCACCTTCCCGGGACGAAGGGGCTTCCCACAGGAACGCCGCCGAGCCCTGCCCGCGGGCGGGACGTATCCTGGTCACTGGGATGGAGGAGCCAGGAGATTTCGGTGCCAGAGACGGAGATTTCGGCGCCAGAGACGGAGATTTCGGTGCCGGAGACGGCAACTTTAACGCTGGCCAGCTACACCAGTAACTGGATGGATTTGGGGGGTTTTTTTGGCCATTAAAAGCTATTTTTAGTAATAATTAAGGAAAGGCGCGGTGACTACGGTTATTGCTGACGTCCTTCTCCCCTCCTGCGCCCCCCCGGTGACTCATCCTGACCACCAGCCTGGGCTGGGGGGTAAATAAGACACCCCCCACCCCCAAAAAAAAGTGCCAGTGGTTGGGGATGCCCAGGGGACATTTGCCCATCCCCACCTCGCCACCGTCCTCCGTGCTTTAATCAGCTAATTAACGCTCTAACGGATTCTTTTTATACACAGGTAGTTTTATTTTACCATTTGTTTTTTGTTTCTTTTTTTAAGCTGTATTTCCATACGTGTTTTTTTGTATGGTCGCTTCCCATCAGGTAGAAGACGTCAAGATTTGCTTGTTTACCCTTGAACCTACTGAGCACGAAGAGGCAGGAAGGGCGCAGCTGTACAGAATAATCCGCTGAGAACCAGAAATGGTTTTCTAGGTACCGTCTCCTCCAAGAAGAGCATTTAGTGTTCATCTAATCCCTCAGTATTAAGCGATATTAAGGTAAGTCAGCTTCGTCCGGAGGGGGAACATCCACGTTCTTGCAGGCCACCAGCCTCCCTGTCCTCTTCCCAGGAGCCAGAGGAGGAAAATCCCTTCCCTGAAGCCTCGCGGGGAGCTGGCTGCCGCCAGGAAGACAGGAGAATCATCCAGACTTTATCCAACACCGTTTTTGTTCCCAATGTCTGCGATTTTGGGATGCAAACGCAGCTCGTACCGTGACCAAGAGAGCGATCAGAGCCTTCACTCCATCGTTAAGCCACTCGGGTTCGGACCCGTGGGACATCCTGCACTCCCCGTCGTTTCACCAGCCGCTCGACGAGTGTGGGCCGTACGGAGCGGGGCTCCTCGCCACCTATTTATTTCACGGACCGGAGCGGTGACGGCTATTCTGCTCCTCGCAACGGAGCCCTAATTCTTCACCGCCTGCGTCTTTCTGCCACAAACAGCAGCCGGACAGCAGGCATTTTCACGGGATCGGTCTACATTCCCTTCTCCCCAAGTACAGAAAGAAAAAAAAGATGTATTTTAAGCTTTTCCTCAAAGCCAGCAGAAAATACTAGGCAAGCTTTAACAGGTGCAAGACGTAAACTAGGTCGTGGGACTCCGACGGCTCCCACGGCGATCGGAAAGGCCAGGTATCTGGGAGTCCGCTTCTACGTGCTTGGCAGCGGTAGAAATAGAGAACGAGAAGCAAGAGCTTGCCCAAACCCGAGCCATGAAAGTTGCAGAAATTCATTGAAACTCCTTTTTGAACACTTAACTACCTCTCTCAATTAAAACAAACAGTTAAAACCCTTCCCATGCACTCCGTTGATCTGATATACAGAAAACAAACAAGAAAAAATAAAATAAAAGAGATCCTTTGAAACAGAACTTGCTCTTAAAGTGATGAGGACAACATGCGCATCTGGGGAGGCTTCCCATTTTTTTTTTTTTCCTTAAATGCCAGGTTACGAGTACAACAAACATTATTGCTGGCGCTAGCTTCAACCCAAGTGGCACACACACAACTCCCTGCACCCATCCGAGTCCTTTATAACCCCCCCGCCCCGCCTCGTTGTCCCCTTTCCTTTTACAGTGACTTGGGGACAGCCCTTCTCGGTTTGCCGGTCACAGTGGGTGGAGAGGGGAGGTCACAGTGCGTGGGGTTGAAGGTCACAGTGGGCAGAGCAAAGGGGATCACAGTGCAAATAAACCAGGTAGTTCCCTTTGCTCAAGTCCATTTGTCCGTCACGGCAGTGCGACCCGTGGCGGCGGACCCTGCCTTTCGCAGCAGCATCTCTCGCCTGCGTTTATCTGCGTTGTTTGAAGCCTTGTGAGCCATCGGGACCCAGGGGTTGCCTAATCACATTATTGGGCTGTCTGGTGTCTTCCGGCTGGGAGATCCTCGGCGGCCTGCAAGGAGAAAGGAGATCAGAGGTGGAGGCAACACGGCTGCATTAATGCTGTACTCCTTCAACAAATACTCCTGCACCTGCCTCGGTGGGAAGTCACTGCCACGGGACAATCATCACACGTTGCTCCCTGGGACGGGGAACGCAACTGAAATCGAACTAGCACTTAATTTCTTTCCAAAGAGTCTCCGAGACCCACGCTGCAAATAAAAGGGCGAGCATGGTGCCTTCAAAAAACCTGCATTCATTTAAGAGTGCTTAAGCTCGACTCTCCCGCCCGCAAGTGGCAGCTCCCTTAAGTCAAAAACTTCAGGGAAGACGAGGATACGCCCCGCCAGGATAACTCCAGTTGCCCGCATTCCCCTCTAAACCCCCAGCACACTCTTCCAAGGGTCTAAGATAACCTTTATGGCCTTACTAGGCACTTGTGCTTCCCGTAACACCCATATATTTGAGATTTATGATGCCCTGCTTGTTAACAAAGCACTCCTTTCTCCTTGCCGGCCTCGCTTTACTCTTCAAGGAACTCGTCCCCCTCCTTCTGACAGGAAGGTGTTTGCGAGGAGAGCAGGCAAAGCTGCTGCGGCATGAAAGGCTGCTCTCACCTATCTAGAATGGGTTTCTCCTGCTCTTCTTCGGGGCTTGCGCTGCCCAATATTCGTTTCCTGGCTTCCGCGTATTCTGCCTCCCTCTGCGCCAAGGATTTCACAGGGAAGGCCGGCCTGCTGGCGGAGTTGGGATTGCTAAGCACGCCGTTGGTTGTCGGCCTCTTCAAGATGCGGATCTGCGGGGGAGGACCTGCAGGAAGGCTGTCGTCCTGAATCACGATCGGCACTTTAGGAGGAGATTTTGACTTTCTACTGTTTAAAAGAAAAACATTCGGTTGGTATTTTGTTTTCTACGGTGAGCATGTTTTTTGCTCTGCATGTGAATTCCTCCCTGTCAGATGTCATTCCCGTGATTAAGAAGGCAGCCTGTAATAATTAAAGACCTTGTTATATTTGTAACTCTAAACTAGAGCGGCAGGCGGGTTTGCAGGCGGTTAGCTCAGTCAGGGACAGAAAACCAGTCCCTGCTGCGTTTGACACCTTTAAACTTGACCAAAGGAATGAGAAGCAGACACTGGGCAAAAGTTTTAGCCTTTCTATTTGAAGATATCGGTATAAGCACCTTGATTCCATTCCCTGCAAGGACTCTTAGGGCTCCTCTTGCCAGGATACCTGGCCTTCTGCTCCAACCCTGCCATTTCACTTCTCAGAGCCAGCCTTGGCCCACGGCTCACCATTTGAATATTTTTTATGGTCCCTTCTCTGTGAGGAAGTCCCAGAGAAGTAATACCATGACACTAAGTGGCCTACTAAGAATCAAAGGGGAAAAAAAAACAACAAAAGACTTGTCAGAAGTGATTAGAAATATTTCTGCTAGAAGAGAATAACACACACGCCCCTGCCCCAATCCAAAGTAAGCAGGAAAAGAAAATCTTACTGACGCAAGACACAGCAAGCCAATCTAGGGCCATGAGTTAGGATTACCTGACTCACCCATTTCTTCCTTTGAGTGTCTTTTTCTTAAATGGCTTCCCCATAGCTGTAGCTACATCCAGTCTGGAAGACCCGGCTCTGAAATAAAATCACTCTCAAGAAGCTTTCCACTACCCTGCTATGGATCGAAAGGGCCATCTAGTGGCATGATCACAGAGATTCCCTATTTCTGAACTCAAACCCAGCACACTCTGCTCAGTTTGAAGCTGTTTCCCCACTGTTGCCACTCCCCAGGCCTTCAGATGTCCAACAGCACCTCAGAAAAAAGGTTTTTTACTAAACCGCGCAGCATTGTTACCTTTCCTTCTGCGTGATCTTCAGCTTCTTTTCCAACCGTCTGTCTATTTCCTAGAAAGGAAGGAGATAAAAATAAAAACCTGAAGGCTTGTCTTGGAGATTGGAGTTCAAGCCTGTCTGCACACACATTGAACTGCACTCTTCTGTACAGCAACACTATAAAGGGGGCAGAGAGACCGTGTGTCTCCATCTGAGGATGACTTGCAAATCAAGAGGCAGAGAAGAGCAGAGCCACTGCGTATATTCTACTGTAGCCATTAATACACCTACAGCAGGCTGTGGATTTTGTGTATCCCAGTGAGAGGGCAGCTGTGAGGCGCTCATCTTTCATTTTAAGGACTTCAGCTGGCAAGAAAGTTCTATTAAGGGTAAAGAGCCACGGGAATACACAGCAAGGTATGCCCAGATCCGAGCAGGAACCGGCGCCAAACCTCTTGGGCAGAGAAGCAGCAGCCAGACGGGGTGATCCGCATCAGTCTACATGCTTGATTTCAGCGGGGCAGCTCAGCCCCAGAGCCTGCAGCCATTCGGAGGACTAGCCAGCAGGTCCGCATTCCTGCTGCTTGCTGCAATAACCCTCCTTCACAAAAAAGTCCCCTGCCCTGCCTGACATGCACCCAAGGACTCGTCCGAGCAAAGCAGAATCTTATTGCGCTTCTCCTTCCCTTTGCAACATAGCTGCAGAGTCATCAATCGGCGGAAAGACGTATTAATCACCCCCGAATGCCAACAGAGCGTGGCTTTAAGCATGTCAACTTCTGTCCAAGGCTCACACCTACCTTTGCAAAGGTGTCTACATTTTGCAATCGGAGCAATTATGCAGAGAAACCTTGCTGAATAGAAAAATAAAGCCAGCTTTCCGTCCCAATCTCTCTCTAGGCAACCTTCCCCAACCTTGCCGATATCTTTAGATTCTCACAGCTGCCGACGCTATTAAAAGAACCTCTGAAACAGCAATGTATTTTATTTAATCATCAATGAAGGGGAAAAAAAAAATACCTGAGAGCGTCCTAGTTTTGCCAGCCGATAACTGGCAATACTGAAGGAAATTCCAAGCTTCTGGCAGGACACAGCTGCTCTACTTTTCAGGCCAATTTGCCTCACTACACTGAAAGCTTGCTGTCAGTGAAGCCTACCCTGCCATCAAAAACCGCAGCAGGCGCAAGCCGGTAAAGAAACTGGTTTGCACGGCAATTCCCCCATGCCCCAGTAAACAGGGAATGAACGCAAGTCTCTACAAGATGCCAAACCACGGTATTTGCTCTTGGTCACGCAGCTACACAGGCCAACAGCCCACGGTAGCCTCCATCTAGAAGGGAATAGTTATAAACCATTTTGGGAAGACAAAAGGTGGGTGGGAGGTTGAATTTTGTACCAAACTCTGTACTGGGAGGCAATAGGTGATTTGTAAGAACAAAACCAGCCAAGGGCTTCACATGGCATTTAGCTGAAGGCCAGGTCACAGCTAGAGTCTCCCATCGAGGGCAAACACACCTGCAGTTTCCTTCCTCTTCCAGAGGACTGGGAGGAAAATCCCATCCCAATGCTGCTCAGGAGGATGGAGAAAAATGTGCATCAGCTGCCTCTGGCCCACAAAGACAGAGGAACAGCCAGCTGGGAACAGGCAGCAGGGAAACGGATATCCCGGCAAGGATGGAGATGTTGTAGAGCGGCTGGCAGCAAACAATGAAAGTCAGATTAAGGGGAAGGGGTTAGCTCATCTGCCCACACTACACCAGAAGAGGTGATATCTGGCTATAGAAGAGTCCTTAGAACACTTTTTCAAACTCGAATAGTTAACCGCTCCTCCCCAGGGCCTCCTGGAAGCAGTGGACTGGAAGGAAGCTTCCTTAAATATCCCTTATTAAATACTTCAGCGCGTGGGGGAGAGGGACAACAGCAAGACGGGGCAGAGGGCGGGGAAAGCACGCTCAAGAGCATCTCAACTTCGGCGCCATGCAGTGACTACGAAGCCAGCTGTGAGTCAGAACCACAGTGCTGAACCACCCAGCTAGGGCAGACAGGCTCGACAGCCCACGGCGAGGACCATGGGGCACAAAAGTATGACAAGCCACACAGTAGCCACGAGGAAGGCTCCACTCTGCTCTCACCTCTCTCCTTCCTGGCAGAGGAGAGATGACTTTGACAAAAGCCACGTTTCTACATTCCTAGTGGCTTTGCAGGTGAGTCCTGGGGCTAAAGTCGTGGTCCATACATCAGACTACAAGATCCTGTAATTGAAAAGCGTCAGTTCAACCTCAGCATCTGAAAAACACTCTGATTAATGTGACTGTCACACTGACTCTGAGGACGGCTGGACAGCTCTTCACGCCCTCACACGCGCCGGACTTCCTCCGACTTCATCCTCTGATGCCAGAACCTGCAGCTTCCCCTACCAGAAAAAAACCTAGTTCTTTAATTTGCTCAACACATGCAAACTTATTCCAAGGAATCCTTCAAACCCTGCCATCATGACACCCCTCACCAAATGAGCCCTTTACAGTCTCAGTTTCACTCCTTCCTACTCCTGTACACACCACTTGTTGCAAAAAATTTGGTATTTTTGCCTCTCATCCCTCCGGAATTGCCAGTAGTCACTAAGCAAACGTGCACAGTCCTGGTTCATAAGCCACCACACACAGGCTCAACAGTTACTCCGTGTCTGGGGTGCTCCTCACCAAGGCGCAAAGTAATGGGCAGCTAAAATATCCTCTAAGTTACAACATAAGCAGCTGTTAGAACCACTATGTACTCTCCAAAACAAGAGGCTTCCTCCACACGTAGAAAACCTGGCAGAATAATATAAAACAATCATCCCCACCACATATACACGTATCACTCTCACCCCATCCAAACAACTGTTCGTCTTACACAATCCTCTTAATTCCCAGCGCTGCTGAGGGGATTCCAGCTGCCTGCAGATATCCACTGAACTCTTGGGTAGAAAAAGTCTTCCTTTGTGTTCAAAGTGGATAGCTAGTGTAAAAAAGTAGCTCCCCACCTCACACACACCTCTTGTTGTGTTAGAAGTTGTTGTGTTTACTTTTAAATGCAGGGATTGACCCTGTCTTTTCTCAGCAAAAGCCACAGCACTGCAAACTCTCGGTGTTTAATACTACTGTGTTTGGAATTGTAGGTATGAAGGTGTTCAAACGCGAAGAGCATTGCCAATTCAAATGGGCAGCCCTTAATCGCCCTGCAGAAACAACCCAAGACATTAGCAGCCTCACGCAGCTAGCAGTTCGTGATGGGGATCACGCTGCACGAATTTACGAGCTTGAGAAGCAGGAAAACCTTGACATGGCTTATTCTTAATTAAAAGAAAAAAAAAAAAAACAAAACCCTGCCACTGCCTTCCACCAATCTGTTCGTCTGCTGATGTCGTTCCCTTTCCACTGCTATGTCACACTGTCACCGAGCTGTGTGGGTAACAAGATAAAATTAGGACCTGACTTACAGGGCAAGTGCCAGAAGAACTACAACAACCCAAAGGCACGAGCTCACAGGAGAGGCAGTTAGACTTGGCATTCGAGGACATCGCGCTGCACATATTCAGTAGCTGGGCAGGTCACACCATATAAAAACCAGTTATGAATCTTCTTAGGAGGCCCTCCTAGCTTTCATTTCCCAAACAAACTTATTTATATAATCAAGAACTAAGCCTCATTTATACCCCCGATCAAAACACCCTCCCCAAAGATTAGTAAAGAATCTCAACAAACTATTTTTAGTGCTATTATGTCTAGATACTAAAAAGGACCCAAACAAACAGCATGAAGACAACACTGTTCTTTGACATTTAAGCCGCATTTGTAGATGAGAACGTAATGGAAACTGAACTCCAGCCCCATCACAGCCATCCTTCCTACCCTTTAACCCTGAGAAAAATAGGAATGCATAAAAGGATCAATAAAATACCTCTTGGAAAGCAATTAGACACAGACACTAAGATACAAACCTACTGCTTAGATCCAACACTCCTATGGTCTGTCATCCTAAATAAGAATCCCACCAATATAGCTGGTAATTTTGCAATGTTACTACTGAGTTGGAGATAGATGCTCCCCCCAGGACA